>NW_021703768.1:134243802-134587051 GCF_005190385.1 Monodon monoceros
AAAGAAGATGTGGCACATATATACAATGGAATATTACCCAGCCATAAAAAGAAACGAAACTGAGTTATTTGTAGTGAGGTGGATGGACCTAGAGTCTGTCATACAGAGTGAAGTAAATCAAAAAGAGAAAAACAAACACCGTATGTTAACACATATATATGGAATCTAAAAAAAAAAAAAAAAAGGTTCTGACGAACCCAGGGGCAGGATAGGAATAAAGATGCAGACATAGATAATGGACTTGAGGACATGAGGAGGGGGAAGGGTAAGCTGGGACAAAGTGAGAGAGTGGCATGGACATATATACACTACCAAATGTAAAATAGATAGCTAGTGGGAAGCAGCCACATAACACAGGGAGATCAGCTTGGTGCTCTGTGACCACCTAGAGGGGTGGGATAGGGAGGGTGGGAGGGAGACGCAAGAGGGAGGAGATATGGGGATATATGTATAGCTGATTCACTTTGTCATAAAGCAGAAACTAACACACCTTTGCAAAGCAATTATACTCCAATAAAGATGTAAGAAAACAAAGAATAAGACTAGTCATAATAATACTAGTCATTTGATTTGATATAAAAAATAAATAAAATAAACCCATCACATAATAGGGATGATGGTGATTTAAAAAAAAAAAAAACACAATTTACTTTTAAAATATTCTAAATGCCAGACATTGTGCAAAGTTGTTTAAGTCATTAAACACTTAAGGTGACCCTGGCAGTACATATTACGTCCATTTGACAGGTGAATAAACCAAGGCTCAGAAAGATTAGGTGCCTTGCAAAACGAATGAATCACCACCAGGACTTGGCAGAGTCAGGATTTGAACTCTGGGTCTGCCTGTCCAGGATTTGAACTCTGGGTCTGCCTGTCTCTGGAGCCTAAGCGGTTAACCTAATATGTTTCCTAGGCCGATTTCCATTTCATAACAGTGTGCTTGGATGCTGGACATATTGAATCATGCTATAGTTCCCCTCACTTTCCAATCACATTTTCATTTCCTTGCTCTGGCCCACCATGACTGCTAAGTTGCCTGTGCCATTTCCAAGCCAGCTCAGCCAGTGTACATTTGGACTCATTGTCCCCCCTTGCATGGAACAAGCAGGTAATTAACATCGTCTTTCGTTCTACAATGTGGGCTGAAAGCAACCCTTTAGCATCCACTGCCTCCCACAAAGTGTCTCTTGGAATCCATATATTTAGAGCTCAGTTTTCAAAGCATGACAGGCACCACGTAAGGCTCATTCCTTGGACTCTGCCCTAGAGGCCTGTGTTGCCACTGTCCTAAGTAGCCAACTTCGGCCCTGGGAGATCTGTAATAAAAGCTGTTAGCTCTTTGACACTCAATAAAAGAAACAAACACGAAACCAGTGATGTTCTCGGTTATTAAGCTCCCTATTAGACCCAAATAAAATTAAGCAGCTGGTGGCCCTATGTCTCCACAAAATTAATATTAAAAACTCTCTTTGAGCCATTTAAATCCTTTGTACATACACTCCAAGCCTCAAGTGCCCTCATTCTTCCCAGCAGTACAAGCAATTTGTTTTCCTCTCCACCCCTGCTAGTCTTTCAAATGCTTCCGGTATCCAGAGGATTTCTTTGTTTTTCCCTATAACTTACCCCATCTGCAAATTCCCAAGATAATAACAAGAGAGACCTATCTAGATACTAACCCCTCTGAATATTAGAGCAAGGAGGTCATTTAGAGATCTTCCAGCTCAATGTTTCCCAAGGTTTATATGCCACCACTGGTTTTACATTTACACTTTTTTGTGGTTATAACATTATTTTTAAGTGTATTAGCAAAGAAAAACCATAAACAGACATCAAACTTTTGCTTTCACAGACAGCACTCCCTAGCTCCAAACCTAAGTGAATATTTAGGTAAGTGGTGAAGAGATTTTTTTTTATTATTATTATAAACACAAATATGGAGTAAATAATAATCTAGGTGCTACTCATCTACAGCAAACGTCACAAGGGTACTCTGTGAACCACAGAACTTCCAGAAAAACTGATCTAGCTCAAACCCCTCTTTTTGCTGGAGCTCAGAGAGGTGCAGGCCATGCAGCAAAGTAGAGGCAAGGCTGGAGCTGGAACTCAGATGTCCTAGGGAGGTGCTCTTTCCCCTACCCAGGGAGCCAGGCCTTCATTTGGTCCACTTGGGAAGAAAGGGGGAAGTGAACCCCAAGAAGGCAGCAGAGCTGCCCTGGGGCACTTGAAGATGAGAGGACAGAGAGCAAGCAGCAGTGTCCTCCAGTCTCCTTCATCAGCCAGAGCACCTCCACTTGGGTTAGGTTTAATTTGGGAGCCCCGTGTCTGTTTTCATTTGAAGAAAAAGTCTGACGTAAGATTTTTAAAAGGATTCCACTGACGCAACGATAAAAAATCTTCGAACTATTGGAAGCTCCTATATTCAGTCTTGCCGTACCATTCAACCTTGCTCATGGGGAAGCAAACTGGTCTCCATTAGCATGGTCCAGCTGCTCCCAAAATATGGCTCAAGTTATGCTAGAATATCCTGGGGTGGGGTGGCGTAATCTGTTAAAAGGCAAATTCCTGGACACTATCCAGTCTCTTTATAAAAATAAACTTTCTGGGAGTGAAGTCCCATAATTTGCATGTTTAAGTAGCTTCCTAAGTGAGCTGAGACTAAGACCTAAGAACCAGTAAGATGGAATGATGGATTACCAGCAGGGCTAAGAGAGAGAGATTGAAAGAAAAAACACTAGTGAAAGAAAAAGAGATTGTGACCAAGGGAGAAAGAGAAGCTGAGATTTCATAATTTTCTGATCCCTCAGTGGAATACTGCCTTTATGGTTAAGCCACCTTATGATAAAGTTATCTTAGTTCTTATGTAACTAAAGCAATCTCTCACCCATGTATCCCCACCCTGACACTTAGCGTGTCCTTTAAACTGAGTTCCTTTCTGAAGAGAATGGTGTAACCATGAATTTATGACTTAATCACCAGATATCCAAGGGAGCATCCTGTGTGCTGGGTGAGGCATGTATACCAAAATAAAGATAAGCCGCTTCTCAATAGCAAGTTTCACTCTGGTACAAAGGCAGCACATGCATTTGAAAATGCATGTTTTCTCCAAACTTAAGTTAAGGGTGGGCTTGTATATACAAATTAGCTACTGATAGAGTCTGTGTGGCCTTTCAGCTCATGCATTCATTATCAATGGAGCCAACACTCCCAATATACCATGGCCTAGAGCTCTCTGCAAATGGATGTTAAAAATCTTATTTGGTGAAAGAAAGAATTTTTTTCTTGGTAAAAAAAAAATCTGCATTCAGACTCCATCTGTTTACCACTTGTTGGGCCTGCAAGGATGTGCAGACACCCTCCAAGGCTGACATGGGTGGTCACCTCCCATAGAGCAAGAAATAAACCCGCTTTCATTAACTGCTGGCATTTATGAGGATCTTATAATAAAATTAGAATTTTTTTAATGGCAGTTCAGAATAATAGCAACCTTGTAGGGGAAAATGGTAGTCATGTTACTTGGGTAACATGTGGCCTAAGTAGCCTGAGGGGGAACCCCTGAGAGGGTTCTTATCCCGTGGATAAGATCAACCACACTTGAGGGGCCAGTGAGAACAACCTCAGTGCCTGCCGTTCCTGGATCTGTAACAGGGGACATCGCCAAACAATGTGCTGGCAAACAATGGAGAAACACAGACACCAAATGGGGAAGCAGATCTTCCCTCAACCTTGAGAATGAGAAATTACTCCAATGCTTAGAGAAGATGTATTCCAACAACTGTGCTCATTTTCAGAATAAAACACCAGTGAACTGGCCTGGGAAGAAGACTTGAAACAGAACTACATCTTCTCTCAACCAAAGGCTCATTAGTAGCATATGTGGGGACAAAGGACAGGAATGTCCTGGAAGCACGCGTAATAGGGTTTCATTCATATATCAAACACCTACCAAATGCTAAGCACTACATGCATCCATCATCCAATTTAATCCTCACAGAACCACACCGCGGTAGGTATTATCTCAGTTTATAGATAGGCGTGTGAAATGTATCAAGATTTAGCAAATTCCCAACTGCAGAGGTATTTGAAAACCGGACTAAGATATCTCAGCCGTGTTATCAGTACATTGCACACAGCCCCACAGAAGTGCAGAAAGGAAAATCTAGAGGAAAAAACGTGTCTTTGAAAACATGCTCCTAAATTCCCCACAATGAAAATAATGATAGCTACAATTCCCTAGCACCTCTTATGCCATACATATATGACTTCATTTGATCTCCTCAACCATCCCATCAGGTATTATTCTTAAGTCACAGGCGAGGACACTGAAACCAAGAGGAGTTCAATTACAAGCTCAAGTTTACACAACGCCTAACCAAACTGGGATCTTAACCCAGATCTGTCTGATCCCCCATCCCCTGGGCTTTCGACCACATTATTCTGTCGTTTCCTAGGCGTGAAATCTTCCTTTTCCATTCCTTTCAACTGTAGATGATGGTAAACCAGAATCCTAAACTTCAACTATAAAGAGACTAAAAGGAATGTGTTACTCCTTCAAGCACTTGCATTTTGTGCCACCTGGACACATGGTGGGCCTGGACAATGTTCACTGTGAAAACTGGTGACGTGAAAGCCACGAGCATCTGGCAAACTCTTTCCCAAAGCCAGTGGAACCCCTGTGAGCCATTTCCATCTCATGGACTTGCCCCTTCTCCTTTGAATGCAGGCTATTCCACTGGTCTGACTCACTAACATCTACCTGGAAAAAGAAATGACAGAACTAGAGAGAATGGCATGAATACTGAGGTCCTTGTGTTTCAATTTGCCTAGAAATCTGTGTGCTGTTAAAACAAATGTAGAAACTAGCCATTTGGGAACCTAGCTTGGGTACATATCTTCATCTGTCACCACATTTGGGAGGGAAACACTGCAGAATCATTGTAGTGTTTAAGCTTGTAGAGAGGGAAAAAAGTCCACTTGGAAGCAAACTAATACTGAACACGTTTATGCTTTTGACCTCACAATATGGTAACTAACAATGCTTCCGCAAACAGACTTGGGAAAATAAATGGATGATTGCAGAGGGGAGAACCCCAAACGAGGGTGATGAGATTCATTTCACCTACGTTAGCCCTTAATTCTTAACAGGACAGACAGCACAAATTCTATACAGCTTGCCTAAATAGACAAAATCGAGCCTTATTCTGAATTCAAATCTGAGACCCAGTGCATGTAATACAGTGCCTTAATAGGTTTCCAAACTCTCATTTGGCCTCAGTTATACAACCAGCTGACACTGAAAATAATTAATGCCCTTTAGGACTTGCATCTGCTCCTATGGTTCCAAGTCAAGGTTTTTAATTGGGCTATTTTGGCATTTGGAGACAATGGCAAGGTGAAATAACCTTTCTTTAATATTTTTGAGGTCAGCAGATAGTCCTGCCAAAGGTCATCCTTCAGGTTCACAAATGAGTCATTTGTATCACCTAATGCAATCTGTGACTTGCAAATTGCACTGGGATGTGTTAGCGTGCATTAATTAGTCCATGTGATGAATACTGAATTCATCATTACTAGCCAGAGCTGGTAGAGGTGTGCCAATACTTGTTTTGGCGGTTTGTGGTTGCTTATTTTTCTTTTACACTCCACTTCCAACCCTTGTCTGAGATCTTCAACACTCCAGGCTCAATAACTGGCACACTAAAATTAACCCTCTCACTACGGCACTGCCAGGACCCAGGAAAAGATGCAGTGGCATAAAAATATTAGAAAGCAGGATGCAACCACAGTCTCCCTGTCTTTTGGTTTGTTTAATCTGTAACTCAGCAACAAAAGATGATTCTTCCTGCCCTTTATGATCCAGAGCATTGCTAACCTTGAGAGAGAAACAGACAGACAGAGACAGAGAAAGACAGAGAGAGAGAGAGACTCTTGTTTCAAACACTTTGCTCAGAGCAGTGCCCTGAGGTGCACTGGGTCCTCTCAACTGCTTGGCAGCTACTGCCTATAATGAAGGCATTATTAATTTCAGTTTCAGGGGATGGAAAATCAGGATGTGGACACTGTATGGCTATACCATCTGTGCAGTTGACATATATTGATTTATACCTTCTTCCCATCTGTCCTTGACACTGTGCAGTCACAGAGGTCACAGTCTTCTCTTTTCTGGAATTGCCCCCAAATGCAACTTGCAACCCAGGATCCTCTCAATGCTATTGTGCACTTCTAAGGAAAACTGGGGGCAAAGTGCCTGCATCCCGTCATCGCCCAGGTAGGTCTCTTGGACCCAACGTAACAATAACCAACCACATCAAAAGGATGTAGGAAAACAACAGCTCTTCCACTTTACTTTAAGACAGTCAGTGAGGGGCAGACATTTAAAATGGATCTTCCAGTTCTCCCGCATTTTGAGGATAACAAAGAGAATTAACGCATCACTCTAGAAGTTACCACATTCACTTTCCACAGAAAAGTACAGTAGCCAATTAAGTTATACACAGTAGATCAAGGGGATTGGAAAAGTAGACTTACAGAAAGTTATGAAGCTGAAAACCAGCAGGTGGGTACACCCTGTTCTACATTAGGGACACTGGGAGAAAAATAAAGTCTCCAGTTAATGAGATATTTGTGTGTGTTATGTTTCATATACACTTTTTTTTTTTAAAGGGAACTATCTGTTTCTGTATTGTCTCTTCAGGAGTGAGAAAGCCTGAGGCAGATTTCAGAGGGATTTTATTTCAAGGACTATTTTTTATTTTATTTCACTTTTTTTCCTAACTACTCTCTGTCCAGGTGAAATTGGACACAACTGAACTCACAGTGGACTTTTTGAGGATTCAAGTGCCCACTTATATTTGCAAAGTAAGAAATAAGTGGCTAATTGCAGCCCAAGTGAACTGGCTGAGCCTACAATTAACCAATTAGGTTGTCCATTGGGGGAGGGGCGATTTGAATGCAGAAAGCCTCTCCAAGGCATGAGCCCAGGCCTTTCCAACAGACTGGAGGAACCCCAGGAAGAGGGTTAGGAGCCTCTCTATCAAAGCAGAGCCAGGCTGCTCAGATTCAGAAAATTCTTTTTGTCAGTTTTTTCCTAGAGCTCTAAAATTCTCCAGGTCCAGGTAATAAGCACTGCATCACCCTCCCAAAGGGGGAAATTTTTAAAAAGATTTTAACAGGCACCTGTAAACCTTCACATTCTAAATGAAGTAAATGTCCAACCTTGCCTTATCCATAAATATCTCCTCCTCCTCTTTCCTTTTCTCATAAAATTAGAGATTAAATTTTCAGCCCATATTTATAGATGAAAATGAATCCATCTTTCAGTTATTGCTGAGAGAAAATATTGCAGCTTTCAAAATATTTTAAGGAAATTTCCCTTTCTTTGGAGGGTGGATCTCAGATCACTCAGCCAATTTGATTTCAAAACAGGAAATTTCGTTTTGATTAAACTGTGTAACTCTGCTGAGCTTCTGCAACCCTGGGCAAGAAATAAAAGTGTTTGGGGAAGGGGGCAGGATTTGAAAATAGTCACATTATACCAAAGGGATATACTACTAGCTCCTTTAAGTCAGCTCTAGAGGAAATAGCATTAAATCAAGAAACAGTACACAAGTCACACCTTTCTTGGGCTTCAGATTTTCCCCATGTGTAAAACCAAGGACTGGACTAGTTCAGGTCCCTTTCAGATCCAAATGCCCATGATTCTGAATCTTAAACACACTTCATGAACCATGAACTGGTGATAAACCAGTCAAGCCTTGGCTTCTGGGTAGTTAAGGAAGATTCAAAAGCCACTGCCTCTGAGCACAAAGCCAAACCAGGGCATGGCTTATCATCCTCGCCCCTTTCTTTTAGCCCTTTTGGCTTCAGCATCATTTTAATGATCATACTTGAAACTAAGTTCGCACAGATTTGTGCTGTTTAATCGCTTGTTGTTTTAAACACTGGAGACTTTCCCTACAGCCCAGATGTGTCATTCACAGAAACACTGTCCCTTGTGAGATTTACAAGATAAAATCATATGTTCTTAGTTATCTAACTTTTTATCCTCCAACATTCTCCTACTGAGTTCACCCTGGTCCCCAGTAGCCTGCTAACATCTGCTCTGCCCCATGATGGGTGAATAAACAATTGGTGGAGAAGACAGCTTATTTGATGAACCATAGCTTCATTTTGCCAGTAGTTTTCTTGCCTTTTCACTGTGAACTCTCTCCGTCCCTCATGTAGGGGCGCTGCAGAACAAAGGTGGTTTTAAATGTGGTTTGCCTGTGTCCCTAAATATGCAAGCCTTTCAGGTTCTGCTAAAGCCACATCAGAAAGCCCTGGCAGAAGACGAATCTCTGGATGCCACTGGGCAGAAAAATCTCCTTCATTCGTTCAACACAAACAAGAGAAGCTGAGGGTAAATCCCTCTCTCCTTACATCCGCTGCAACAGAATGGTCCAGTGCTATGGTCTGTTTCATTTGCCATTCTCCTTGTAGCAACCACAATGATCTATTAAAATATGACCAACCTAATCACACACACACCCATTCTCCCCTCCCCTCCAAATGGTTTCCACTGCTCTTAGAATAAAATACAAAGCCCTCACCATTTCCTAGCCCCTGCCTACTTCTCTAAGCCCATCTCATGCCATTCTTGCCTAGCTTTCGTTCTGTTCCTGAAATATACTAAACTCCTTCCCACCTCAGGGCCTTTACACATGCTGTTCTCACTGCATGAGAGAACTCCTTTCGTCCCCTAGCTCACCACGTGGCCAGTTCTGTCTCATCAGTCAGATTTCATTCAGCTCAAAGGTCGCCTTTCCAGAAAAGATAACTTTGACTGCATCAATCCAAAGTGCCACCCTGGGCCATTACTCAACTCTCTATTATATCAATATGCTTTGTTTTCCTTAAAGTACGTATCACTTTTATCTTGTTCAAAGTCTAGCTCCCCCTGGAATGCAAGAGCTCTCAAAACAGGGAATCTGCAGATCTTGTTCAACTCTCTATTGCCAGGAATAAAGCAAACATATAGTGAGTACACAACAAATATCTGTTAATAAATGATGCATAATTGAATAAATTAATGAAAGAGTTTTAAAGTGTTTTGAAACAAGGGGTTCTTAACTGGGGTTCGTGGGCACCTGGGCTTTAAGAAGTCCTTGAATGCCCTCAAATTATTTGTAAAATCCACTATGTATATTTTTCAGGTGAGAGGTTTCAGTTTTCATCAGATTCCCAAAGGCTTTATGACTCCTGAAAGATAAGACATTGTGTGGCAGAGCCTATTAGTAACAGGACCCCTAATTTTTAGTTGATCACAGAGCTTCCCTTTCTTTCCTGACCCCCTGTGTAGCCATATGACCAATTCTGACCAGTGGGATGTGTGGAGAAGCAGTAAGCATAACTTCCTCAAGTATCCTATAAGGGAAGGGTCCTGCCCTTCTTCTCCCCTTCCTCTGGCTATGATGTGGACACAAAGGCTGGAGCTCCAGTAGCTAATTTTGACCAATAGGTGACCTTGAGAATTGAAGCCATGCACAGCAGAGCAACAAAATAGAAGCCAGGGACCCAACACAATGGAGCACCACCTACCCCTAAACTATCTCCAGACTTCTTAGACAGGAGAAAAAAAAAAAATTCTACCTTAAACTATTGTTATTTGATGAGGGTGTGGTGGGTGGAGATGAGAGGGTATTACTTGCAACTTCATTACTAATTAAATATCCCACTGTTTGCAAAGTAGGAGATAATGGTGCTCATAGAAGGGAATCAATATGTTACTACATGTGAGCAGGCACAGTCCAAGATGCTGTTCCCAGTACTCACCTGTCCAGGAACTAAGTTTGGTGGGATAGAGAAATAAGAAAACGGATCCAGGTGGTACAATAGGAATTTCACTCAATAAGCCTCCAACTTGGAGGCTTACTAGAAAGCGAAATCATGAAAGTAAATAGTACTTATTTGATGCATTGTATTTACACTTCCACCATTAAAATGTGCCTCTAATATATGAGTTACATTTCCAACAATAAAAAAAAATCCTTTCCAGAACTATCTTTCAGCAAAAATAATGAAGCCTACCTATGCATATTGTCTGTATTTCGACAATTATACCAAGGACTCAACTCATTTTTATTCAGGTCCACCTATGAGCAAATGATGGTGGTTTTTGTTACATAAGTGTATCTATGTGCTGTCGAAATTTAATATTAACATTTACATGTTGATTCTGAAGGTAACAGTAAGAAATAATGACATCACCATACAAATTAGTATTATTATATGAAAATGCTCCAATCCTGTGTATTATTAGAAATAGCTAATCACAGTTAAATTATTGACCCATAGCAATGAAAATGCCCAGAATTTATTGTACATTATTTGTATATAATAGATTGTTTAACGAATTTGGCCATAGAGACTTGAGTAATTTATTAATTGCAACTCAATCAGTATAACCACAAATAGAGGACATTATTATTTACAAAGAGATGAGCTAGTGGGTAAGCGGGCCTTCTTTGTTGATTCAAGAAACAATGAGAAGTAAAAGTAATCCAGATCTCTTCAAGCCTCCCTCCACCCAGACCTCAGGGTTGATTTCAGGAGGCTACTCTCCATCTATGCGGTAGAGGTCAGTGGCTGAGGTGAGAGGACGCAGACAAAGATTTACAGCTACATAACCTTGGGCAAGTTACTTAACTTCTTTGATCTTTCATCCTCGTCCACTGTAAATAGGGATCCACTAGGTCTAATCTGTAGAGATACTGGGAGCAGTGAATGGGATAATTTTGCAGTGTCTGGCAAATAGTAAGTACTCATAACATGTCAGTTATCATCAATGACATCATCATCATCATCGTCATTCTCGGTGCTATTTTCTTAACTGGATTTCCTACAGTGAACTCAACAGGTTTCCTGAATTTGTTTTAGTTCACAAATCCATCATTTTGTTCTTCTTTCTGTCTCCTAGAGTCCCAAATGGTGCCTTGAAGCAGTGCTTTCCTCATGGACGTCAGCTGAGCTTGGGCTGAAGAGTAGCACTATATACACCAACTGGTACCCAGCTAATCATTTTCTGAGTTAGCATCACTATCCATTCTAATAACACAGGAATTAAAATGGCTTCCAAACAAGAAAGCAATGGCTTCTTACCTCAATAACAGGCACAGCCCATATTAAGCTAAATGCCATTTTGGGTTCTTCCCAGAAAACACGCAGCAGCCAAGTTCCCAGAGGCAGCCTGCACCCAGTAGATAAGATGAGGCAAAGCAAATTGCAATGGATGAGACAGATGACCCTGCTGGCTTGCACTGAGCTAACAGTCAGCACGGCTATCACTTACTGATCACTTACTATGTTCCAGGCACAGTTCTAAGCACTTTCTACACAGTCTCTCATTTAATTCTTCTGACAAATTATATGAGAGTCTCTCCATTATTATTCTCTCTTTACAGTTGTGGAAACTCAGGCTCAGAGGATTTGAATAGCTTGCCTAAAGTCAAAAACAACTAGAAAATTGCAGATCTTGGCTTCGTACCCAGGCAGCCTGACTAAAACCTATTTCTCACACACTACATTGTGATGTTCTGGGAAGTGAGTCTAAGCATTTCAACATTCATAGATTCCCACCATATTCTGCCAGAGGCCTCTGATGACAGTTTACAGAGGCAACCCACATAGTGGTTAATTAAGATCTCAGGATGTTGACATACGGGGGTTGAAACCCTAGGTCTGCCCCTTATTAGCCTGATCTCTCTTTGACTCACTTTTCTCATCTGTAAAATGGGGATGACAATAGGGCCTGCCTCACAGGAAGTTAAATGATATGTTGGAGTAAAGTCTTTAGCACACTGCAGGACACATAGTAAGTGCTCAACAAATAACTCTGTTGACATTATTCTCTCCATCCTTCAGAGATCTATTATTTAAAAATAAAAATAGAGTCCCTGTTACGTATATTCAGCCTCAAAGCTCTCCGCTTCACATCTGGATGATAAAATGTAATTCTTAGGAAAAAGGATAATTTTTTTGGCACAACGTTCCCTATCTGCAATTACATCAAAATCACATTAATTGAGCTATAACACTGTCAAGCTCAGCAGCTGGAAAGCGCATCCATACATTCTAAAGAAAAGGCCATTAATTCAGCTCTCTACAGCGCGGCAATGAAATTGGGATGTCCGTTCTCCAGAATGATTTACTGTCTTTCAAGCTGCTTAAGTGGGAACCTCTACAAAAAGATTTAAGTTAAGTGACTCTTGTGCTGCTCTGAAGCTCATTTATTATTGAATTAAGCGTTCATTTCGTTTAAAGGGAATAAAGAAATATAGTTTTATTTGAAACAAGGTAAAACATTTAAAAGAAATCGGCTATTATGATCCAGGAAGCCAGTTTATATATCTGCAAACGATCTCACTCTGCTTATGCTCTGCTGAAAAGCCAAATTTAAGCTCATAAATATAACTAATATGCATATAATTTGAGGCTTTTGCATCCTAGCTCATCCTTACTTTTCATACTTTATCATTCCTCTTTAAAAAAAATTTTTTTTAATCCAAGACCGTTAGGAAATGGGCTGGAGAAAATCCATGTAGAAAAAAAAACATACATTTTTGAAAAGTCTAGGTTCTCTTTATGACAGAGGGAAACACAGGAGGGAGAGGAGACCAAGAGGCAGAGAAATACATGTTTTAGGTTATTAGCCTGTGGCAGAAAAATCAAGGTACAGTAGGCATATAGTATTATTAAAACATTTACAGCATATTGGTGCACAGATGAATTGTGTGTGGCAGACAAATAGAGAATAATTCTCTACTGGTAGAGAAAGCACAACTTCAGTGCCTAAATTATCAGCCCTTGCATTAGGCACTAGGCAACAAAGCCCCTTTAGAATTAGTAATCCTGTCTGTCCACTGTCTAGATAAAAGAGATGGTATACTTCTATATAATGTTTCTTCTTCTAAATCTCACGCAGAACAGCCAAGGGTAATATTCCCTGTACTAAGAAGTCTCCAAAGAACTAAACACTCTGAACAAACTATATTTTCAAAAAAATCGCTAGGATCCCTATAATGGTGTCATTTACACTCCAGTCACATGTGTATACAGCACAAGACCCTTCATAATTAGATATATACACTATACCAGCTCACTGCCTAATTAGCAAATTATGTTGAAAATAGCATCCTGCTAATTAACAGTTATTATGGCATTTCTGAAGCTGAAGCTTTAATTATCACCAACCTAATGCTTGTGTACAGAGAAAAAAAAGCCCCCCCCTTTTTTAAATGATCAATAAGTGCAAGAGATTATTATAAGGCAAATCTGCTGACAGCTGATTAATTTGTTTGATGCAAAGTTGCTGTGTGTTTCATATTATTTTATCGGAGTTGCAGGAAAAAGGTACATAATTTGCTTTCATTAGCAACCTCTGCTATTTATCATTAGAAAATGCACCCCCCACCCTTTTTTGTTGTTGTTTGTTCAATTCCCTCTGTGTTTTTGCCTGTACCAGCATCAAAGTCAAGAGCAGGAAGTTTTAATTAAGTGACACTAATGAGGTCGTTGAAAATGATACTTCAGCAATTCAGCATGCTGTTAAATGTGTTTACTCTATAATGTCATCAAAGGTGATTGTTTTCCCTCATAATAGATAAAATTCATTACCATAAGCACTGTACTTTTGAGTGTTAGAAACGCAAGTTAGGTGTATCTGTTGCATGTTTTTTCTCTTTTGCTGCCAATTAAAATTACTGGACCTAAAACAAAACTTTAGCAAGCAAGACTCACTCTGACTTGTTTTCTTTTTTTTAAGTCTCCCCTGTTTAGTCATTAACAGACCCTGCCCAGGGAGAAACAGAACAAAAATGAGCATGCAAATGACTAATCAAGGAAAGCTGGAATCAAAGGGAGTGATGAGGGGTGAAAAGATGCTCCTGTGAGTCTGGCCACTGTGTCACTAATGCTGCTGCTCTGCCAGCACGGAGCTGCCCGCCTCGTGGGTGGCTGCCTCAGTAGCCCCACCACCCACAGCAGAGGCTGCGCCGCTGTGTCATTCAGCACTTGATGTGAAAAAGAATGAGGACGTTTTGGTGACTTCTTCCTCTAAAATGGTTTCAGCCTCCCAAGTACAATTTGGTTGTACGACCCACTTCGGGAAATTAATTATCACGTTGTGAATTTCCATGCTTCCTAAGAACTGAAAATGATTTTTCACATTTCTGAGAGGTCTAAAGGGGGAAGCAATAAAATGACTCCATTCTACAGATAGGGAACACTAGCAAAGTAACTCAGCCCAGGTCAGAGGAAGAGCCAGCAGGCTGTCTGGCCTGTCTAGGCATAATCCCTGTTCCTCTTCTTCTCACCAAGCAATACCACCTCTGCAGTTCCAAATATTCACTCTTGATTTTCTTAAGTTACTCAATTAATAGCCCATTTTCATATCTTGCACAAATTTAAAAGTGCTACGAGGTTTCTGTTTCTCTTTTAATGAGATTGGCACTAATGACAAACCCTTCATCAAGGTAGCAAGTTTCACATCTTACATGGATTTAGACTACAGTGATTATCTCCTACACAAAGCTTTCCATGTCTAGAGTTTTTTAATGCCAGAGGAAACCCATTCTGACCCACCAAGTTTCCTAACTTGGAGCAGTAACGATTCTTTCACAACAGTGCTGCTAATTCACAGCAAACTAAACAGACTCTGCACTTTTTTTTTTTTTTTTTTAACTGGCTGCCCAGCCACAGATCAGGACAAAGAGAAGTTTGGTGGACTTTTTCAAGATACTTTTTAACTACTGTGACTGAGAAATTAAATTTGCTTTTTCCTTCCTCACTGTATCCCTGGTTTGGGCTGGTTTGATTCTGGAGCAGGAGGCTGGATTAGGTGACCTCATGGAATGTCTCAAAGACTGTCTCCACCAAAATTATTAACCAATTCCCTAAAACATCTCAGGAAAATTAAATATTCAGTACTGTGGAGCAAATCAAACTTTGACTTAATTTGCCATTTTTCAACCAGTTAGCTGCAGAGGAAGCTCAAAATGCTCTGTATGACATGAAAGTACAAGAGGTCAGCAGCTTTTTATTGGAGGGTTGTGCATAGGAAAAACATTAGAATGGCTCAAAAGTATTAACAAGGTGGTAAAAGCTCTAAATCCCTATCTACTGTGCATTAATGAAACACGAGAACATACATCGAGAGGCTGAGGGGCACCTAATACTCCAGGAGGCTGGCAAGTGTTGAGGCAGCTTCTTAGAAGCAGGAGATCCTCATCTTTGAATTAAGGGAAGGATGTTTCTAGAAGAACCAGAATGCCTTTGCCAACTTGGGTTTATTGTCTGGAATTTAAACTTCTGTTTCTCCACCTTGTTTGTGGTTTCTCCACCTTAACTTTAGCAATCACCCAGATGCTCCTCAAAAGAACAGCAAAGATGTAAATGAATGTTAGTATTCAGCACCAGTGAGGGTGTGGTGGGTGAGCACTTTCTCCAGGCGGGGTGGGGGGCAGTATCAGCCAGCAAGGCCTCTCTGGAAAGCACTTTGGTATCGCATCTAAAGTTTAAAAACGTTCACATCCCTTGATCCCATAATCGCACTCCTAGGAATCTATCATAAGGAAATCAGACATGCTCATCAAAGCACTATTTATAATAATGAAAAATTAAAATCTTAAATGTCTAACTTTGGCAGATTGGTTAAATAAATGATGATATATCCACATGATGTAATACTATGCAGTCATTAAAAAACATGTTCAAGGAACACATCTTAATAAATATAACAACCACAAAGAAGAGGGCTACAGGCGTTAGGCATTATATATATGGTATGTGCTCATACTTACAGATTTCAATACATTTATTTATATAAGCAATAAAAACGAGTAGAGGGCTTCCCTGGTGGCGCAGTGGTTGAGAGTCCGCCTGCCGATGCAGGGGACACGGGTTCGTGCCCCAGTCCGGGAAGATCCCACATACCGCGGAGCGGCTGGGCCCGTGAGCCATGGCTGCTGAGCCTGAGCGTCCGGAGCCTGTGCTCCGCAACGGGAGAGGCCACAACGGTGAGAGGCCCGTATATCACACACACACACACACACAAAAAAACGAGTAGAAAATAAATACCAAAGTGCAAACAACGGTTAACTCTGGAAAACAGAATGAAAAGCAATTTGTATACTTTGTAAAAAAATTAGTCATTTAAAAATATTAAAAGTAGAATTCGATAATCTTTTTCAGAATGCACCCATGGTATTAGGAATTTTATATAGTTTATTATATAAATTACAAATTATAGCTTTATATAATTTATGACACAATCAGTCTAAATACTTTTTTCTCTATTAACTGCATAACTGTTCAGCCCCAGGAAGCTCAGAGAATATTGAAATGCTGGGAACTACTATTTATTATGAGACTCTCAGTACAGCACTCCCAGAACAGGCCTTTAAAAGATGCCTTCACATTTTATAACCAGAGTAGTAGTCTCCATTTGTATAAAGTGTCCTACAGATTTGTACGAGGGAAGACTGCAACATTTGAAGTCCTAAATTGTTTGACAGAACTATCTGGGATCCACATGAGCGGATATTTTCCTTAAAGGTTTCATTTACTCCTCTTACAGTGATGGACATTTTTTTTCCCTTTTCTTTTTAATTGAGGTAGAATTGATATACAATGTCGTGTTAGTTTCAAGTGTACAACGAAGTGATTCAGATATATATATATCTTAATATATATATATCTTAAAGTATATATATATATAAAGTATATATATATATACACATACACACAAACACACACACACAATTTTTTTCAGATTCTTTTCCATTATACGTTATTACCGATGATGGACACTCTTGTCTCTGATTCCTCGGAACTTCTGAAGCCACTCTCCAGTTAGGTTAAAGAAGTTTGCACAGGGCTAAGGACACGTGTGGCCAAGGCTTATTTTTTGGCTGTGCTGTTGTTGTTCTTTACCTAAATCAGTGAGAAACTGTCTCTCTCTCTCTCTCTCTCTCTCTCTCTCTCTCTCTCTCTATATATATATATATATATATATATCTCAATACACATTGTATATTATTTAAATTTTGAAAAATAAAAATTCAAGCCACAGATGGGAAAATGTTTTCATGCCCAATTAAATTTTTTTACTGAGATTGTTTCCCAAAGGAACGTTTGAAAATGTTTTCCACTAGAGAAAAGAGGATAGAATCCAGCTACAAGGTGAAATTTTACCACAATAGGCAAGCATCATCCTTCTGAAGGATAACATAATTACAACAGAAATGAAGACAGGGAAAGAAGTGCACAACAAGCTACCTTGTCAGCTGGAGATGAGGAGATCAATATATTGTTTGCCGAACATTTCCCAATCACATTCTTAACCCAACTGGATTTATGTGGGTTTGGGAGATGCTCAGAAAATAATACAGATTTCTCCCAACTGGAGAGTAAATAAAATAAATTTAAATTCTTCATCAAAAGATTCATGGATTGTTTGTTTGTTGTTTAACCTTTTCAGAGCCGTGAGGAAGAGGAAAGAAAGCTGAGAATAAAGAGACCCAGGTTTGCAACTTTATCCTGTTGCTTACCCATTACTTTCAGAAAGTGACGGAACCTCTCTGAGCCAATGAATTCTAAACTGTTCATGGCTTTTCTCAAAGGGGGTTGAAAAGTTAAGTAACCTAACATAGAATTGGAGAAACAGTAGGTGCTTGACATCTTTTTGGGTGATTCTGGTTCACTTTGAATTAAATACACCAAAACAAATAAATTGGATCTGCTCATACCCCGAAAGGAAAGGACCTGAGTGAATACATTTGAAGAACAGACCTTTTAACAAGCACCTCCTCTGCTTTACACTGACACAGAATGACGATCTGTAGTAACATCACAACATTTTAATGACTCTTTTTGTGTTTTGCTCTTTTACTGGATCACAGAAAAACAAACCTCGCCCTTGTTTAGTGTCTAAACTACAGATGAAAACAGACTATGGAGTCACAGGACATCTTCACCACGTCCCACACACATCTAAGCAAATGAGAATGCATGTGAGCTGGGAGTATGAGTGCATGTGCCGTATAATTACCAAGCAGTGGCGATGACAAAGACCCTCCTGAATGCTCATGGAAGATGACTCACACTTTAGAGCCGTGTGTCATTTACGGGCACGCCGGCTCCTTCCTTCCTTCATTCAACCTCTGCGATGCAGCGCAATACTACACACACACACACACACACACACACAAACACACACGCATGCGCGCTCACACACAAGAGCAACCTCCCCATTGCCAGACTGGATCAGATGCTCAAAGTTACCTGGAAGCTAGATGACATGTTACTCTGTAGAGTTAGGAGGGGAGGTTATTCGGAAGATGGAGGAAAATAGAAGCTTCTGGGGTGAAAAATCTGGGACTCTCCCTTCCTCTTTCCCCAACTCTCAAGTTCAAAGGTCTTCCACAGTTCAAACAAGCCATTCGAACGCCCAGGCCTTGCGATGGGCAGTGTCAAACACTCGTCAAGAATGCAGATTTAGGCGTCATACTTGAATTCGAACCCCTGCAAGTTATTTAATCTCTCAGAGCCCCTGTGTCCTTAGTAGGCCGTTATGAAGACCAAAGGACATAATGCACATGGAGGGTTTAGTGCAGTGCCTGGCACACAGTATCCACTAAGTGTCATTGCCAAAGAAGCAGAAGTAACACTTATACCCTGGTCCTGCGCTAAATGCATTATGTATATGACTGTATTCACAAGGCTACAAGGTAGATGCCATTATTATCCCCATTTTACAGAAGAGGAAGCAGCCTCACAGAGATTAATTTGGCCAAGACTCATCAAGAAAGTGATAGAACTAAGGTGAAACCGCGGAAGGCTGGCTCCAGATTGAGCTACTAATGGCTACACTATATATTTTTAATCTATAATGGTTGAAAGTCTATTAAAAAGGAAAGTGGACACTTGTGTTCATCCTGAGAAATGATGGGCCCAGTTTTTGCCTGGCCTCTAGGGAGGTGATGGGCAGGCACATGCCCTTCATCTGGCTCCCTGACCCTAATCCTACTCCTCTGACCAAGAGAAGCTGAGAAGGAGGGATTTGCCAGAGGGATCTTGGAGGCAGCAGCTGGTCAGAGGCTGTGCTCCAAGGGCGCAGTTAAGGTGAACTCAGAGAACACAGGCCATGGGCACCAAGGAGCTGAGGAACATTCCAGAGACATGACACAAATGTGCTTGCTGCAGCATGGCCACCCCACTTGCCCACTGAGCCTCCCAAGAACCACAGGCACAGGTGCTGCTGTCCACTCCCAGATTAGCATTAGTGAACCCAGCCAGCTAGCAGAACAACCAACATTCACTGCTGCAGGTTCTTCCTGCAGCCAGACACACACACACACACACACACACACACACACACACTCCAACAGTGAGACAAAAAAGAGTAAGCAGGAGAAAAACTAGATCTATCCCCCTAAAAGTCTTTTAATAAGGGGGCAGCATATACAAAAAGGCAAAATAACACTGTAATTTTCTTCCCTTTAGCAACTCCATTAAAAATGACCATGCTATCCCATCACTATAATTAGCCATTGCTTGGTTGGATCACACTTAAACAACAGAATAACTGTCACCCCAGAAAGTATAAAATATACCAGAACAAGTGGTGGCCGTGTATTCATTTAAACAAATGTGTAATGAACACCTACTATGTGCTGAGTACACAAGACAATATCAACATGATACCAAAAATCTGCTAAATACCCAGAGGTTTTCCAAATGTGCAGATGACTCATGTTCCATTTTTATTCAGCTATCTTTCCACTCGATGGCCATTTCCCTCTGCCCCCTAGTAGGATTTGGTCTAGTAGATGGACCGGCTGAATGTACATGATACTACTGGATTCTTTTAAAAAGAAAAGGGAGAAGCTTGGTTTTCCATCCTCTGCCTGACACCGCCAATGATAAATAAATATCTGTGTGTGCTCCCAAGGTGCCCGACTGTACAAAATGCCTGGCTGATCCCATTCTTGCTGTTTGTCAGCACCAGCACAGGGATGATATCAGGCACGAAAGGAAAATGGTTTTGTATTCCCTCCCTCACGAACATCTTTCCTGCCTCGGTTTCCCATCTCAGCCAGGCATGAATGGCTGATCAGTATACACAACACAGCAGACAGGAGAATGAACACTGGAGATGAAGCATCTCAATGCAACCTCAGCTCCACTACTCACCACCTGTGGGACTTCCGGTGAGTTGCTTTATATCCTTGAGACTTGGTTTCCTCCTTGGTAAATGGAAATCGTAAAAGTAACTAAAGTTGTTTATGAGTTCATGAGATACACATAAAAAGTGCTCAGCACACTGCCTGGCATGTCTCAATGCTCCACACAGGTGTTCCTAGGCACCTACTACGTTGAAGGCACGTGCTGGGCATCGTGAAGGGCACCCAGATGCATCGGACAGTGATCCTTCCCACATGCATGAACTCACGATCCACGATGGGAAGGGAAATCTATTCCGCATCCCTCCCGCTCCACAGTCCTCCCAGCCCAACTCCATCCAGCATCTGTCTGTGGCTGTGCACTGGCTTCCTCCTTTGCATGGGAAGCTCCCTGAGGGCAAGAATTCTGTCTCCGGGTTTTAATCTTGTTGGCCTTCCATTTCCCCCAGCATGAGCCATAACAACAAGAACAGAGAATGTGCTAGACAAATGTTTGCTGAATGGATATATGAACAAAATAGAGAAGAGAAAGTGCCACAAAAGTAAGCATTACAAAAGTGCCACAGAAATTCACAGGAAGGACTGATTACTGTTATCTGGTCGTACCAAAGTGGGGGTCAGTGTGATCAAAGAAGGGGTGGTAGAGTAGCGAACCCGAAAGCTTGGCCTTGGAGAATAGGCTGGATTTAGTGAGACTTGTTGGGGAGGGTCATTCCCGTCCCTCCGTGGCTTAAATTCACACCCTCTCTGCCCTCAATAGTACAATGAAGTGCAGGTGCATGAATATCAGAGGACTGAGGTTTGGGTGGGGGGTTGGTCCCTAGAGTCAAATTCATTTTTCTTTGAAGTGCCCGGAGTCCTATCATAGGGGGTTCACATCAGCTCTGTCTTTCTAAATGATTTTTACATTCCACCCAGCCCAGTTTAGCATCATTGAGAAAGTCTGCCATATAAAAGATTAATAAATACTACGGTTAGGAAGCCTAGGATTCATTCTGGGCTCTTCAGTACCCTGAAAGAAATAGGCAAATTGGACAGAAATAAAAGAAGGGAAGCCACAAGGATTAAAGAGAACTGCAGCAGGAGCTACTTATAAGGGTTCCCGCAGCACCAGCCAGGAATAAGCAAAGCTCAGGGAGGACACAAAGGACCAAGGATCAAATACTCTCCCCGAGCAAGGGTGTAGGCACACCGATGAAGAGAAAGAATTGCTCGGGGTCACGCGGAGGGGTAGAGCAGAGAGGGATGGGATGTAATTACAGAAAGGAAAACTTGGGCTGCAGATCAGGGCAACCTTCTTACAAGCAGGCTCAATCCGAGTGCGGAACAGCTTCCCAAGGGAGGCGGTGGAAGCCCCATCGCTTGAGGTGCCTAAAGCCGCTGGACAAACAGCAGAGAAAGACAGTGAGGAACAATCTGCCCACGCGGGGGGTGGGACAGGTGACCTCACGGGGCCGCAGGCTCCGCACTTCAATGACACATCAGGATGTATTTCATCAGGCACCCGCCGGCAAAAGCTGAGCGCACTGCCACCGCCCACCCCTCCCACCCCCGGCCATTGTGCTTTCTCAATACGCCACTCAAGAAACATTCCCATTCACTTCAAGAGACCCTCCACGGCTCCTTGCTGCCAACGAGAGCCGTGAGGATAATGTCTCGCCGTGGACTCGGCGTGTTCCCACTTGAAGGCAAAACGTAGCTTTGCAGGAGGAATTTTCTCTCTGGCTCAAGTGCCTTAGTCTTGGCTCCTGGAACCGTAATATTTTTGTTTTATTTTGTATGAGACCCTTTCAACTCAAAAGACACTCTTTATCCCTACTGTGGGATCCTGAGTGGCCGATATAAAATTGAGATATTTTAATATATTCTCTGAATCGATTAAATGGTTCCCTTTCGCTTTCAGAGGAGAGTCCAATATTTCTAACATGGATTGTAGTGCCCACGACAACCTCTGCAGACCCACTTTCCACGCCCCTCCACTCCAGCATCGTACCCCTGTTAGGGTTTCTCAAACTACCTGTGTCCCCTCCTCCTCTAGGACTTGTCCCTGCTGCTCCCAAACACTCTCATGCTCTCCCCACTTTCATTACTATATTCATGTGCTCAGGCTGCCATAACACAATACCACAATTTAAGGGGGCTTAAACAACAGAAATGTATTCCTCACAGCTCTGGAGGCTGGAAAGGCCAAGGTCAGGGTGCGGCATGGTCAGGTCCT
Organism: Monodon monoceros; assembly: GCF_005190385.1. Taxonomy (NCBI): domain Eukaryota; kingdom Metazoa; phylum Chordata; class Mammalia; order Artiodactyla; family Monodontidae; genus Monodon; species Monodon monoceros. Next base: position 134,266,234 of record NW_021703768.1, read on the forward strand.
GGCGAGAGCCCCCTTCCTGGTTTGCAGACTACCTAGCTTCATTCTTGTTTATCCTCACATAGGAGAAGAGCACACTCTGGTCCTTGGTCCCCTTTTTATAAAGGCACTAATCCCGTCATGGGGGCTCTATCCTCATGACCTCATTTAAACCCAATCACCTCCCAAAGGTCCCACTTTCTAATACCATCATACTGGGCGTTAAGGCTTCAACATACAAACTGGGGAGGGGGACATTCAATCCACATCATTGCTCTGATCCTCTTCCTTTAGGACGTAGCCTTAAATATTAGCCTTGGGAAGTCTTTCCTGATCTGGCACAGGGTGGGCTAGGGCCCCTCCGATCAGCATCTGAGGTGTGCCAGACTTATCTCTGTGGAATCACTTAATACAACGTGTGTTAACTTGTCCTACTTGCCCACCAGTCCACAAGAGGACAGGAGCTATGGCCATATCATACTCTCCTGTAACTTTGAGACCTGGCACACAGGGTAAATGAATCAAGAAGCATCACATTAAAAGGGGTCCATGGGTACTCTGTGCTCCTCACAGATTCAGTGCATACCTGAGTGTTTAACATACATAGGACAAGGGCTGGGTCTTCTGGAAAATGCAAAGATGAATAGAAACTCATCCTCAAGGACTTACGGACTAGGCAGGGAGAGAAGATACACATATAAATAACCTATATCCAAGGTACAAAGGTAAAAGTGGCTTTCAGACTTAGTACTGTGGAAATTCAGAGGCAGGACACACATTTCCAGCTGGGTTGGGGAAATGGAGTTGGGAAGACTTCCTAGAACAGGCTGGTAGACCATGAGATGCGGAGATGACCCAGAAAGCGGGTAATACTAGATAGAAAGACCAGAGTAAGCAAAGGCACAGGAGCTGAAAATCTCTAGCACCATTGGCTCAAGAAGAGAATTCAACTGAAATTCAACTGTAAGGAAGCCATCTTGATCACAAAGTCTCTTGAATATCAAGTTTAGACTTTATTACGTACACAAGGGAGTGACACAATCAGACTCTGCTCTGTGGTATGACTTGGTAGGAAGTGGACATTTGAGCTATAATTTGTAAGGAAACCTGTAGTCTGCCATTTTTTAAGCAACCTACCAGTGTGAGCAGTCAGTATTCTCGGAGGGCCAACTACATCTGCCTTCCCCAGGGGAGCTGGGAGGCTATGAAATGGCCCCTTGCCTCAGAAATTGTCTACCCAACTGCCATTGAGGAAATCCATCCTTCTTAGATCTATGGACCCCAGGATCCCATACAGGAATACAGTGACCAAACTAACAAAAGCCCTGGATTATGGAGTCCGAATATTCTACTTCAGAATTCTGAAATAGTCTCAGGAAATACACTTGCACGTCCTCTTATGGCTCTCCTCACTAAGGGCTGTGCCCAGGGGTTTTGTTAGGCCCCTTCCAACTCCAGCCCTGCTGTTTCATTTAGCTGGTGGGAAGCTGCATGGTTGAGCTTGCCCTGGTGCATCCTGGGAGGGCTTCCCTTGCCCCCACTTCTATTTAGCAGAATTGTCAGCCTCAGCCTCTGCTGGTGAGAGAACCACAAAGCAGCTAGCTAAAGAGTGGTATCGCGATGGCACCTGCAACCTGCTTCACCTGGGAGAGGAGACAATGACTTGGAGACTGTGCCCAAGAAGGACTGTGCCCAAGAAGGATGTTTACTCAGCCCATGTACCTGCTGAAACCAAAAGGGTAGGATTTGCCAGAGAATGAGAGGTCCCACATCAGATGCGGGTGAGTCTAGAGAGCAGTATTAAGTACAACAGCATCTACTGCCATTTGCAGAACTACAGGATTCTAGGCCATTTAAGCACACTAGTGTTATTAGCCCAAGGGGAGAGACCAAGAAACCATAGCTTAGACAGGTAAAATGGCTTCCCCAAGGCCAGACAGCTGGCAAGTGGTAGAGCTGAGATGTGAACCTAGGTTTGTCTAACTCCAGAGCCCAGGATCTCAACAATTTTGCTAAGCTATTTGGTTGTTGTATTTCTTGGAATATTCTTGTGGAGACAAAGAAGACAGGCTGTTTATTAACAAGGCACCGTCTTTCCAGCCTTTTATACGGGCAGGAGATAGAATGGGCTCTCCCCGCACAGCTAGTCTTCTGCCCCCCACTGGTCAAATAGGGGATGGGCTTTAATAGGAAGCGAATCCCCAGTCGAGGGTTCTTCCCTGTGGACTATCCCTGGTCTAAAACCACTCCAGATGAAAGAATGGCCTGTGGATGAGTTGAAACTGATTGTTATGATCATCATTATCTGTGTAACGTTTGGGCAGGAGATAGCTCCTGACAGTTTCTTGTGAGAAGTTATATCTGTCTGAGCAGAATTTATTTGAAAATGTCAACCACCTTGAAGATCATTAGGGTAAAGCTCTTGGCCTCAGGAAAAGACAAAAGTGAAAACAGGGGGCTTCCCTGGTGGCGCAGTGGTTGAGAGTCCGCCTGCCGAAGCAGGGGACGCGGGTTCGTGCCCCGGTCCGGGAGGATCCCACATGCCGCGGAGCAGCTGGGCCCGTGAGCCATGGCCGCTGAGCCTGCGCGTCCGGAGCCTGTGCTCCGCAACGGGAGAGGCCACAACAGTAAGAGGCCTGCGTACAGCAAAAAAAAAAAAAAAAAAAAAAAGTGAAAGCAATCATCTGTTGCTGCTTATAACCAGCTGTACTGGGGTGGACAGTAAATGAAAAGGATGAGCATATGGTACATGGGGGCTTTGTGAGCCATTCAAGCACCAAGTCCTCAGGTTTGCTGTGAGTGAAGGAGATACTCATTCCAGACACACACATTTGTGAGGGGTTGGATCCACGCAATCAAGACTGGATAGGTCATATCAGGAACGTGTCCAAATGCAGTGAACCTCTTCTAGAAAAATGACTTCTTGAGGCGGAATTTGGCTATTCCAAGACAAAGCAACCAATGAAGCAATCCCCTATAGTCAAAGCTTAATAATACTGCTCATCCATCTTGTCTCTCTGTCCTCTTCCTGTTCCTGGCACACGCATACACATACTATGTGGACAGAAACATACTCATGCACACATACATCATCCGGGGTTTCCACTGAATTATTCAAACTCAGCTTCTCCTCCCAAGTATCCAAGGATACCTTAAGAGTCTGGGAACCTTGGTATATTTGAAAATAGTTTCCAGCTGATACTGTCTTTAGTACTTTCTGAGGTAACAAAAAACATGTGACTATTAGAGAAAAGATGCATTTTGTAAATATGGAATATGTTTTTACTACCAATACTGAAAACAAGAAAGGAAGAAGTGGGTAAAAATTCAGATATTAACACATAAATCATTTAAGGGATTGCACTGAGAAACTCTGCTCTGTAAAATAAAAAATAAATATACTGTGCTATGTAAAATGCTTTCTTACCATTGTGAAGCAGTGTCTTTAGATATCACCAGATTTAGCACATGTCACTGTACTTATGAAACCCCTATCTGGTAATATACAAGGTACAGAAAGCATAACATCGTGAACTAGCTGTCAGGGGCTCTAGCTCTGGAATTAGACCACCTGCATTCAAATCCTGGCTCTACCACTGACTAGTCGTGGTACCTTGGGCAATCGACTAATGAAACAGAATCACCTATAGTCAAAGTCTTTAAACCTCAGTAACTTCACTGATGAATTGGGAATAACAGCAATACCTAGAACCCCACAGGGGAAAGGCACTGATCACGGAGTCCGAGACATGGTTAGCCCTCAGTAAATGACAGTGGTTCTTAAGCTTCAGTGGACACTAGGATTGGGTGAAGGGGAACAGATTACCAATTATCATGAATTTCAAACAGGGGTTTTAATTTCACATACAAGGAAATAGGGAACCAGTGAAGGTTTCTGAAGGAGGAGTGTTATGATAAGGATGTCTTTAAGGAAGCACACACCCATGTGGTTTAATATACTATAAGGGAGAAATGCTGAGCACAGTGGCTGTCTAGAAAGTCTCTGCAATGATCTAAGCTAACGCCATACATCTCTGGATCAGAATGTTAGAAAAGGCAAGGGCAAGGAAAGGGCCAGAATGTTTTTAAAGAAGGAAGAGGAGGAAGAGGGAGGGAGGGGAGGGAAGAGGAGAAAAGAGGGGGGGAGGGAGGGAGGGAGGGAGGGAGGGAGGGAGGGAAGAAGGGAGGGAGGGAGGAAGGGAGGGAGGGAGGGAGGGAGAGAGGGACGGAGGAAGGGAGGGAGGGAGGGAGGAAGGGAGGGAGGGAAGGAGAAAACACTGTTCTAGGTGACTGACTAGAATGACTAATCATGAGTCAGAGATGAATCGCGGGCAGTCATCTGAACAAACTGCATCTCCTGACTTATGACATTAATGCAAAGGGTGGCCAGAATGACACACAGGCCAGTCATCATCCTAACTAGACAGTCTTTAGGGATCCTTCAGGGCTGGCCTCCAAAGTCCAAAAGTTTCCTGATGGCCCTTTGTTCAATTAATTTAGCAAGTATTTATTGGGTACCCACTATGTACAAGTCACTGTGCTAGGCTCCGAGGACACTGAAATGAAGAGAGACAACAAAACTGCTCTGTTGGAGCCTATGATCTATGTATAGATAGCTCTAAAACAGTTAAATTCAGAAATAAGTCATTAATTCCAATTGTGCTATGTGTTATAAGTGGCACTCTGATCAGATCTGTCCCTATGGAAAGGCTTCTAAACAGGACAGGTCCTTTACTGAATCCGAATACAAAAGCTCCTACCTAACTTTCAGAATCAATGTGGCTTCTAGAATCAGGAGAGGCAAGCTGAGTAGATTTTACTAAGAGCGTGCTCATGCCTGTTCTAAGCAGCAGCCTGTATGCCTGGGAGAACTCTGAACCATCCCTGAAATCTCAGCTGAAACGGAAAGCAGAAAGGGAAGGCAGAAGACAGCCTGGAATGGGGCGGTGGGGGGACGGGGAGCGGCAAGCAATGGAATATTCTACACAGCACAACTGCTATAAGTCATGGCCCATCAAGTCACTTAGAATCACCTCTCTCATAATCTACAGAAAATAAGAAGGTTAGGTAAAATCAATGATTAAAAAAAGTACCTGACAGTCACTCCACTCTGCTGTATTGTTGTATAGGGAAAGACGCCACTGCTTTATCATAGCACTCTTTCCTTGCTATACTCCTCAAAACAGCACTCCAGGCAGTCACTAAGCAATGGAATTGTGTAAGGAGGAGAGACAAATGTATTTTAAATTCAGCAGTTACTAAGGTCCTTTCTAATCTATGTCACAGCAACCAATAACTCCAGAGTTTGGGAGGCAAGCAGAAGGATTGCAGCCAACAGAAATTTTAAGGATGAGTAATCATGTCAGAGCAAAGCTATACCTGAAATAGACTTGGGATGAGAATCATTTCCCTCATAGGTAGAAATGAGGGGTGAACAGCAGCAATGTGGAGCAGCTTGTTTTAACAGTTCCTCACTAAAGAGCTAAGCATCCTCACTCCATTAAAATCCAACCTTGGCCTGTAAAACACTAACCCTCTCCATATTTTTCTCTAAAACTGAAACATGAAAAATATTAGCATATGTTGAAGAACTTGTAATGATCCATAAAAGAATAAATCCTTCATTCCTAGAGGGTAGGTGTACTTCCTAAGCACTATTCAGGAGCCAAAAGTGACAGACTGCCATGAGGAACAGACGTTCCAGTTTTTCCTGCGCTGGGGGCAGGATGGAGGATGCAGGGTGGTGTCAAAACATCCCCAACATTCTCCAGGGTGGGACACTCACTCCCTTCTTTGCTCGGGGTGATCTGGGTTCTTCTCACACGTCTGCTTCTCTCTGTGATGTCACGAGAGGCCTGAGGGCAGACCAAGGGCAGCTTCTGCTCAGTCAAAGAATAGGATGTTGGTTTACTACAAGATATAAATAGAGCAACAAAGCCCCCCATGGAGGAATGTACATTGGAATGCTTTAAAAAAAAGAAGTATGCAATTGGAGCAGGGGCATTACACAGGTATACTGAATAAGGGCCAAAACTGCTTAAAATGGCTCTTAAAAATATAAGTCTTTCTGAGATTGCTTCTCGGGTGTGTTATTTTTATCTATTCCACTGGGATTAAGCATGGCCTAGAATCCCAGCTTGAAAGGGAAGAGCAAATTTTGCACTACAAGCTATCTCTTCGTATTCATCAGTACTCATCAGAAATCTGGATGTGCACCTAGAGGGGTGGGATAGGGAGGGTGGGAGGGAGACGCAAGAGGGAGAGGATATGGGGATACATGTACACGTATAGCTGATTCACTTCGTTATACAGCAGAAACTAACACACCATTGTAAAGCAGTTATACTCCAATAAAGATGTTAAAAAAAAAAAAAAGAAATCTGGACGTGGATACCCTTGACACAAAGAAAGCACAATTAAAGCCTGAGAGGAGGCCAGTCTGAACTCTGCCAGAGCCAGATGGACCCTACGTGGCTTCCTTCAGTCTCAAGCTCACTTGGCGGCTCTGCCTTTGACTGACACGTGACATTCTTGTCTTCCTGGACAGAGAAGCCAAGCTTTGATGGTTATCGACATCAGAAAATGTCATGTCTGAATATGCCTCAGCTGGACCTTCCTCTCTCACTTCATTTCTTGTCTCCTGCCCTCAGTTTATTTTAATTATACAGTGAAAACTCTCAAGTATGGAACGGCTGCCTGCTGTATCACACAAGCCCCTAATTGTACTCGGGAGCTGGATCGTGGCATTTTATCACCCTGCAATGGTAAAAGGCACATTTGCAACAGGAGTAGGTCATGGAATATTTTCTGGAAATGCCAATGGATTTCAAGGCCCCTCCTTTTTTTATATTAGACATTTGTGATTTCATCTGTGTGTATAGGAGGATAGTAAGTTACATCTCCTCTCCTATACCTTTTCCTACTCTTCCTCAATTTGTGGATGAATATTAATATCTTGTTCCATAATCACTTGTCTGTTATTAATCCACAAAAGCATTTGAGCAGATTTAATTTTTGTTTTACCATAGTTCCTACACCATGATGGTGTGCCCATTTCGCATTCTTCATGCTCTTTTAAAGCATTTTCATCAGTAACAGCATAGATCACAAGAGAGAAATTATATTCTGGCTTTTCCCGAAAGAGGCCATTTCAACAAGATAATTCTGCAGAAGACAAAGCATGACTCATGCCCAATCTGGACACAGCTGGCCACTGTGGGACTCTGGTTCAGATGGCTGTGTATGCAACAAATACAGGCTTTCCCCGTCGTGTGTGTTCAATAAATGTTCACTGAATGAGTCTCCCAACCATGAACGTGATCAAACTCAAACGCACCCTACCCGTATTTAACCAAGAACCCCCGTGCTCTAGTTGTCACATGTTGAATACTCATCCCCTAATTCACACTAAGAACAAATTCTCCTCCGGTAGCCACCCTTCCCCAGCTCAATCCAAACCTCGAGGAAAAAGGGTTCATGTATTCACATGGTTTGTAAGTCATGCTCCCCACAGCAGTATTTCTCACTCGACAGATTAATGTTGTATCACTTTTAAGCAATTCCCAGAGGTGTATGGTGGTGCCTGGTCACAGATGTTTCCCTAATACTGCTAAGTAAAATGAAAGGTTTCAGGCTAACTTTCACAGAGGCAGTAGACTAAGGAGAAATGGATTACCACTGCTTTTCTATTTCCGGGCCCAAAAGTCTCTAATTAACATTCATGCAATTGGCTTCTCCTGGCACTCCTACCTACTTCCCTTGGGTGTTATTCACATCAGGACTTGGGAAGAAGCAACGTTTTATGTAACAACCTCACTCATTAATCCTTAGGGAACGCACTCAAGAAAAGGTACTCAGGGCAGACGAAAGGTCCAGAGTCAGTGAAGAATAGCAAGCTGTTCTTCACACTGCCATCTCCCAACAAAACTGCAGTCCAGGCAAATATTCCACCACAGCGGTCCAATATTTTCTGTTAACATCTGCTGTAGTCCAGTTTTTATGCAACCAAAAAGTAGCTGATTCATGTGAAAAGTGCCCAGCCCTGTGTCTCGCAAAAAGGAGATGCTTAATGAAAGTTATTTTGAAATCTAAAAGGAAATACAACATATCCTAAGAAATTCAGATGTTGGTGAAATAGGCATTGATCTGAGGACCATGCAGAAAGCAACAGAGGTATTTCCTCAGTGACCTGGCAGATACCATTCAGGTGTGACATCTTTGAATACGAGAAAGGAACATGCTACAAATGAGTGATGTGAACCATCTGAAGTCTCATCATGGCTGAATACTGTGAGAGTGTGTAGGGTTAATTTGATCGAGTTTATCCAAAAGTGAGACATCCCTGACCACTATAACCCAACCTCACTCCCGCCTTGAATCCCCCTATCCCAAAGTAGAAACCAGGCACAGGTGGTGTCCAGTTGAGGAGAGCAAGGCCAGGGTACATAGCTCCAGCCAACTGCTGCCTTGTGGGAATGGAAGCCCTGTGTTGCTAGACCTTCCGACTTTTCGAGAGAAGATGGAAATTTGGATTTTTATATAAATCTCTCAATTTAAAAATATTAGTTCAAACTTAAAAAGAGATATAAATCAAATAAAACACATCTGACTGTGGGCTGGACTAAATGCACAGTTTACCATTTTGCAATCCCTGGACTCTTTGATTCATGTGGTGCTGAATCATACACCCTTTTGCATTATTTCACTTTTTACTTAGCAGGCTGTGACTTCCCAAACAGACCATAAACACTTTGGACCCTGACACACTTTTGGCTGGGTGGGTCTACGGTGCCATGCATTTACTAAACAGCGACTCTATTATATACTGCCATGTTGAACAATGGCTTCTAGCAGATGTAACATTTCTGAAACAAGAGAATGCAAAGCAAAAGAAGGAACCTGGCATCAACTTGAGTGAACACTCCTTCTTTTCTCCATTCTCTTCTCTTCCTAGCAGGTGAATGTCTGCAATGGTGATTTCTCATTTAATTGCTAAGTATTTCCAAGGCAGAGTAAAATCCATCAAGGACCAGACAGGGGACTATGCTAATTCCCCATTTCTCTGATAATGCACAGACTCAATGGGGTCTCCTTCCCGCCAATGTGCGTTCATAAATGCCATTAATAGTAATGGGAGTCAAATGCAAAATATCACTGAGTAAATAGGCCCTAGTGCATGAAATATATGCTCAACCACAAGGACAAGCTGCCACACAGCTCACTGCCTTGTACTGAATTGGGGGCCGGGGATTCTCTGATTGGGACCAAGATGGTGATAATGACAAATAAAAAGAAAAAAAGCCAGTCCCTGTTCCCTGCTTATCCACTACCAAGGCTATCCTTGACTTACAGGTCAGAGACAATGAGGAGCTTTGAAGCCGGGAAACAGAGACAGGGCGCAGAAAGATGCAAGCTCCCGGCCTTGCACGGGAATTAATGAAACACAACTCAGCCAGTTCAACACCAGTGCCCTTTAGTCATCCCACCCACTAAAAGACACTGTTAAAAACCCGCCAGCTTTTATTAGCAGAAACAAATGAAGTCGACTACCGAGCACTCAGGAGTTTTTCATCCTGAAAGTCCAGGATGGCTTTGGCATAATAAAGGTCATATCTCCTAACCACGGTAATGTTCACACAGCAACCTGAGCTCCAGGCAAGAGCCAGGACGGCTTCTCAGTGTTCCCCCTGTAGAAGGTGTTGCCGATTAAACTATCACATTTCAAAGGGCTCCTTACAGTAAATAGGAAAAAAAGGAAAAAAGAGATCCAGGGCCTTTTGTTAGTCAAAAAGCTAGGGAAAGGCGATAATTAACCCATTTTTGTAGAGAAATCATTTGGACAAAAGTCAAGGGATTTACCACCCTGTCAATTGTTAAGTCTAGATAAGGACATTATATTCCCCTGCACAAAGGCGGACTGAGATGGAGAATGGAAAGTAGGCCACTACTACTACTTTACCTCACATCTGAAAAAGGACTTTTTTTGTCCTCCTGATGCAGTGATGGACTAAAGGATTTTTCCCCTCCTTGCACTAAAAACATAACTTCAGAGCCTGGCTTTTGCATTTTGTTAAATATTCAAAGGTATTGTGCAATTAGCATGTCATTAATGAATAATTAATTACAGCTAAAGCAGCCTTCAGATTTTTTGCAGCTAAATTATTTAAACAGCAAATATAACAATACAATGCAATGCTTTCATTTGGTGTTTTGTTATTGCATTATTTGAAAGGAACGGCAATATTACTTTGCATTAGTTGCAAGAATTTTGTTCAACAAAAGCTGTTCTTTCCTTTTTTTCCTACCTAAAAGTTACTTCATGTGCCCTAAAAGGGAAAATTAATTCAATTCAGATTAGATTCCCTAAGAATTAATTAGCTGCAAATATCTGAAAACTGTGGCTTGGGATATAAGGCTTAGATAACTGAACCTAAAAGAAAAAAGTAAACCGATTTAAACTTGTCCTTTAGAAGAACTCCTACACAAAAGTTCCCTTTTCTAGATATTTGGTTACCACTTCTGAAAGAGGAAACCCGTTAAAAATCCTTTTGTTTTATTTTTTAAGCTAGTGGATATTACAGAGTCACCCCCAGCAAATAGTCAAGAGTTAAAAGAGAAAGTAATACGTTGCTACTTGCAGACATACATCACTAGTAAGACATGAGTTTATATTTGTAAGTTGCACAGCTGGGATCAGTTGACTTATCCATCTGTTAACTACACCAGTAAACAGTAGGTCTAGGACCGTCACATCCTTGCATCCATCACAAATTCCTGCTTTAATTGTGTGTTTACGTGCCAAACCTCTGCTTAAGTATATTTTAAGACTGTTTTAAGCAGTTGTAATTGCTCCTTTCTTCTTCATATTAACTCCAACACATTTTATTTACCATTATGACAGACCATGATTTTGCAAGCCTCATAGATAAATAAACGTCAGAGACCATGCTGTTCGGGAAGAGGCAGCAGAAACACAGAGACTGAGAGGGATTTAACCTGTCTGGTCTGAAGAGCTTGGGCCTCTTGCACAAAAGTCAGTGCCTTGAGTCACAAGTTCAAATCTCAGGAAGGCTATCTCCCGAGCTCAGAAAACTGCCAACTATACAGATTGTCTTAGAAGAAGAGGGAGAGGAAGATTTAGGGCGGCGGGGGGGTGGGGGGGACTTAAACCACAGTTTGGGAAGATGAGATACCACCCAAAGGTTTCCTTCTTTTCCCTTAATTAGTCTGCTGCCACTCTGCCAGTTGAGTCCACCATAATTTGAGACTTATGGGGTGAGGAGTTCCACGATGGTGGGGGAGTGGATGAGCCAGTGGCAGAGGCTTAGAAGTACCGAGAAGCTCAAAAGTCAAAGGACAGTGTAGCCCGTGGCCTTGCCGGATTTTCAACCCCTGGTTTTACAGCTGAGTTTCATAAGCATGTTAAAAGCATGGGCTTAAAAAAAGAAAAAAAAAAAAAGGCACTTTCCATAATTAGGGAAAAAATATGCACAGTGTTCTGCACAAGAGGGGGGATTTTACCGTATTTTTTCCAACCTGCCTTTTACACGTATATGTATAGCAGGATGTTAAACTTCACACAGCATTGTTAAACCACCTCTTGGGTTTGGGGAACTGAAAGTCTTATGTGCCTATGTATTATTGTACTGATGCAAAATAGTTAAACTTTTCTAGGTGATTAACCATCATTTTCTCAGGGTGTCCTCGCACAGCTTGCAGTTTCCAGCTTCTCAGTAAACGTTCAGATCGATACGCGGCTAATGGGGGCGGGGGTGAGGACTGCAAGCTGCAGACCCTCCCGGAAGCTAAAGAATCGCTCTGGCACAATCTAGTACAACGAAAGTGTGGCAGTAGGCAATTTACCCAGGCCAAGGAAGCTGTGGCTTGTCAAAGACATTAAAATCCAAATGGGCCAGCAGCTTTGCCAAATGTACTCCCAGGCCTTGCAAACACACAATCCAGACAAACCGAATTAACCTCAACCAGTTTATAATTAATTTGCTTTTGAAAGTCATGTTATGAGAACAAATGTGCCATCCGTTTGCAATGAAGTGTTCTTAGGGGCACCCCTACTTAATAACGCCTCTGACAGAAGTGCCATTGGTACTCGCTACTAACCTAACTAGGGGGTGAGCAGTGGAGAACAGATTCCAGGAAGCTTAACCTTCCTGTCAACCTAGTGGAATCTGGTAGCAGTGTGGTAGGTGGTGTGGCCCCGTGGCCTCTCTGACCTCAAATGACAGTCTCACTATCCCTGAGATGCTAAAATTAGAAACATAGTCCTCTAGATGAGGCACTGCCCTTTCTAGACACCATCCTTTTTTTTTTTTAACATCTTTATTGGAGTATAATTGCTTTACAATGGTGTGTTAGCTTCTGCTTTATAACAAAGTGAATCAGCTATACATATACATATATCCCCATATCTCCTCCCTCTTGTGTCTCCCTCCCACCCTCCCTATCCCACCCCTCTAGGTGGTCACAAAGCACCGAGCTGATCTACCTGGGCCATGCGGCTGCTTCCCACTAGCTATCTATTTCACCTTTGGTAGTGTATATATGTCCATGCCACTCTCTCACTTTGTCCCAGCTCACCCTTCCCCCTCCGCGTATGCTCAAGTCCATTCTCTAGTAGGTCTGTGTCTTTATTCCCGTCTAGACAGCATCTTTTAAGTACTGTTTTTAAGATCAAAACAATAAGGCACCAAGGCAGTAATGCTTCACGTGAATTTATTTTCTAGGACTTCAGGAGCCAATGCATGTTAGAGCCTTGTATGTATGTGAAAAGGAAACTGAAATAAGGCAAAAGGGCCAATTATCCTGAATCTTAACATGGAGTATTAGGTGCCAAGCACATTTTTTTCCCGCAATCCTAAGGGATAAAAATTTACAAAGAAGTAACTACAGAGTAGATGATTTAAGTATAAGAAGGCTTGGGTTTTATAGCTAGTACATGACAGAGGCAGGATTCAAACCCAGGACCAACTTGACAGCCTGGGATCTCAGCCCTCTGCTTTTCATTTCACCGAGAGCCAGATCTCATTCCCCCTCTTTCCAAAGCACAGAGGCCAGAGTGAGACTTTAAGTGTGACTGCTTTTTAAACAAACTTGAACTGCACATCAAGATGCATTTGACCCCATCCCAACCCGTTTCTCTAGGAGGCTGTGCTGGAGAGCATCTGCAGCTTAGAGCTCTGAATATACCTCACTGGAGCTCCCTTACAGGCGCACAGCATTTCTGATCCAAAATGGTCTGTAACAGGCTAATGTTTTACACCGGCCTTGGCACCAAAACTGTTTCCAAAACTCGAATCAACCCTCAAAGAGTGGAAGAGTGCTACTACTGAGGACAGTCCTAAGAGGGTGCTGCAGGTTCAACAAGCACCTGAGAGGAAGACGACCTGCAAAAACACGCTTGGCAATGACATTAGAAAGGAAGAGCCAATGTAGTCACAGTGGTTATTCGTTCATTTATGCCACAAATATTGATTTCTTACAAGCTCCTGCTTGAATGTGCCAGACACTGCATTAAGTTAATAAAAATATAAATACATGTGGATTTGTGTTTGTGTGTTTTTAAGATTTAGAAGCATGCCCCAAGTCACAAAGATAATAAATGACAAAGCCAAGGTTTGAACCCAGGTGGAACTCTAGTACACACAATCCGATCCACAATACTATTATTCCAACAAAACTGTGACTTTGCAGGGATACGTCACTGTCATGTCAAAAGCCTTCGCAGGTGAAATCCTATGAGGCAGTTTCCTTTCACTGAGATGCAGCCTAACGGTCTCTGAACATTTTCACCAGGAGGAGAATGACAATATCACCTCTGAAGGGACAACTGTGCCATTAAAGGGAGAGAAGAAATGAGAAAGTTCAAGAGGCATTTGGCTACTGGAATCCAAAACTGGAAATTTAACTGGAAGCTTAACTGCAGGACTTATCTTAAAATCCATACACACACACACATACCTTCCAGTCATTCTGTCTACAACAACCATTAAGAACTTGCTTCAGATCATGACTTTAGTGTCTTCCGATTTATTTCCAAGCATCCAAATAATTGTTGCTTCTTTGAAATTGACAATGCTTACTAAAAGAAGTGCAAACTCTTGTAGAAAGATTCCAATGAAATTAACAAGAACAGAGGTTCTAGGTGTTAAGCATGCGCTACCACTACCATTCCCTCTAATAACTCCACTGCTTCTACACTAATGAAAACACCAGTAGCTCCCAATTACTGCCTGAGCACCCTCTGCCATGCTCTCTGCTGAGTGTTTTACGTGCATTATATCATTTATTCTTCACAAGCACCCTCTAGGATAGGTAGTATTATCCTGTTTTACAGAGGAGAAAACTGAGGCTTCAAAAGTTTAAACATTACACAAATAACCAATCAAACAATAGGAGAACTATTTACCAAGCCCATCTGTAAGGTATTGCAAAGCTAAGCACGGTGGTGGATGCAAGAAAGTATGCAATACTGATCCTTTTCATCAAGGGCCAGGAATTCAAACTGCAAAAACCAAGACACGTAAGAAAAGCAAACTGACGAGGCAGACCTGAAGAGGAAGTCCCAAGAGGGCAAGAGCTAAGTCTATCACAGGAAGTCCCAAGAGGGCAAGAGCTAAGTCTATCTTGTAGCAAGTTGGGTCCCAATGGCCTGGCACAGTATCTGACCTATAGGACATGCTGAGCAAAAAACTGTTAATAAATATAGAAAATAGTAAGTGTCAAACAAGTATTTTAGAATTCCTGAAATCTAGTTCCTGAGAATTTAGTTAAATATGGTTAAGGAAAAATGCTCCTGATTCTGCAACTACCATTTTGAAGCCCCCTGACCCAAGGTGTTTCAGTGCAGGTTAAGCCCCAATTTGATGGCATGTGCCTCTTATTTTGATCAGATTTGGGCACCAAGGGCCTTGAAGGCTTAATCAGAAAAATCTCCATTTCTCTTTGTCCATATTCTGCCATGGACCGCTCCTCTGCCAAACATTTCATAGTTACCTTCAAGCCAAACAATATCTTACAAGGGAAGTGACTGGCAAACAGCCAGCACCGCCGATGCAGAAAAGTACCAACCTCACTCCCAGGCTTCAATGCCTTCAAGGAGACCCTGGAATGAAGGAGTCTTTACAACCAATCTGATTTTTTTCACTCCCCTTTTGTGGAAATATCTTTTACACAAGGCCTAAAGAAAAAAGGGAAAAATAAGAAGCAGCAGCAAAGAAAAAGAAAACCTGCCTTAAATGAAAAATTCCAATCTTGCCTTTGTAAAAACCCTCCAAGCCCCAGTCAGTTGCCCCTCCCCCTTTATCCAGGCCTCTGTGTTTCCCTGGCAAAGGGGTTAGAAAGCTGTTGAAAAACATTCTCCTGCTGTATTGAGACTGACATCTGACAGAGCTCCGTGGTGTCCTAACTTGGGTGAATTTAAATGACAAGCTTGGCTTTATAAGTAAGGGATCCTCTTTTACAATAGAACAGCATGATTGCTTCATGGTAGAGGGGGAAAAGGGGAAGAATCAAAGTTTTCTTCAAATCCCCAGTGGTGCCATTGACCTATCAGAAGGTTGTGACCCACTCCTGTTAATCCATGCAAATCAGATGCCTCCAATTTGTGCTACTGATTGGACTACCACACCTTTAAATTCAGGAAGCAGCTTTAGAGTGAGGTTCCTATCACAGAGTTCAGTTCACCTCTCATTTTTTTCTTCTTCAAAAACATGACGACAGCTGACTTCCTTTAAGTCCTGCCCTTGCTCAGTGAGGGAAGGCTGTATGATGGTTTCCTGATTAGCATCAAGGCAAAAGCAGCATGTTTTTCATAGACTAACGCTATTACCTAAATTATAGGCCTGTTGCTCTCAGCATTTTCCCCCCACAGACAGGTTAATATACACATCCCACTGGTATTACTGCTTTGCTAACAGTCACCCAATCATTTTTATAATATTGGGGGGTAAAGGCCTGGTATTCCCTGGAACAAGCTTCCCATCCAGATGAAAGAATCTTATACATAAAACCAGAAAAGCGGTTTTCAAACCGTTCAAAACTTACCAACATTCCCCAGGTTCAATGCCATGCGCCATTTGCATTTTAAACCAGGAGTAATTTCAAGCAGAAACATTCAGAAACAGGAAATTCAAAGGCTGGTATATTGGATATCAGCCTTAATCTGGCCTGTGTGATTCCCATGTCACTCAAGCTGTCCTGAAGTCATTCTGAACTGGTTATACAATATCAGCGACCAGAATTTGTGTGAATCATATCTGAGGGGGAGAAGGAGGTATTTAAAGGACTTGAGCAAACTTTCATTTTCTGAAACTTGGAAAATTGCTGTCTTCAAGAACCCCAGAATGATAAGCATGTATGAACAATAAATAACCATAAAAACCATTTTGCCTGTATTTCAGAAAATGTTATTCCCAAAAGCAAGAAAAAAATGTCAAAATAAACAGGAATAAGCCCAACCAAAAATATCAGAAAAATTCTACTTAAGGATATTAAAGACTTGAATAAATGAGTGTACATATTCATTCAAGGTTGGAAGACCAGATATAGTATAGATGTCAACTTCCCCAGATTTCAATGAAATTTTGCTCAATATCTTAAAGGAATTATTTTAACCTAAAAAATGATTCGATAGTTTATATACAAGAATAAATAAGCAGTAATAGTTATGAAAAAGGAAAGGAATTATAATATTTAAAAATATTATATAGCTACAGAAATTAAAATTGTACAGTAATGAAATCAGACTGAACAGACCAATCAATGGAACAGAATAAGAAGCCATGTGCCTACATGTCCTTAGTGAGGGCTGATATTCAAAACAGCAGGACTAACACCTGCATTGACACCAGCGGTTCAGTCTGGGAGGCATCACATCCACCCGCTTCAATGTGCCAGAAGAGACCCTTTTAATTGATAAAGAAGGGTCTGAACTGAGGGGTGAGGAAGGGATGGGAGGCTCAGAGCAGGAGCTATTGACCAACCAGCATGGAACAATTTTAAGATTTTGATAAGGAAATGATTACTAGACTTAAGTTCATTACAACTTTAAATCTCTGAATGTGAAAAAAAGGAAGACCAATAACAAACCAGGGGAAAATACTTAAACATTGCAAAAATATTTTTGAAAGACAGGCTCTGTGGTGGTCCTCCGATTCTTTAAGAGGTGCTGCTTCAAGAGATGGAATTCAGCTCTCCTACCCTGAATGTGGGCTAAAGTCAGTCATTTGTTTCTAACAAACAGAATATGGCAGAAGTGCAATGTGTGACTTCCAAGACTAGATCATAAAAGGCATTAAAGTTTCCTGTTTGCTCTTTCTCAGGTCAGTCAATTTGGGGATGCCAGTCGCCATGCCATGAGGACATTCAAGCAGCCCTAGGAAGCCCACGTAATAAGAAACTGAGGCCTCCTGCCAACAGCCTTGTGAGTGTGTCATCTTGGAAGCAGTTCCCCCAGCCCCAGTCAAGCCTTCAGATGACTACCGTTAGTCTTGAATTCATGTGAATAATAAATGTTTATTGCTTTAAACCTAACTAAAAATCCATGACAAAAAAGAAGGAAAACAAAATGAATAGTCCATTCACAAAAAATAAAATAGATAAATGAAAAAAACACAAAGAAAAATATTCAACCTCAGGAATAAGTACAAGATGCCAATTAAAATAGGAGTAAATAACATATTTGAACTTACTAAGTTGGCAGAGGCTTTTAAGTGAGGGAGGTCTGTTGAGGATGCCAGTAACGTGAACTCTCTTAAAATGATGGTGGGAGGGCTTCCCTGGTGGCTCAGTGGTTAAGAATCCGCCTGCCAATGCAGGGGACACAGCTTTGAGCTCTGGTCCGGGAAGATCCCACATGCCATGGAGCAACTAAGCCCGCATGCCACAACTACTGAGCCTGCGCTCTAGAGCCGGCAAGCCACAACTACTGAGCTGGTGTGCCACAACTACTGAAGCCCATAAGCCTAGAGCCTGTGCACCGCAACAAGAGAAGCCACCGCAATGAGAAGCCCGCGCGCCACAACAAAGAGTAGCCCCTGCTCACCGCAACTAGAGAAAGCCCGCACGCAGCAACGAAGACCCAGTGCCGCCAAAAATAAATAAATAAATTTTTTTAAAAAAATGACGGTGGAAGTGTAAATAGGTATAGTCTTTCTTGAGGGGAATTTAGTAACGTACCAGAAGGCTTAAAAACATCCATATCCTTTCATTCAAAGATTACACTTCAAGGAATCAAACCTAAAGGAAACAGATTACAACCTGAAGATTTATACACAAGGCTGCCCCATTTTAACAATCTCAAAAAACTGAAAACAGGGGCTTCCCTGGTGGCGCAGTGGTTGAGAGTCCGCCCGCCGATGCGGGGGACACGGGTTCGTGCTCCGGTCCGGGAGGATCCCACGTGCCGCGGAGCGGCTGGGCCCGTGAGCCATGGCCGCTGAGCCTGCGTGTCCGGAGTCTGTGCTCCGCAACGGGAGAGGCCATAGCAGTGAGAGGCCCGCGTACCGAAAAAAAAAACAAAAAACTGAAAACAGCCTAAATATTCCACAAAAGGGGGATGGTTAAATAAGTTATATCTATAGGAGGTAATGCTGTGCAATTATTTTTTTAAATTATGAGATTCATTAAAATATTCACAATGTCACAATGTATTAAATGAAAAAAGCAAGATACAAAACAGTATATGTAATTCAATTTTATCAACACATAGAAAATATTCTGAAACAAACTGTAGAAACTGTTAAGAGAGATTTTTTTCAAGTCTTTGGATAAAAAATAATTTGCGTTTACTTGTCCGTATTCTCTCAAAATTTTTACAAGAACATGTTCTTCTTTTAATTAAATTTTTTTTAATTTAAAATCATTTTAGAAGCAAGAGATAAATGACACACTTACCACCAACCAACCAGTACAACTCCCATGTGTGGAAGTCATCTCTATTTAAAAAAAAAAAAAAATTTTTTTGGTCTATGTTTCTGAGAGAGAGAGAAAGAGAGAGAAGACATTTTCAAGAAGAGAGAAAAATGGAAATCCTAAACCCTAGAAAGTCTTCTTCCAGATAAAACAGGAAATCCTTAATACCTGGAAATCTTTTGTATAAACTTGACTAGTGGCACAAATGCACTAATCTTACTTGCTTATGCCTTGCATCTGTGCCAATGCACCGACAAATGCTGAAGGTTGCCAGCTGTGACAGATCTGGACTAGTGTTGATGGGAGTGCTGGACCTGGTGTAAGTGATTTGATAAAGCCACCGGCAGCTTGAGGGGCGGTATGCTCCCAAATATGTGACCAACATCGTCAACAACCAGCCCATCCCATACATGGAGCCCCCTTCTCAGATGTTTTGAAAATAAAATGGGCATCTCCAGCTTACCATCCTGTAAGCCCCAAACAAAACAAACCATCACACTAAACTCAAGCTTCTGAGACCAGGCCAATAATCTAACAGAGAGAAGCTGCTGGGAGCAGTGGGGACTGGGGCAACCTGCAGACCGTACACCCCATCTAAAAGGCAATAGCACTGCACCTCCCAGACAAAATGCTTCCCCAAGCCAAATATGATTACAGCTGCCCATCTGCAACTTTGAGTCTGCACACTCCCTGGGAAAATGTTTTGTTATGACTTTATAGAATCACGAAGACCTCAGTGCTATAAACCAGAGTGTCACTATAGTAAAGTGTTGTTTCATCAGACTATAACTTACCACATCCTATTCACTCTCCTCAGTTAACTAGCATTGCTTTCTGTAATGAGTTCATAATCAGGAAAAACAAACAAACAAAAAAGCAAGCCTTTTTTTAAAGACCACGAAGGGACTCACACTGAAGGGCAAAGAACAATGAATTAGAAGTCTGAGGACCAGGTATGAATCCATCTGTGGGATCACCTAGCCCTGGGACTTTGGGCCAGTTCATTCATCTCTGCGCCCTGTGTTTCCACTTCTTTAAGGATGAGGTTTTATCAGATTGTTGGTAAGTTCCCTGCTGACTCAAAAGGCCCACAATTCTGTAACTTAGCAAAACAAGTCAGTGATACCAAGAGTTAGTTCACATCCAGCCTAACTTCCTATGCCTCTTACATCACATCTCTACAGCCAGCCCATTATTTACTAAGGAAGACATAGAATTACTTTTCCACCAGCAAGGTTGGAAAAAAATTCACAAACTGCTCCATTTTCCTGGCATTCTGGCCAACAAGGTTTGACTATAATAATGTGTCTCTAACTTCTTGGTGGCTTATAGTTTGTATTTTCACTTGCAGACTGTGGAGGTCCAGGAATGAATGATATTCGCTGAAGAATATTATACTCAAATGTCTGTTCCACCACTGGACAATTATGGTACTCCACCAGGTTTGAATTTGTAAAGAAAGGTTCGCTGAACACCACTTTTGAGTCTTAAAAATGTTCAGAGGCTGACCGCAGAAAACAAACATTTTCCAACAGATCTGCAATGATACTTCACTGTTAACTTTCACAGAATGGCAATACAGGCTTCTTTGAAATTTTTTCTCTTACATCAGATTACAGCAAGAATATCTTTAGAACTGACCGCCAAGACAAGCCACAACTCAAGCTTAAAGAATACTCCAAAACCCATGACAAAGGCTTTTCTCTCCAACTGAAAACAACTCTCCAACTTCTTTTGATTACAGGTTTCTGCCTACATGCGAAACATACTACAAAGAAGTGAAATCACCACGGACAACCCCAGAGAAACAGTGTTATTAAAGGTGGTGGTCAACTGATTTCTACTGTATCCAGGTAACTCTGATTTGTAAAAAAAACAAAGCTATTGAACCAAGACATTATAGCTTGATGTAAAAAGGCACGATCCAGCTATTAACGAAAGAAGGTATATAATGGAATAGGGAACCAAAGAACACTAGAACATTTCCCTCTGCACAACTTACAAGACTGAAAACTCTTGTCAGAGTTTCTTTCTTTCTTTCCTTCCTTCAGCGTTTATTGATTTCCTCCTCTGAACCAGACACAGTCCTTAGAAATAGGAATACAATAAACAACACTACATGTTCCCTACCTTCAGGGGGCCCACTGGTGGGCGGAGCCGTATGGTAAGGCATCACCACGCGGTGAGAAAGGGCTAGGAGAGAGGATGGGTTGCACACTGTCCTAAACCAATGGGTCTGAGAAGGCCTCTTTGAGCAGCTGATGCTGAATTTAGCCCTGAGGTTAGTCAAAGACAGCCAGATGAAAACTGAGGCAAGGACAAAGCCAAGAAGGACAAACCCGTTATCAGAAAAAAACAGCTGCCAAGACAAAAGCCACCTCAGAGTGCATGGCGAGTTTGTGTTAGCACAAGGTGGTCCAGCATAAGGAGAAGAGCGGCGAGAAATGAGGCCAGGAGGGATGCTGTACTCAGAGCTAAGAAGCTTGGACTTTTCTCTCTGGGACAATGAGGAGGCAGACCGTCCAAGTGATGGCCAGTTTTGAGCAAGAGAGTGATTCAGAAGCATTTTAGAAGGATGCTTCTAACTGCTGTGTAGACAACAGATGGAGAAGAGTCAAGACTGGAGGCTGAGAGGTAGCCAGGAAGTTCCGATAGAGATCTGGGTGAGAGATGATGGTGAAGTCAATTCCATCAGACAAGTGCAATGGGATGGAGAGGGGAGAACAAACGTGAGAGGTGGCTAAGAGGGTCCAGAAGCATGAAGGCACTTGAACTGATAACCTGTGAGGGTACCTTTTTAAGCTCAGCATTCCCAGCTTAAGGTCACCCCAGTCCCAGAAACATCAATATCACATGGTCACTGATGCCCAAAGAAGTTCTCTAAGCTTGGCAACACCCTAAAAACTATATGCAGTCCTTTCAGTCCTTCCAACAGGTGGGGACCAACTGATAACCAAGTGCCCTGACTGTCACTTCTTTTTCTGCTAGCCCAGTCAGCATGGTAGAGTGTTTACACTGGAGCAGCAACTTTCCATTTTTACTATACATACGACATGACACCTGCCTACAGGTAAAAGGGAATATGAATTTTCAAGTCATGGAGACGCAACAAATCCTCCAGATGTGTAAGAGTGTATTTCACATTTGTCAAACAGACTGACTTCAGTAAACAGAGATATCTTAAGACATGACGCATCAAACAAACAACCTGATGTGTCAAGATACTTAGTAACCAAACTAGAGATGCCATGTCGTTTACCAAAAATAGCACTGGACCATTCTAACCAGAGTCAGAAACGTTGGTTTTCAGCTCTGGCTTGTCACTAGCTGTGTAAGCTTTGTGCTTCTTTGCCTTAAAATGAGGAAGTTAGGGAAAAAGACCTTCAAGATTCTTTTCAGCTCAAAGATACTAGGATCACCTCCATCTTATAAGGTATTTTAACTTGTGCAGCCGCAAGATCCCTAGGACAGAGAGCAGCTCTGAAGTGGAGCTTTGAATCTCCAGTCCCCTCTGCAACTACAACAATCCTCTTACATATTTTATACATATTATTTGTTTAAAGGAAGGTTATTTTAAAAATCTTTGTAAACTTGTGCTCAATGGATTTGCATATTTTCTTAAAGATCCCAGTTCATCTCTCATTCTCCTCTAGGAAGATTAATAACATCCAGAAGTTAGGGTTTAACAGAGAGTAAAGATTGCTCTGCAGCTTTGGATCTTTGCAATTGTTTTAAAAATCCATATGGTTAAATCAGTGATTCACATATGCAAATTCTGTGTTTATCCCAACCTCTAAGCCTTCTGTGGCATTTGAGTTTATAACAGCTTTTGCAAATGTTGATTTAAGATTTGGGATTAAAATAGGAACACACCACCTGTCTTAAAGTTGACATAAAAGTTATAAAATGGGATGTTACACTTTTTCTAATCCTTGTCTCTAACCAGACCCATATGTAAATTTCACATGGTAGCATTTGGTAGCATAATTAATCCCTACTTTATGTTATGAGTAATATTTCCTATTCCCGACCCTGTAACGTCCTTTAAGAAGATCCATGTTCCAATTAGACTAGCCCATCGGCACTCTTTTAATGAGCAGATTAATCATTCAGATGGGTACAGCGGTGTCATCACAGGTTTTAAATATGATAATCTACATCTTAATGGTGCTGCAAAGCCTTGGCTTAGAGCAAAAAAGGTAGACAAAATTGGTGAGAGTTTCATTTTGTTCTCTATTTGGGACAATGCAGGACACAGGAAACCTTGAATAATGCAGAGGGGCAGATTTAGGAAAGTAATCATTATTCAGCTACAACAATTATTTCTAGGGGAAGTCATATTTGTTGATTCCTTGAAGCACATGCTCATATGTTCAACTTTGATATGGGGAAAATTTTTCATGTTTTCTTGGCCAAACATCTCTTTTAGAACTGTATTCCCAACTTCCCCTTCTAAGAAAGGCTACTAGGAAGGGGACTTCCAAATGAGAGCAGTTTTAAAATAACGTTAATTTTAGTCAAGCCTGACCCATATTGATCAAAAGGTTCCTCCAGAGAGGTATGAGAGGGGAAAAAATGTCTTTCCAACTTGATGACTACCTTTTCACATAAGCTTATAGAAAACTACTTATTTTTCTCTGCCTTCATTTTTCCTCTCTACAAAAGCAGCATGACAGCCAAATCTCAGAGAGCATCAGTTCTCTGGGAAATACAGGGCAAAACCACTGAAAAATAGGCTCACAGAGCAAAATATCAACAAACTGGAATTCACTGTAAGTGATTCACCCTGACGAAAAGTATACTCTTACGAGGCAATTAATAAACCCAAGAAATGCAAACCAAACACATACTCTCTTTTCTGTACTTCTTAGGGTTTTATCATCATTACCCTGAAACCAAGCCCTCCTTTGAATTTTTACACTGATACCCAGTGAAACTTGTTCCTCCAAAGACAGTCACCTGGCTTGGTCTTGAAAACAAGTGCTGAATCATCTTCTTAGAGCAAGTCATGGTTACATTTTTATACAAATAGCCGAAAGCCAATTCATTTGTACCTACAGCAAGGGTTAGCTGCCAAGAAATCTCTAAAGAGAACATACGCTGACTTGAGGAGATAGTGAAGGACAGTAACTTAGGGCAGATGTCAAGTATACGATAAAGGAACATAATGGGATGGTGCTGTTAATATGCTCAGGGTAACCCCAGGTTCATCAGCAGCATCTGCAATAACAACCCAAGTTTCTGGATCTTCACAGATAAAAAGCCCTTTCAGGAAATAAGACATTCAGAGAGCAATACTTGAGGGGGGCTGGGGAAGACTGATCTTTAGTGATAGCTTCACCCATTCAATTTAACAGATGCATATTGAGCCCCTAGAAGAACGAGGCACTGTGTACACCGAGGTGCAAGAGATACACAGATCCCTCTCAGGCCGGTCCATATAGCTCTAACTCTGTTGGGAAATACAAGAAGGAAAAACAATCTTATTTCAAAAAGTCTGAATTAAAATACAACTATCTTGAATTGTGGACCATAATAAATACATATCTTATTGTAAAATGAAGCCCTTTTCTATGAGACACAAATTGAGGCCTCACTACCATCAAGAAAGATCCTTGTTCTAGGACAAATCTCTTCTTCAGTGTCATGCCCATATCCACCTCCTAGTGTTTCAGTACCTTCCCTATCAAAACCTGCTCTGAAAAGATTCTTACACTAAAGTGCAAGTGTCAAGTGTGTGTTTGGAAGGGGAAAGAGAGCTAGGTATTTGGTCAGAATTCAAAAAATCAATATGCTAGAATTTCAGACAGCGGCAAGACTGGGAAAAATAATTTAGGTAGGGAAAGAAAGGTGCTGTGGTTCTGAGGAATGAGAAAGGGAAAAGGTGTTTCCTGTCCCAATACCTTAGACTTATCACTTGGGAAGCTTCCTCAAGACACACATTAACCCTGCTTCTTGCACATGAAGTCACCACCATGAATTAACATGAATTCACCCAGTTTCTTCCTAGGACAATGATTCTGAGAAAACTCCAAAAGGGCCAATTTCCAAAACTCAGGAACTTAAAAAGTTTTGTGAACAAACTGTACATGGATACTCTTAAGAAGGATGGCTTAGCATCTGTCCTTGAGGGAAAATATTGAAAAATCTAGAAGACCCTCCCTGAAACGTGGATTTTAAGTGCAACTCAAACATGCTTGTCTGTTCTCCGGTAGGTTTAACTCGTCCCTGTTAAGTACCACATCATGGAAAAACACATGTCAACAACTACCAATCACTGCAAAAAAATAATTATAAATTAGTTCTAGATGTCTAAGTCAGTACGATTCATTTAATGCTTCCACTGAGATCCTAGTCTAAGAAGAGTTAATCAAGCATAGCTGCTTCCTAATCAGAACAGTGAACTAATGATCTTATTTCTGAGTAATACCAGTCAGATAAAGCTCTCAAAAGGTAGTTAACATCACTTTGGTGGAAAGGAATGACAAGTGCAAGTCCTAGTAGGGGTAATGCATCATTCATGCCCCCTCTCATTCTGACATTTTAACGTTATCTTGTTTTACTGTGTCGGCCTAACACTGCCACTGCTGGCAAATTAAACTGTGAACTTACAAAGTGGGTGGCAATAAATACAAATTATGAGAGTTCAAAAGATGTCCCTGGAGGTGCAATGCTAGACACAGAACGTCTCTGGCTTTTCTGTCACATAGCAATAGACGAGAGACAAAGTAGAACAGGCATTTCTGGAGGCAGGAGAACAAAAAGAAAGAATTATCTAGCTGATGATAAAAATGAGATGAAAATTAAGAGAAAACACATGTTTCAAAAACCAGTTTGAAGACGACACACCAATGAAAAAGGGAGGAGGTCCAGAAAAACTATATAAACATAAAAGGTCTTATTATATACTGGTCTTTTATGTCAATGACATCAAAAATCTATTCTGAAACTGAGCCAGGTATTCATAAATTATCAAAATAACTGCCAGGTATGCTGGGTAGAATTTACAATGAGAAAATTTGCACTGATGCCATGAATCTTGTTCAGCTTATAAAGTTGTTAAATGAAACCTGAACCACAGTCCCCACCTCCCCTCCCAGCCCAACAAAGAAAGGAAAAAAAGAGAAAATCACCTTCTTCTAAGTAACTGTGGGTGGACCAGGCTAGCATGGATGCCACTGAAAATATAAATATCAAGAGTTCCTCAGGAAGCAGTTGTAGGCCAGGAAAGGAGGCTCTCAGCAGTCTTAATTTTTGCAGGAATTCCATGTGCTCTCCTGGTCAACTCATCCTCAAGGGTTAATGGGCAAAGTCAGGGAGAAGAGAATGAACGTTAAAGCACTTCTAGAAAGTCTTCTGGGGGCTTTGCCAACTTCAAATGCCTACATTAAAAGGCAGAAACACAACTCAAACAAAAGAATCTGCCCCTTTTAGGCACATGAACGACAGCCCTAACAAGTACAGCCAGAGATCAGATTTTTTAATATTGCCTAACATGGAGACTTTTGCTCCTAATTTGGTCTAGTTCCACTAATGAATCTTATAAAATATTTTATCTGCCTATTCCATGCCCACAGACCCCTCACAGGAGACTGGGAAATCATCGTTTCTTCCAGAGTGCAGATATCAGTTGGACCATATGCAACGGCAGTCTGTTTATTTTTCCCATAAGCCACCAGTTTCATAGAAACTCATTAGCATCACCTGTGTTAATTATACTAGCACACCAATCAACAGCTCCTTCTTAATTAGGTTTTCTTTATTAAAGCCGGAAATTGCCAAGGAGACAGAAGTCACCTGGGGAAATTATGTGAAAAGGAGTGTTTATGCCAAATTACACACTAAAATAATAATAAAATAGCCCGGTTTGTTTACAGAAAAAGGAAACAATATTAATATTCAAGGTCACTGGCACACTCCTTATTAATTATTCTCGTTATATTAAACTGTGATCATTTCTGCTTCAAGAGGGTTGGCTTATAGAAAGGCTTTGTACTCGAAGTTGACTCACATCAGATTTTAATGGCTGTGGTCAGCGATTATGACTTGCTTATTCTATAAACACGAGCACCCACGGGTTAAAGCAGTTAATACTAATTTCATGAGCTCATGTCCCAACCGTAACTCAAAATCCTTTATGTCTGTTAGCAAACCTAGAAAGGCATATAAAAATCTACTCTGAAAGGAAAAGATACCCATGTGACTCTTGGAATTTGTAGTTCTCCTAAAAGAAAAAGGAAAAAAGACTTCCAACCATATTCCTCTCACTTTCCAAGAGCCTTTCATCAGAGGGGGGTGGTCACAGCACTGAGAACACAAAAGCAGCTTTTAGAAAGAGATTCTTTCTCCAAGGTTAGACTTATAGGGAGGTTCCCCTGGGATGTTTAAACCAAGCCTGGCCAAAGCACTAGAAAGTAGATTGCAGGGAGCTTCCTGCTCTGGTTGTGTGGAGGCGGAGAGGGAGGGGCAATCCTGGGACCTAATAGGGCTTTTCATCTTCGATTGACTATAATCCTAAGTACACTTATCATGGACTCAAAATCTATCTTCAGAATAATAAAATCTGGGCACACCCATCTATAAAGTGGGGATAACAATGCTTAACCTGATTCTTACAAGAATTAGTTCATATTTAGAAAGTACTTTGATGATAAAAAATCACTGAGTGAGTGTTATTTGTTCTTATTCCCATTGGTCCCGGGAAATTGCCTGTCCAGGAGGCCTGTGAATTCTGGTTGTCTGTGGCCAAAAGAGCAATTGTAAAAAGTCAACTAGATTTGGGAGCTGGACCTGTAAGAAAAGCAATTGTGGACTTGAACAAGCAAACATCAATGGAATCACTTTTCAGCCTCAAGCCCAGGACCCGACTGGGCTCAGTGGGCTGATTACCGGCTCTCAGTGGTTCCCTTCTTAGGGTCTTCTTGGCTTCTGTGTGGGCTGCCACACACTCCCCACCTCAGGTCAAGGCATAAAGAAGCTGGCTGACTGTGCTGATGAATATTCATTGGAAATCAAGGAGAGTTTGCTGCAAGCCTCATAAGAACTTTTTTGTTTTCTGGAACAAACGCCACAGAAGATGACCAAAAGACCACAAACAGAGACATCACAAATGGTATCAAAGCCTGAGGAGATATAAACATCAGAAGATTTTTGTTGTAGTCTCTAAAGACCAGCGACCCAACACCTATTCAGTATTGCAATCAAGAGATAAGGCTCTGGACATGCTCTCTCTCCTCCACCTTGGAAAAGTGCCTAGAACCTTAAGTCGTAACTTTGGAATTCCTTCCTAGTGTTGCAAGATTAATATCAAAGATGAATATCAAAGGAATATAGCTAAAAAAGGGAAACAGAACAGGTAAACAAGTATTTGGATACGGATTGCAACCTACGTATTTCTTTTTCTTGGTCATCTTGCTAATTGACACAGTCATTTTTAACCTTCCTTTCAGAGATTGCACGGGTTCCTCTAGAGAATGAAACTTCAGTTTACACAAAAGCCAAGGTGTCCAGGCTACATCTTCATGACTGACTGATGACCTTTGTGGAAAGGTGCTTATCAGGACAGGCCACTGTCTAGCCTGTCCACCTCAATCTGCATTCCCAGCTGGGCTTTCTCCCTCCCCTCTCTTTCACCCTCCCAGCCGAACACCTTGTCACTTAGGCCTCAGCTGAGTTTGTTTCATTTACCTCACCCAGATATCATACACACTGCATATTTGGGTACACAACTGTCACATCACTAGACAGTTTAGACAGAATTTTAGCAATGGGGTTATCAAAGCAGATCTTTAATGGGGACGAAGTATATGTTCCAAAATACATCTTTATGAAACAAGGTCAGCTTAAAAACCCTGTTAGTGGACCTGACACAGAAGCCATTCTAAAAAAAAAATGAATCTTAAGTTGCAGTAGTTTTATTTAGGGTTTCACTCAGGAAACACCAGGAGACCTCTAATACTCAATGCCCATTGCTGGAAATGCTTCCCTTAAGTTTAGAATTTACGTGCTTATTAAAGACTGGGCAGACATCTCCCTTGTTGTCTGAAAACCTTCCCGTCTATCTGTCCTCCACCTTCAATGGCTTCCCATCTCACGCAGAGTAAAGGCCCAAGACCTTCATATGGCCCACAGGGCCACCAAAAGGGCCCCATTATGCCTCTGGCAGCATCGCCTACTACTCCCTCCCTCGCTTGTGCTGCTTCACCCACACTGTCCCGCATGGCTTGCGGGATCTTAGTTCCCCAACCAGGTCTTAAATCCGGGTCATGGCAGTGAAAGCACCAAGTCCTAACCACTTGGGCCACCAGGAAATTCCCGAGTGTCCTCTCTTTTATGAACTTATCCCATTACAGATTTCTCATTTACGTGTGTGATTTTTTAAATTAATGTCTGAGCCCCAGGCCCCACAGTCTTATGAGAACAGGACCCTGTCTATTATCATTATGCTTCAAATTACTAGCACCCGGAAGACATGCAATTCTATTTGTTGGCTGAATGAACTAAAAGTTTATCCTCTGAAGTAAACATTAATTCATATACTATTCTTAGCTAAGAGCTCCATGAAAGCCTAGTAACTCTTAACAGTAGTAGGAGTAGCAACCGTGGTCATTGTTATTGTTATCATATACAATGTCACCTTTTGATTCTTGCCATCTCACCCCATCTGATCTGCACCCTCAATTATCTGCCCCACCTTGCACCCTGAAGAAACCTGCAGACTCCCAGATCCTACAAACTGCACCCCCCTTCTTATTCCTAATGCACTTTGCAGGTGCTCCCATTCATTCACGCCTCCATTGTCGAATTTACCATTCTGAATGTGTCTACAGGTCTACATGCTCCCCAAGATTATAAATGCAGCTTATTCTCTTTCTGTCTCTAATTCCTAGCACAGTGACATATTCAATAAAAGTTTGAAGAAACAAACAAGTAGTTACTCTCTTCTGACTGATTTCAAGTCCTCTGTGATTAGATGACAACCTATGATTCAGAGAGCCCCAACAAAATCAATCCCTTGTCTCTTCACTTTCAAAAGCACGCAGGCTTGAGGAAGAAAGTCTGGCAAAGCACCCACATCTTTGGTAACCTATGTTCACTGTCTCAAGTAAGGGGAGCCAGCAGCTCTGATCTTTCACAGCCTGGAGTATCTAAATTGCCATTTGAGAGGCATTTCAAAAATCCTCAATTCTGAACTGTCTCACTGTAATGATCTGTCTAAATTTTAATTGTTTTACATAATGTTTTCAAGTTTACTGGTAAGAAAAAAATTCTCATTGGAAATATACACAGCTTTGATATGCAGACAATTTCTTGAACACACACACACATTATCTCCCTGATAGGCAATAATGGTTCTTTAAGGAGCTGTCATGATCAATTGTAAAAATACATATTTAGAACACTTTTTAAAGTGTGTGTATTATAAAAATGTTTTAAAATGAAAACTATTTACCCAAAAGACTATAATGGTTCTGAAGAGTATTTTGTAAATCCTAATTTGAGACTTTAAGGGGAAAAAAAAAGATTTCTGACCTGGGAGATCATAAAGACTTCACTAAGCCATTAAAATTTATTGTCTCTCAAGGGCTAAAAATGTTGCTGGGAACATGTTTCCAGGTTAGAGAAAAAATACAGACCATGCTGCTGACAAAGGGTCTTTGATGCTCCTCTGTGCTGCCCCATAGGCTGACAGACACCAGTCCATTATACTAACTAATGGCACACTTAGAAGAAAATGCCATCCAGAAGATGTTAGCCCAGGGACCTTGACTAATGGGTACTGTCTAATGTTCGAAGACCCCATCAGCTCTGGTCACTGATGAGACATTCTAACAGTAGTGCATTAAGACCTTAGTGGAGAAAGTCACTGTGGGGAATCTGATAGGATGAATTGGGTATTTGAGAAGAAAACACTCTTTACCCCTTTCATCTCAAGCCTGATTCAAGAGAAAAGAGATGATTAATAATCACATGTAAAAATCTAGTCTCCTACACCTTCTGTATCTCCGTCCACAGTCCTGAGCAAGGAAAACACATTTGATTAAGAGCCCTTAGCCCTGGTACTTAGTACTGACTGTGTGCTGTGTTTACTAAGGCAGGAAAACAGGACACTTTCTGGTTAATAAGAAAAAAAAAGCATTCACTTCAATGCTCCACTGTAAATTTTCTTAAGAGATGCAAGGGTCTGTCTCGTGAGCAGCAGAAAATACATTGGATCGGCCCCAAAGTTGTGAATGCTATATAGTGCCTTCATATTTTTTGTCAACTCTTTTTAACAAAAGAGTTTTAGTTTTTGTAAGAAAAAAAGAGTTGGGGGATGGAACGAAAGAGAGGGGAGAAAAAGAGCAAGAAAGAAAAGGAAGGAAGACTGAAAGACATCAGTGATATTATATACTAAGTGCTGGCCTGAAGCGAAATATCACAGGTAACCTATAAACAGAAGTCAAAAATGGAAAGATGGAGAAACTTAACCAGAACCACATGAGAAACACTACTAGATATAAACAACTGGGGGGGGAGGCTGACAGGGGGCTCGAGTTGACACATTTTTCACTTTTTACACTATAGAGTTCACAAATCTCTACCGGGCTTCCTCAAAAACCTTACCTGTTGGGTCTGAAGGACCAGCTGGGTTTGATTAGGACAGCAGTGCACCCCTGTACGGGCAAAACGAGGTCAGGGATGATTGGACTCGGCTTTACACCAAAAGTTCAGTCCCTAATAGTTAATGAAACGAGCAGATTTCCCTTCTTACACCTGAAATAACCTGCCTCCAGAGTCTGCCCAATATACTGTCTCTGAAAGCAAATAGCCCCGGCTAAGAGTACCTTCAAAGCCAAGCTTTCATTTATTGTCAAGACAGAATGGAATTGGTCCTTTTTATGTAACACATGAGTTAGGCTGACCTAGCCATTTGTACACAGCAAAGTACTGCTTCATTGTGTTGGTTTCATTCCCTTTCCTGTAATGTAACAAAAGGAATCTAAATACTCAAGGGCACCTAAGCCTGTGATGAGAGTACTTAGCTCTCATCAGTGGTAATGGGACTTAAACCTAACATTTCAGACAGGATGGATTGCTTTGTCGGGTACTTTTCCTCTTTTTTTTCCTGAGCTTGATTTCACACCAGCTATGTTCACAAACCCATAATAAATCACTAGGAATGTAAAATACACTACACTTTCCCCCCCACGTTGGCCTGGGTCATTTATCATTCTGCAGATTTCAAAAAGATGGTAGTGTTTTTATTGCAAAGGCCTTGTCATTACAGAAACTAGAAAAGAAAAGTATTGATCACAATTAGATCATATATTAGCAGCCCCTGATGCCTGGATGGCTGAGGATTTCAAGCTAGATCATTCTCCCCTCTGTTAAAATTCTGGACAGCAAATTTCTTTTATGTTAGAATAACTAGTATAAACCCATAAAATGTAACCTAAAAATGTAATTATAATTGCCATGCCAAAAGCAAGCCAGTCGATATCTTCCCGATTCTAATAGTTTCAAGCACTATTACCTTAACGGTCTCACATCACAGTACTGATTAAAGAAACATTTTGTCTTTTTATCTGTATGGAATGGCCAGCATAATCACTGAAGCATAGAGAGCTAAAATATTTATTAGTGTGTATATATCTTGGTTCAGGCAGTGAATGTCAATTTAGGGGTGGAAAGTTACAACACAGCCCTCCATTCAATCCATTTTCAGGATCCTCTAGTGCTCCTTGGGTGGTCATCCCAAGCAGAGGAGGAGATCTTAGAATCTGCCCCTCCACCTGAACGAGCTCCTTCTGCAGATTTTCCAAAAAGAAGCTCTTCTCGGGAGCTTTGAAACTGGTCTCAAATTGACAGTGACTGTCGTGGACCAGTGTCAACCAACAGAGACAAGCCTGAAAAGAGACACATTCAGTGGATGGAAAGCATGAAGTGAGGCCAGCTTAACAGCAGCCGGTTCTCCCACCCATACTTCCTGTCCAGCTAAACAGACAAACAAACAAAAGTATTCATTTTAACTTGACTGATTAAAATAAACGCAATCTAAAATCTGTGAATCAAAACCTAGCCTCTTCCCACAGAATACATCACCTGTAATTTATATCTTGAGAGGTATCTATCATTACATTCTAGCCAATTACCAAACGCAGAATTAGAAGGAACATATAAAAGGATTTCTCCAAGCTAGACACTTAATATTGTTTCTTTCTCCAAACTGTACAAGCGAATTATGTAGATTTGGAATGTAAGAAATATAAAAAGGTGTTTTAAAATGAACGGCATATTCCTGATCATTTCTCTTAGAGGTGAAAATATATTTTCTCCCGATCAGTTGAACAGGAGGAAAATTTAGAGTCCTATCAGTTCAGAAGCATCAGCACAGAGGTCAAATAAAAATTTCTACCATGTGATGTGCACAATTAATTTTACAATTAAACTTATCCGTGTAATGTGCATTTCCAAAGCTAAATACAAATCGGGTGGAGAAAATCTGTTTCACTTAAGGATATACAGTCTGTGACTTGGTAAAAACTCCACATGGCTGCCCTCCCAATGGGTTGCTGAGGGAAAGCCTCTATTAGGACTCTTCCCCAGTTCTTAAGTAAACAGGGTAGCAGGCTCCAAGCCACCCCTCCTTGGGGAAGAGGGAGCAGAGAGGAGAGAGAGACACAGAGGCGAAGGGGATGGAAAACGGGTGCCCACCTCCAGAATTAAGTGAGAACGCCAGACTTGTCATCCAGGGATGGCCAAAGGGAACAGGCAGCATCACACCTACACAGTCTACCCATGGGTTAACTGGCATTTCTAATACTTTTCACCTAGTCTGACTTGACAGATGCCTAACCTTAGCTACTGAGTGGAGACAGGCTGATGGGTCTTGGCCATACAGGGGGAAAATTTTTGATGCTTCTCACTTATGACATGATTGATTTTCTTTCAGCAGCCCTTCACTTTGGGAAGTGGCGAGGGCTGGCTCACTGTGCCCCGGTGCGCCCTGACCCCCGACACGTGGCTGCTGTGAGGCTGGAAACCGATGACGGCAGAAACCTAAAAAATCAATAGGCCCTGTCAGTCAGGGGCGAGGCGGACGTCTTTTAAAAACCCAATCACGACATGTATTTGCTGCATGGTGTGGATCTACTGCACACTTGAGAACACACTGAATTTCCCCTTCCCCTTATTAATTTATTTATTTGGCTCTGCTTTACACTTCATTTTACCTCTTTTGGGGAGGGGGGTTGGAAAGACCTTAACCTTTCAGGCAGTGAGGGAGAGGGAACAAGTCGTGTGGTAAGGTTGGTGCTTCATGATATTAACAGGAAAAATTCCCTGGAAACTATTTGAATAGTATGAAATAAATAGAGCCCCTTGTGGCTGCCAACATAAACAGTGACATCATTTTTTTTTTTTTTTACATTATCTGGAAAGAATTTAGATATAAGACTTTTAAGTCTAAAAACACATGAGGGCAAAGCTGCTTAATAGACTCGGTTAAGGGAAGAGTATTGTTTCATTTTTCTTTGGGGGTTTCTTTAAGATGAAAGAATGGAGGACACACACAAACACACACACACACACAATAGTTCTCTGTTGGGGAACTAGAGCAAGCACTGCAAGAATCGCTCAGTTTCTGAGCAGGGTCAGCGTAATATTCTCCATTCAGTGTGGAAGAAATACCAAATATGCATCCTTTCTTTGGGAGACAGACAATGCAAAAGATGGCATTTAGCTTCTTCGTGATCTGGGGGTGGGGGATAAATATCAACTCTGACAAGCCAAAAAGATAAGAGAAATACCATCAGGTGAAATGCAGCCACACGGGGAAAGAAATTCCACACTCACACAAAAAGAAAAAAGCAAGTAAAAAGGGTCTGGAGACTATAGGGAAGGATTCTATTAGGTACAATTAAAATGTGTGTTATGAGAGCTATGTGCAAGTGTATTTCAGAATTTCTGTGACATGCTTTTCTTCTTTCTTTCCAGAAGAATAGGTGTATTATGCATCATCTTAAAATCCACCAAGGTAAACATCATATATTAAAAAGAAAACAAATAAACAAAATCTGTGCCTGAATTCCCAAACTAAGCCCAATTAAAGGTTTCTTTATGGCTGTAGACCTGACAAGCTACAATTTCCCCCTGTTGCAGTGGGTGTGTGTGTGTGTGTTTTAATGTAATATTAATGAGCCAGGATGGAGGGTCATAAAAAGTGATAGGTTTTTTCGATGGTAAATTATAAATCGGTATTGATTTTTCCCGGCACTAATGCAGCCAGCTTATTGTAAGACACCACAGGCAAAGTGCACTTTATCAGATTAGACTGGGGCCAGTATCAAATATACATGAGAATAAGGATGCATTTGTGAGTTAGACTACACTTTTCTTCCCTAACAATGCATGAAATTTTTAAGGAAAAAAAAAAAAAAACAACACACACACACACACACACACACACACACACACACACACACACACCCCAGACAAGGATACTGGGAAGTACAACATTTTTTTTTCCAAAGCACAGATTTCCAGAATTGTTGCTCGTGGGACAATTTATTTCAAATTGAATAGAGGGCAGTAATAGTACTAATGAAATTATAAATAGGTTTCTTTAAAGGCTGTTCTAACTTTCTTTCGTTTAATTTGTAGTGTAGCAATGAAAGGGCATACTTCTGCCCTCTCCACCGAGTCCAGCCTCCGGCTGCAGCATCTTTCTTTTGCCCACCTTCTGCCCACAAGTCACTGGGGTGGACCACAGCGGACAAGAAAGTGTTATTTTTTCAAATGACTGAGGTTCCTCTCCGTTGGTATTTTATAGTCATAA
This sequence comes from Monodon monoceros, assembly GCF_005190385.1. NCBI lineage: Eukaryota > Metazoa > Chordata > Mammalia > Artiodactyla > Monodontidae > Monodon > Monodon monoceros. Next base: position 134,301,956 of record NW_021703768.1, read on the forward strand.
GGACTTCATTAGACACTTCAGTGGAGATTTTAGCTCTTGAGAGCAAAGAGGAGCCAAAGAGAGCATAAGAACAGGAGAAAGAAGAGAAAATGACTGGAACCCATTTCCCTGGACAAAGATGTTATTATTTGTCCTCTCTCTCCAAACATGGGTCAGCCTCTGACTCACTCGAATGTCAACAGAGATGCAAGTCCTCACTCTGAGTGTGTGTTTGCCTTTTGTTCTTTGGAGAGACTTCTCCAGCTTTGTTGGGAATGCTAGCAGCCCTGTTTCCAAACACTTCCCCACTTCTTCCTATAACTGCTAGCACACTCTCTATCAAAATCTGCCGCTCTCCTCCCGGCACAAAGGCTGCACTCCCACCACGTGACAGCAAGCCGTGCCCAGCTTTGAGGCCGGGTCCTCAGCCAAGATTCCTTCTGTGTCTCCATGGCGTGAACAGGAATTGGAAACCCGCATGCTCACCCCCAAAACAGTCTTTTTTAAGAAGTCGGGGAGAACATGTGTTTATTGACAGTTCATTAACAAATGTCAACCCCCCTGCAAGCTGTTTACTAAGGAATGTAGTGAAGTGAAGAAGTGTGAATATAAATAACTAACAAAAGAAGAATGGAGAGAAAATATCTCAGGGCTGTCCCCTTTTAATGTATTTCGAATCTGTTTTCTTTTCTGCTGGAAACATGACGCTACTGAAGGTATATCCATGGCACCCAGGGCAGTAAAAACAATAGGTGTTTGTGTACTGATATCTAGAACATTTAGATAAAACTCAGAAAAACTGGGCTATGCCATTTCATCTTATTTTTTTTCTCCTTGTCTATATCAAGAGATTTAAACATTTTTTCTAAAAAAAGGAAAAATAAGCTAATAAGTTCCATAATTATAAAGTCACGGCTATAATAAAATTGCTTATTTCTAAAATATGAAGGATGTCAAAACCGCAGCAAAAGTTCACAAAAACCTGGCCCCAATCTTGAGGAGCGTAAAATCTAAGTTAGGGGTAAGCAAAATCACCAAAGAATATATACTATTCAGTAAGGTGTTTCTCATTTGCTACATCAATACTCAAAGTGGACCATATTGAGTGAGGGTAGCTAACTATTTCCAAATGTTAAAAAAAAAATCTTAATACAGTATCCTTGCATCAAAATGACTCCTGAAATTACAGAAAAAAAGGGAAAGTGTTTTGAGACAAGAACAAATCAGGTAAAACCTAATAAAGCCAAAAGGAAATTAGAAAAATAGAAGGTTGTTTTCATGGGAGTTTAATCTCTTCACCGAAAAGTGATCTCTATCATATGTCAAATCAACATCTTAAAGATCTATTTATAAAGTTATGAAAGTGAAAGCATACATTTTTGCCTATGCTAATTTAACTTTATTAGTGATGCCAAAACCCTCATTAACATTTTTCATAAAATCATGCAGGGGTTCTCGCTGCTTTAGGGATAAAGCTAATAAACAAATACATAAATTAGTGTATTTTAATTAAATGTTATCCCATCAAGTAATACTGTACACCACCATCTAATATGAGAAAAACTTTCTTACTTAAAATCAGTACAATATTAAAATATTAAAACTCATTAAATATTAATTTAAAAATACTTTACAAACGTTCAAGTACTCTGAGTTCTGCATTTTTAAAGGTTTTATGTGGTGGTTGTACATATGATGTAATCCCTAAACTCCTAGCAAAACAGTGCAAGAAGCTAAGATTACTTTGCAGAACTGCACTGATGGACTTAGAAAAATTGCTATTGTTTTGTTTTAAAATTTTTCATCAAAACGGTGTTGCTAGAAACTTTCAAAAAAAAAAAGGGTCCACCAGACATTTACAGCCAAACAGGATTCAATAATAGCTTAAAGTCATTATTGTAAAGATCTGAAGATTTATCTCAACAAGGCTCCGAACTGCATCATTTTAAATTGTATCCGAATCACTCAAGCAGACCCTTTGAGTGCCTACTATGCACCTAACATAAGCTACGCATGTGGGATTTAATTGTTAATGTATGGCTTGGGGAAGAGGATTCAAAATAAGCTACTAGCAGCCTAGACCAACCACAAACTAATTGACACTCTGTAGTTAAGGGTAGATAGGTTTTAGAACATGCCTAGAAATGTCTTTAGAAATCCTAGGTCAAATAGATAAGTGCCCTGAGACAAGGAACTAATGAATGCAAATCGCTTGACATTTATTAAATAACCATTAGCCACTACAGTTGTTAGTAAAAGTATTATTTTGCACAGTAAGGCTCAATCAAAGGTGCAGATTGACCAAAGCTTAAAAACCCAGATGGAGAAGATGCACTTGGGCACACTTTCTACTCAAGTTAATCGTCATTTATTGAGGGACTGTTTCTTGTATGTCAGACACTGTGTTAGGCAATGAGGATGCAAAGATTATCAAGACTAAGCTACCTGAGGGCCATAACTCTGTCTGCCTTATTTACTGCTGTGTTTCCAGTTCCCAGCATAGTGCCTGACACATTGCAGATACTCGATAAATATTTCTTGAACAAATGAATTAATAACCAAACAAAAATCCCTGTTGACAAAGCACTCACAGTCTAATTACTTTTGCCATACTTGGATTTTTCTATCACAAATCTAGCTGGCTTTTTTTGAAAGCTCCTCCCTCGCTAAAAGCAATTTAATGAAATAGCTGTGATCCCTTGGTTTGGAGCATACAATCTAGTTGGTATTCAAGGGGAAAGATAGATATTGTGGTCTAAATAGGGCCAAACTTCCACCCAGCATCCTATGTATGAAGCTCTTGATTTAACCAGAATTATCCCAGAAGGAAATTCAACACAAAAAAATGCTCAGAAATACTGTTTTGTCACCTCGTGAGGCTGAGCCTTCACAGGACCTGTCATCCACACATCATCTGATAAGAGGCCCTGGATATACATCATGGAGGCTCGGACTCCCTGAGTCCCGGGACAGAGCTCTTGTCAGGAAAATACCAGCTTTTCATTTCAATCAAATTACTGTGATGGCCCAGAAGGTGGTAAAATATCACGAGGGTTCTCCTTTGACAGCAAGCCTTCAAAAAACCATATCTTTCATTTGGCTGAAATTCTTAGTAACCTGAAAACATGAAGGAAGAAACAATGGGCCCCAAGGAAGCATGTAGGGTTTTTTTATGTATATAAGTTGTCTTGAAGAGGTACATTCACTCAGCAAGCTCTCTGAAAGTATGACTGACTTGATATTTCCAATACGACTAATTTACAGCCCGATTTGAACTCTGCTGCATCCACTTGTGGACGCAGGAGGCATCTTTTTCCGATGTTGGTGGAATGTTCTCTAGAGTAGTATTGATTGCACCGTGATGGGAAATGATAGGACAAACCTGAACTAATTAAGCAATAAGCTCAAAGACTACCTACCTTCAATACTGTTTGAAGGTACATTTAATTATTGCGTGGCTGCAACAGCACAGGGAAGAACATGCCACTTAGGTAAATGTATCAAAGAGTATTGACCGAATGACTAAGGCTCCCTATCGGTTCTAATGTCTTTGGGAAATCAAAGAGAATAAGAAGCAAATATTTCAATTTGGAAAGGGAATGCTACCACATGGGTGGGTGTGGGAGCATGGAAGGGGGAGGTGAGGACCAAACCAGAGGTAATATACTCAACCAAAACCTAGAATAAACAGGTTCCAAGCCTAGGACAGGTCATTTTAATAATACCTGAGAGCATTTTAGTAATTTATCTGGGCAGAATCTCATCCTACAACTTTGTATGTGTGACCAAATAAAGTAAAATAGAGAGAATTGTCTCTTAGAGTGGGAATTCAGTAACATAAAGTAGAATTAAACTGCTGGTTACTGTTAAGATATTTGGGCACTTTAGTTAGTAGCTGATTTCCCATGAATCTCATAAATGTCCAAATCAAACTTGGAATCACAAAAGAAGGAGTGAAATATCTAAAGGAACCCTTTAGGGCCTGGAGTTCCTCTGAATTCAGCTTATCACTTTAGTGGAGACCACTGCCTACAAAAAGTGCTAATAATAATATAGCCTGGTAGCCAAAGTCAGAAATGTTAATAATATTGCCCGGTAGCCAAACTCAGAAATGTTAATACTCTCACTTGGTTTGAAAACTGATTTCTATGATACTGTCCAAGATTTACTCCAGCTTTCTAACTTCTCTTCTCTAGGCTTCTCAAGGCTCTTGTCTCATGACCTCATTTTAAACTTCATTTTTCTATTTTCTGGGGACTTGACCCTTTTTTAGAGTATTTTTCTAAATATCATCTTTTTAAGGCAAAGAAAGAGGTACTAATAATGTATTCAGGGTGATTTTAGTGATGCAAGAACATAAGCATTAAATAGCACTGAATCACACAGTGAGGAAGTCTGTCCCTTTTCAGTTTTCTCTTTATTCTGAAGTCAGTGAGAGAGTATCCGCTGGGTGCTAGCATTTCTTGAACACCTAACGCTTGCCAACCTCCACGTTTAACAGAGCCACTGGCAGGCAGCAGTGTCCAGCTAGAAGATCACAATGCTGCTTTCTTTCCCTTGCGTGTATTCTGTGGTTACCTTCCATTTACTGCAGGTGAGGCCAAACTAGCACTTACTGCAGTGCATAAAGTTTCCTTTTCAAATAAATTCAAGTTTAAAGAGTGAGTTGATATAAATAAATTTTTTTTTTAAATAGTACAGATGGTACAAGGATATGGTAAAAGTCACGGAAGAGGTACAACAATGATGTTTGCAAGGAAACCCTGGCATAAGAGAAAGCACCCAGAGCTGAGAAACTGACAATCTAAGCTTTTCATGATAGTTTTTCCACTAACCAGCTTTGCGACCATTTGGAAGTCACTGAACATCACCTACCTTGATCATAAAGTGAAAGCGTTAGATCAGTGTTTTTAACCTGACAGTCCGCTACAATCACCTGGGGATCTTTTATAAAATGCTGCTTCCTGGGCTCTACCCTAGACAAGTTAATTCAGAATGTCTGGAGACAGGGACTAGACATCAGTATTTGTTCTAAAGATTCCCAGGAAATTCTAATATTAGGCCAGCGGTAAGAAACGCTGAGAGAAACGATTTCTAAAATCTTCTGAATCCTAATAAGCCACTAAAAAGGGTATAAGAAATGCAGAAGTCTGTTTTCTCCCTGCTTTTACTTTCTCTTTTTTTTTTCAAACCTTCCCTCTCTTTCTTTCAAAGTTCTAGCTACAAATATGCTTTCTGAATTTTGCTGATGTGACACCTCTCAAACCACCATTATCCACAAAAGCTACTGATGAGCTGTTTTCCTGTTTCTCAGATCAGTAATAAAGCCATTAAAACAGAGGCGTCAGAGTTAAACTCAGGAATTCTGGACAACAATCCAGATTTCTAACTCCCAGTCCAGCACCTGGGAGAAGGAAAGTAAGAGGAAGGAAGGCCAAGGAACCCATGAAGTTCAGCTCCTGAATCCAAGTGCAGGCAGGTCTGTGGGCAAATCCCCTGGGAAATGTGGATCCTGCAGAAGCCTGGAGCATCGGCTCTAGGGCTGGCCTTCTCCATATGCCACTTAAGCCCCTTCATCAATAACTACTTACCCCAGGAATGGCATATCAGCAAAGCCATTCCGAGCAGCCTGGCTCTTCCGTCCAGCACAGCCCTCAGTTTCAGGGGGCAACGGCGTGATAAATGCTGAGCCACAAGCCATGCTGTCTCTCCCAGCCCCTATCTCCTTCCCCAGCTTAGTTAAGAAATCTCTCTCCCTGGTTTTCCCTTTCATCTCCCCTTCCTTGGTCTCCCCTTCCTTGGCTGCTCTCTACTTCATGGTATGACAGGTGCAAGAGAATGCTGATGACAAATAATGAAAAAAACTAAGAACAGGTATGATTTCAGAACTAGGTTTCTTTCTTTCTTTCGTTTTTATTAAAAAGAGTCACTTCTATCTCGTCCCCTAGCTTTCCCAAGATGCTTCTCATGCAGGGGGCTCAACCTCAAGCGCCCATGGGAACACACGACAGGCGTACACCCCCATGTAAATAGAAGAGCTATACTCAGCAAAGGGTCGGTGGGTTTCCAGGCAGGCATGTGAGCCCCTGGTTACATATTCTCCAATTTTATAAGAAAAGCCAGGTACACAGATTTGAATGTGAAATCTTCTGATTTTATAATATTAGCTTCTAATTCAGAATTTTAAATTCAAAAGTTTTAAATTCAAAATTTTAAAATATTCTGCACACCAAGCCAAAAGCATCTGAGGGCTGAATTCAGTCAGGGAGCCACATATTTGGGGACTTCTGCAAGCCACGAGGTTGGGGGAAGGAGAGAGCAAATTCCTAAGAATTTAATCTCTCTCATTTCACTGGATTTGCCAGGCTTATAAGACTCTTGTCTGGACCCCAGCTTAGCAATTCAATCACTCACCATCCAATTAATAATGATTATTATTACTATTTTTATAGCTTTTCATGTGTACTTCTACTAAACACCCCTATGAATAAGGTATGTTATCGTCACCATTTTACAGTAAGGAGGCTGAGGCTCAGAGAGACTAAATAACTCAGATCACACGCATCTCAAGTGTCAGACACATTGAAAGCTGAGGCTGTCTGATTCCAGCACCCACATTTCTAACCCTGGGTTAACGATGAAGAGTCCCATCTTAGAACTAAGAGATCTCAAAAAATATCAGGGGAAACATTGGTCTAGTTGGGGCCATAAAGCAGATAGATTTTTAGTAAAATCCAGGCTTCCCATGTTCACTAACTACGTGCCTTTGGGCAAACTGCTCCACTTTTCTGAGCCTCCATTTCTTCTGTAAAATGGAGATAGCATTAGTATTTCCCATATAGGCTGCTGGGTGGACATTACATGAGATAATCCATGTAAAGGCTTACAGCATAGTGCCTGGAGGATAATAAACACTGAACAAATTTGGACTACTATTGTTATTATTATTATTTATTTTATTTTATTTTTTTTGTGGTACGCCGGCCTCTCACTGTTGTGGCCTCTCCCGTTGCGGAGCACAGGCTCCAGACGCGCAGGCTCAGCGGCCACGGCTCATGGGCCCAGCCGCTCCGCGGCATGTGGGATCTTCCTGGATCGCGGCACGAACTCGCGTCCCCTGCATCAGCAGGTGGACTCTCAACCACTGTGCCACCAGGGAAGCCCTATTGTTATTATTTTTATTTTCTTTACTATAAGTCATCACTCCTTATATTCAGCCTTCTACCCTAAAGTTACAGAATCCTAATATTTCCTTGGGCTTTAAGAACACTTCTAACTTTTTAAAGCCTTTTAACATCCATTATTTCATTTTATCCTTCCAAGAGTCTAATGAGGTAGGTGAGACAGGGATTACCTCATATGGCAGATGAGAGAATTAAGAAGGCACAGAGAGGTTCATTAGACTTCTAAAGTCACACAGCTATGCATAGGCTCCATAATAACCCTGAGCTTTCTTCAATTACTGGACATTCAAGAAGGAACTAGGCAGGGAAGACCCCTAAAAGTAGAAACGTTATATTTGTCTTTGGGTGCCTGGAAGATTAATATAATATAGATAATATAACTAACTGTCCAGGAAAAAAATATAAGAGCACTTCTGAAGAAAAGTAAATGAATTGGAGTTAATATACTGAAAATCATATGGATAAATACTTACAGAAAAAAAAATCACTAGAAGAAATGACTAACATGAGAAGAAGCTGGAGTAGGGACATATGAAGAAGTTCCTGGAGGACAGTAAGAGGCCTGGGGCCCCTTCTATGCATGTCGCAAACTTACTAGAATTAGGAATGGTGTCCTATGGGCTGACGGCAGCAGCACTGTAGGGAAGGCACATCAATCTCCCCAACTGCTGTCTCTAGAGCACATCTTACACTCTGGATAATTGAAGTATTTTTTTTAACATCTTTATTGGAGTATAATTGCTTTATCATGGTGTGTTAGTTTCTGCTGTATAACAAAGTGAATCAGCTATACATATACTTATGTCCCCATATCTCCTCCCTCTTGCACCTCCCTCCCACCCTCCCTATCCCAACCCTCTAGGTGGTCACAAAGCCCCATGCTATGCGGCTGCTGCCCACTAGCTATCTATTTTACATTTGGTAGTGTATCTATGTCCATGCCACTCTCTTACTTCGTTCCAGCTTCCCCTTCCCCTTCCCTGTGTCCTCAAGTCCATTCTCTATGTCCGCATCTTTATTCCTGTCCGGCCCCTAGGTTTTTCAGAACCATTTTTAATTTTTTTAGATTCCATGTATATGTTGGACAACTGAATTATTAAATACGGTATTCCCAGCATGGAGCACATTACCTACCCCATAGTAGGTGCTCATAGTAGGTGGACTGATTGAATAAATATCTCTGTCCAGAAAGATGGAAGAAGCTGTGAGCCCATCTGCAGTGGCCCTGGCCCATTCTGGCAGATGTCTTGTTATTTTACCTGCCCAATCCCTCCATCATCTCTTTGTAATTGTACTTTTCCTTTGGTGAACTGCCTGTGGTGCATTCTTTGTTATCTTAGAGAAATTGGTAGCCAAGTCAGGCCAATCTACTTCTCTCTCCTGAGATGCTGAATCTTGAGAAGAGTAGAACACAGGGGAGGAAATGGTAGGAGCCCAGGCCTTTGGCTGGTGGCATCCTGGGAGACCATTACTTCCTATGACCCAAATCCCCAGGGCTACCTTACATACTCATCTTCCCAACACCTAATTACTCAACTCTTCTGACTTTTAAGCTTACCAGTTATTTCTCCAATAAATCCCTATTGCTTTGCTTAAGTTGTCAAGAGTCCCCCCTTCTACTGCTTGTAACCAAAAGATCATGTGCTTTAGAAGGGAGCAGTTGAGTGGATAGGGTTGCTATTGTACCAGCTGATGCAATTCCAAGAGGCTTTAAATAGGTCCCATTGTTCTTCCCAAGTCTGTGTCCCAGAGCATATCAATAATATAAATATAGAGAAGGGCACAGCCAGTTAGGGTTGCCCCTAGCTGATGCAGGGGAGAGAAACCTGCTTTAAATACTTTGCTCCATTTCTCTCGTTCTGGCTCAGAATTAGGCAAAATGGAGCCAGCGGAGTGACACAGAGAAAGGGGAGAAAAGCCTCAAAGGGGTCTTCTCCTTTCCCCGCACTCAGAGCTGGTGTCTCCCGTTGAGCCAGCTCCTACACAATTCCAACAGAAAACCAGCTGGCAGCCACTGGTCCTGCCCACCACAGGCTGAAGTCCTCTCCTCTGCCCATGAGAAACACTGTTGACATATCCTACTTGTGATGCAAGCACTGCTCGCCAGCCTCTGAGACAGAGCAGGAGACTGCTGACTTCCCGGCTCTCTGAGACCCAGTAAATCCTCCCACCCACCCCAACACCTAAGCGAGCCACGAGCCTCCAATATCACAGTAGCTGGACAGCTGTAGTTTGCACCCTCTGCTCCAGCGAGAAACTGGAAAGGACAGATTGGGGAAGGAGAGCTTTCTGCAAAGCCTCCTCTTTAATCCCCAGGTCAGAGATTTGGGCTTCTTGGTTTTTAATAAAATGCTCAACTGGGCCTGAATGGAGGCTACTGGGATGGGAGATCACTGGTCTGATGCCAAACGATGGGCAATTTCTTGTCAGACTGGAGAGCAGACACAGATGTCTTCATGTCAAATGATGTATACAAATGGCCGTGAGGCTCTTGGAATCCCTCAGACAAAGTGCTTAGTCACGGCGATCACTGTAATCCACCACCAATTAAAACCAAATGCAGGCATCCCTGCGATGGAGACAGACACTTGAAGTGCAGTGCAGGTGCAGCCCTGCTCACAAGTCTTCCTCTCTTTGTGTGCAGCTCCAAACCCAGGTGATAACCATGAGAGCAGAGTGGCTGTGAGCACCAAGAACAGAGGACAGCAGAGCTATTTCAAAACTTCCACTCAAGATGCTGGTAGGGCCTGTGAGAGGTCAAGTGTCCATTACAGCCATTCATTCATCTGCTCGCTCGTTCCAGACACTAACTTGATTATAATGGCATCCAAGACGTGCTATTACTCACTCCTTCCGTCATTCAAGACAACACCTGTTGACTACCTGGGTTGCCGTGCTGAGTGCTATAAGGTACATCATTTCTGGGCAAAGCTCTAGATGGCACAGCCCGTGAGGAGCTTATGGCCTTAGCAGGAAGATTTAACATGAAGAAAAACAACTAGAATGCAAGGTGGAAAGTGACAAGTGACACGAGAGATCCCAGGAAAAAACAGTAGATGGCCGAGGAGCCGTTGGAGAGGGTGATTAAGAAGCAGGTGAGGAAGCTTCGAGAAGGAAGCAAAACATGAACCTCCTGGCACAGGATGGGAAGGATTCAAAACACAGGAGTGGGAGTCGGGGGTGGAGTGGGGTGGGAGGTGGTAAGGGTCAAAGGGCAAGTTGGACAGTATAAAGTACATACTCGGAAAAATACCACCATGACGGCACGACGGTGCTCTTCTCCCGGAGTGGAACATGTTGGGGGGACACCCCAGGTAAACCAGGCCTTGGGCTCATATCAGGAAGGCCATGAGCCAACATTCAGCAGTCACAGCTCTGAGAAGCTAGCTGAAGTCCCTTCCTTGGAAAGAGGCATAGTCAGAAATGCACACAAAGAAGGCTTCCCTGGGGCTTCCCTGGTGGCGCAGTGGTTGAGAGTCCGCCTGCTGATGCAGGAGACACGGGTTCCTGTCCTGGTCCGGGAAGATCCCACATGCCGCGGAGCGGCTGGGCCCGTGAGCCATGGCCGCTGAGCCTGCGCGTCCGGAGCCTGTGCTCCGCAATGGGAGAGGCCACAGTAGTGAGAGGCCCGCGTACCACAAAAAAAAAAAAAAAAAAAAAGAAGGCTTCCCTGGCTGCAGTGTGCAGGAACAGATCAGAAGAGGAAACTTCTAGGCAGCGAGACGAGTTAGAAGTGTAATGAGGCAGGCCTGAACTATGGTGGTGAAACCAAAGGGTAGCCACATGAAGATGGGCTCTCACTGAAATGTCACTAGTTCAGTCCTGGAAAATGAACCACCGGGCTTGGCTTTGAGAGGCAATGTGATTCCACCCAGAACTGGGCTCAAGTTTGCTAGCCTCAACTCAAGCAAAAGCTCGCCGTGTGACTTTCACCTCCCTGTGCCTTGGTCTCCTTGTCTGTCACTCTCTGTAGTTACACCTAAGGGGAATTAGGGCTAGGATGGGCAGATGTGAATGTTCTTTCACTTTTTTGGAACAATTATAAAAACACAGGCTAATAACAGAATTATACTATTTCTATAAGGTGGTCCTTCAAGGCTTTGTATCTTCCTGGCTTCTATGTCAGAGATAATCCAACTCTACACACAGGCTAATATCAATGAAACCCATCACGTTCCATTTTCCCGAGCACTGGTGAGCCAGGTGATAACAAGAGCCAACTATATGTATGAGAATTCCATTAATGGATCCTAACACTGAACCTCAGCCACAGGACATGCTATATGCCTCAGTGTCCCAGTCATTACAGAAAGAGCAACAGAGGAATAATGTCAGGGGCGGGAGAGAGAACCAGGAAATCTCACTCCTGCTGTTTACCGTCTGTGCAACTTGGAGCAATTTATTACTGAGCCTTAATTTCTCCATCTGTAAAATAGGGTTAATAATCTCTATCACCTAATACTAATGAAAGTATAAAATAAATATGTATCACAGAGCATAGTGCCTGGCTCATAGTAAGCACTTTACAAATAGTAGCTGTTATTCATTGTTATTTTTTTTTATTGTTTACATCACAGGCATTGTTTCATTAATTTCAAACCACAACATTTTGCATATCCACTCTAGCATACCAGATGGCTGCTTAAAAATATCTGAATCGCTTATGAAAACAGTTTGAGACATTCCATTGAATAAGTCACTGGTTTATTTAAAATAAGTTGAAAAATCTCATATTTTATGTAAGAGATGCCTTTGTAGAAATAGTCTTTTTAAAAACACTACCACATGTTTTGCCACTTCTTGACAAAATGTTTTTCAAGAAAAGGTGCACACGCGCACACACACAATTATTCTGTTGTCAAGAAAATAGATCAAGCCTGAGATATTAACATTGCCAAAAGATGACAGTATTTGGCAAGCCTAAACATGTTTGTCATCTTAGAAGTATTTATACAAAAGCAGAAAATAAACTATTCAATATTTTAGTCACTTTAGGTGATTCAGGCAAGTCATTAGGTTTTGGTTTAAAATATTCTTGCAGGAAATTCACCCTTCTCCAACCTAGCTAGTTTTATCCTTCTGCCTATAAAACTTAAACTGTTTCAAAAGTTTCCTCTGTGTTACCTGTGGAGTTTTTGGCATTTGTACAACACAAGGGCTAAAAATGCCCCTCACCACCTACCCAATCCACCCCCGCTCCAATGTTTTTGCAACACTTTTTAAATTAAAGGCATTTACTAGCTCTGAGACCTTGAGCAACTTAACTAACTTCCCAAGACTCAGTTTCCTCTTCTTCTAAAAATTTGGGTTGGGGGTAGAGTTGAGGGAGAATACAAGCCCTTCCCCAGCTTCCCACATGGGGCTAAGAGAGAATGGATCTGAAAAATATTTTTGTTAATGGTAAGGCCATTTAAAGGGGGGGGGGGGAAGCGAGGACCCATAAAGCCAAAGCTTATTCAACAAAGACTCTCCTCAACATTTTCCTTGCAGAACCTTTTAATAAATCCTTGTAAGGGCAAAAGGTGGCCCTTTTGCCTGAATGCAAGTAACTGTTGAGTTCATATAGAAGCAGAGGCCAAAATGCTCCCAATGGCTTTCCTTAATGATTTTTTTTTGTCATCAGAATAAAAGAAATGTATGCCCTTTTAGAAAAATTTATGAATGTGTATCTTGTGAAGTTATAAATACATTTAGATCCATTTCTCTTCCCTTCTTATAAAGACATTGATGTGTTTTTTCTGACATGCCTCATGAACTCAGTCAATCACAAGTCTTTCTTAATGGAAACCACATGTCTGCCCAGAACTGTGTAATTATAATGCTAGGATTCTTGGCACTGCCAGGAAAAGGGGCATTGTCAAACCAATTAAAGTTTATTTACTTACATACCATTTCTGGATCAGAATGTTCCTTCTTTTATGCTGATGCTGAGAAAATATATATCTCATCAAGTTGTTGTAATTGTTTTTTTTGGACAGATTTACATTTCTTACCAATTATATTCCTGGTTTTCAGTTCCTTTGCATGTAACTAAAAATTTCTTTTAAAAGACATCTGGGAAAAGTATCATGAGATGTTCTGTAAATAAGACTTCGCACATTTCACACCAAAATTACTGTGCTTGTTTATGTTGCTGCTGAAATGTAATTTTATAGGATTTATCTCCACTAAGGGGTATATTAAGAGCATTTTCTTTAGTCCTGTTAGGGAGTGAGCATGGCCTACAAGAAGGCCTGGGCTTGGTATCTGGCTCAGCTATTGAATCGATGGATTATCAAGGGGAAAAAAAGATTTCTTAAAGTCTCAGTATTTTCTGGTTGAAAAGTAGGAATAAAAATTCTACTCACAGAAGTAAAAGTGTTAAGGGGAAGTACCATGGTTAGTGAGGAAAACAGTGGAATAAATATTTGGAGGCAGACACCAGCTAGCGGAATGGCCTTGGACGAGGCCTTCAATCATTCTGAGCCTTTTTTCTTATCTGTAAAATGGGACTAATAATAGTTATCCTATGAGCCTCAAAAGAGTGCTCTGAATTTAAAAGGAAATGAGAGAAAGCCTTGCAATGTGCAAAGTAACTGTCCTTGTCCCTCTCTCTGATTCTATCAAGCCTAAGTCGAGAACCACAATCACAAACCAGCAAAAGTAAAACCAAAGAACAAACTTAGATTGTGGTCAGAAGCAAGGGACAAAACAAACCAGACTGAAAATCTCAGATTCCGGCCCAATGGGGAGAAAAGAGTCCATCAAGGAAATAAGGCTGATGTAGGTCAACCAGCAGACACATGAAAGACCTGCCTCTGAACATTTCCCTCCACTTTCATCATTGGAGACAAACGATCCCAGTTTGCTGTCAAGGAAGATGGGAAGGTGGGGTGAGTTACTTGGGTTCTCATCTCTCACGCTAATGTTGGCTCTCCCACTTCCCAGGAAAAAGGGACAGAGAACAGGCATTAGGAGAGCCCCTCAAACCCTTTGTGGGATGGGTTTATCCAGCCTGCAGGTGGGTGTCCCTTAGAGGGGGGACAACATGAGGGACATCTCTCATCTCTTGGGTCCACCAAATTAAATGACTGTGAGTTCCTCTTTAATCTTCCCAACAATGAGAGACAAAGGTGACATTCTAAATATAGGAACAGACTAAAGCACAACCCAATTTTCCATAGGCATAATGAACAATCTGATTCCCACTACGCCTTGGTTACTGTTGTAGAGAGGCTTCACCCAAATCCAGCAAGTAAGCCAGCGTTAGCCTCTTTGAACTCTTGCCCTTAGAGACAAAGGACCTTTCAACTTACAAAGTCCACCATAAAAAATGTGAATGTGCCTTGCTACAGGGGGCTGTGCTAACATAACCACAGGCAAAAGAGTAACACAAACTGTGGAGTGAAGCGCATCCCCTGACATCAGGGTCTACTCTGCCAGTGACAACTCTGGAAACATCACTTGAATTCCTTTGGAGTAAAGTACTGTATTTCCTGGAAACTCTAAGTCTAAAATTTTGTCTAACTTTAACACTTATATCACGTTAACTTGATGCCTCATAATGAGAATGACTGATCTTTCATTACCATTTTTACATTTCATCATTTGAATGGTTATTTTATCAGAAATTCATTTCTACCTCAAAATCTCAAATATATCATTACATTAAGAGACTCAATTAGGCAAACACACACACACACACAATTTTGCTCAAACTAGTAAAGCAGAAAATTCATGAATGACTTTTTTCATTAGGTTAGAATTCTTCACTCCAGATTAAATGATTAAGTTTGCCAGTTCATTTTGATTTTTGAACATTCAAACTAACAGTGCAGAAAATTTACGGTTGGTTTTTTATCCTCATCACGTAAAGATCTTTAACTAGAAAGCGAGTTCTTCCAGCGTATTTTGATTTTTGGAAGTGCATTCTGGATTCAACATTTCAAAAACACCATCAATTATATACATGAGAGGCCTGCTCCGGTCTCCACGCAAAGAGTGGACGGAGCCCTCTCACGCGTGAATAGCCGTGGACTGAGAGAAGTGAGGATATTCTAGTTGGCTATCCCTCTGCATTGTCTGACAGGCACCCCCTCTCCTATCCTGGCCAAGCTTTGGAAAAAAGTCAGCTTCTGTCTTGGAAATCCTCTCTTCCTTGATTAGAGAAGTAGGGGTATGGCAGAAAGTGGTATGAAATTAGAGTAAGGATATGCCAGGGCCTTCCCCAGCGACCAGATTTTCCCTCTCCTACTTCTCCCCCAATATCCTATCTTCTTCGGATACTTGCATACAAGTGACGTAAAATAATCTTAACCTAGTTATTAATGACATCTTCCTGGGGTCATGTTGTATTTAACAAGAGACTAAGATTCAGCGTGGCATAGTTACTGAAGGGGAAATTTCTCGGCAGAGTGGTGGATCAATGATCAGAGGGCTCTAGATAGGCTTGGCTTGGACCTGCTGGGATTGTGGCAGTGGGCATGCAAGCACCAAAAGAATCCTGTGACTGTATAAACTCCAAGTCCCTCTGAGCCTGCAAGTCTAGGAGGCAGAACCATATCCCAGGGCAGAGGAAGTTTCAACATCCCTCAGCATGGTGCCGAAGCAAGAGCCCAGATCAGGCATCACATGAACAGCACTATGACTCCAGGATCTGCCATTTGTGAAGCTCTGTGAGCTAGGATATATTCATCAACCTCTGTCTTTCTTGCAGGGCTGTTGTGAGGATTAATTGAACAGTTAAAGAAAGAACCCAGCACCCTGCCTGGCACAGGGTAGCTGAAAGATAAAATCTGCGGTCCCCCCTCCCTCTTCACATCACAGCGCACAGACATTCTGTCCTACTCCACCTATGGGTAGGGTGGTCCTGGCCTGAAACTATGAGCTAAGAAAAATGATCTCATCTCTGGTCAGAGACACGTAATGCAATTTTATTGCATGATGCACAGAGACTCCCAAAATGTGTTAGCTCAAACCTACTGATTCCAGGGGTGCAATGACGGGTCAAGTTCTGCAACAAAGAGGATTCAGCCTCCCTGAGGATCTCAGCCCTGCTTCTGGGAGTCTGGCCTCCAGCCTTCGAGAAAATAAATGGCTCTAACAGATTCTGGGCCCCAAATCCAACTTTAATTTACTGGTGACCTCATGGCTTTCAGGAGCATTACACAGGACTTATTTGGAATTCACTCTTTCCTACGCCCTTTTTTTTATTGGATAAATCTGATGATCATGCTGATTTCTTGGATCTTTTTATCTAGAAAGGAATTTTTCTGGAAGTACTTAGTATTTTTAATCAAATCAAGAAAGAATTTTATTTAAAAACTTGTAAGCATATAATTTCTTAATATACTTTCTTGGTAAATTAGTGATGGTTTTGACATAATTTTTCCTAATTTTTATGAAACATTTCAATTAACTTTCACTCTATAGGTTAATCACAAAGATTATAGTTTAGATATTGGATGTGGAACATTATGATTCCTGTCTTTTACCGAAAAAAAGTGTGTGTGTGTGTGTGGGGGGGGCTGTTTCTCTTACTTTCTCCAAATCTGCTTTCTAAAAGTGATTTTTAAATGTGAGCTTATTTTTAACTATTTAATTCAATTCTGGATGTGAATTTATGAGGTAATGAGGAGGTCAAAGTCATGGAAAAATGATGGAAAGTAAGGCAAACTTTAATATAATTTCTCAAAAAAACTGCATATTTAGTAAAAGTCTGCTTAAGTAGTCTTAGGGGAACTGGACATCTCTATCAATTATTACTGTATTTCTAGCTTAAAGGCAACAACTGTAAAGAATTATGATACTCAGGCCCATACCTAATAAAAGGAGACTCACATACCGCAGGACTAAATATTTCAAAGCTATAAAACAAACTTTAAGTGAAATATGTTATACCTCCTCTCTTGATGAATATTCCTTCATAATGACCTAGAAGGCCAGGTTTGACTTTAGAATTCTTGAACTCTTCAAAGTTCCACTCAAGAGCTTGGTGACACAGAGAGACCAGCCCATCACATAAGCTCTCTTCTCCTTCCACCTCTGGCCCAGATCCACATCTCAAGGAGCTTCATGCACCCATATGAACACTCCAGCCCTCACATCCAATCTCCCTCCCCATCTCCTACAAGCAGCCCTCTGACTAGGATGCTCACACCCTAGGAGGGTAGACCTGGGTGAGAGAACCAGGAGGCCCTTTGGAATTGGGCTCAGGGCCTTTGGGGGTTCAAATTCCTGGGTGCCAAAAACTCTGAGCGTGATCTAGAGGGTGGGCAGGTTCCCGATGGCCCCATGGACCTCTCATCCATAGGAGGGTTATGCCTTGGGGCCAAATTGGGGCCCTCTGAAGAGCAGAGTCCAAGAGCAGAGGACTCTCTTAACTGGGCCTCAGAATGATTCAGGACATTCAACCACACTCAGAATAAATGGAAACACTGGGTATTCTCTATAGTTTAGTACTAAGTATTTTACAGTTTCCAATTTTCAAAAGCTTGCAAATGTATATTCCTAGAATTACGCACCCTCCATCTACTTCTAATCCCCCCAAATCCAGATTCCACCTACTAGGAATGTTTTTCACCTTTCCATATGCTGTTATCTCTGCTGTAAATGGCCCCACCCTCCCACCATCTCCTTCCCTTGCTAACTCATCTTCATTCTGAAAGATTTGATTCAGGGCAACTACCTCTTCTAGGATACCTTCTGGGACCTCATTTCCCATTGCTTGGAGACAGCCATTCCCCTCCTCTGTGCTCTCAAAGTATCTGCCTTATGTTCCCATATTGCATTCCATTTTATTAAACTATTAGCTCTATTAAATTATTAGCTCTGCACCGTCCATTCAGATCTTCTTCTGACCAGTGTTATTTATATTTGTATTACAGAGCCAAACACCTAATACATACTTGCTAAAGTGAAATTAAACTCAACTCACGGTGGTCTCTTGTCATATGCAACCTTCCCGACAAGGCTTTCCCTCAACTTTCTCTAAAATAGCCCCCTTACCAAGCTCTAGCCCCTAGCCCTACTTTATTTTTCTTTATAACATTAACTACCTGACATTATATTAGATATGTATTTATCTTCCCCATTTAGGATGTGAGTTCCACAAGGGCAGGGACTTTGTTTATTTTAATGACTGTTGAGTCCACAGTACCTAGAATAGGCAGGCATTCAATAAATAGTGTTGGATAAGTAAATGAATGCACTGAACACATCTGAACTATCTCAGCTTCCTCAAATTTCTATCATTTGTATATCTTTTGCCAATCTACCCACCACTGTTATTATTATTTAATTAATAATTTTACTTTAAAATGATTCACTCTCTCATTTAAGTAAAATTATTTTCAAAGGAAACTATACACAGAAAGCCAGCTAATTGAAGATAATCATAAAAATAGGTGCAGAATGATTAAATGGAAAATGCCTGTGGGTCTCCTAAAATTATCTTACAGGCCAACACTGGTACATAGGCTGGTAACTTGCCACACTTTGGGAAATGCTGTTGACTTGATCAAAGAGACCTTCGATTCCCGAACTGTGCCAGATTGCAAAGTATATTATGCATGCTTCTCACCTACTACTGAAAACTATCCACAACCTGAAAAATTTAGTGCCTATACCCTAAGCATTTCTCTGTCATGGAAGCTTCAAAGGCTCAGCCCAAATACCACGCTTCTCAGATTGCAGTGAATGAACCTCAAGCACACACAAGAGTTTTTCTGTTTCATTTTCTCTCTGAAAGAGAAAAAAAATTCTCACAGAAAAAGAAACAGAATGAAAGACTCATATTGACAGCTCTTACCCAAAGACTCAACTCTGAGAGTTATCTGTGTTGCATCCTGAGACAGACAGTTTCTGAGTCTGTGTAATGCCCCAGAATAGGAAATATGGCCAACGGTCATTCCAAACAATAGACGGATAATTTTTAAAAAATAGTAGTAAGTATGATCAGTTTCCATAAAAATTCCAAATTTTCTTCACTTCAACAAAGTCAGGACTCTTCTTTAAGAGTCTTTTAAAATTAGTTGCTAAGCTTAGTTTTTTAGAAAATTCCTTACATCTAGTCAAAGGATCAGTCTTCAGACTTTCTCTCTCTTGGCTAAGATGAGGTGTTTTTGGTTACAGAGAAGAATATTTTCCAAGCATTTGTGAGAAGTTGGTGGTTTTTTGCCTCTTAAAATGCTACAACTATACACAAGTATTTTACATCTATTCCAAATAGCTAGTCTTCAGAATTGTAAACAGAGAATCAGTAAGTTCCAATGTTGACATGGTAAAAGTGAAAACTAAGTTCAGCAGTGGCTGATAGCTTCAAAAGTATGCTCTCCGCTGATCCGTAGTAAATATTCTTTTCTTCCTTATTTGAAATGAAGCACAAAGATTTAATAAATAAAAACCTACCAACATTTTATTTACCATTATAGAAACATATGTGTATGAAAATACACATTAAAATTTTATTATAAGAATAATAATATCCAACTACTTTCTGTTTTGCTGTCCTACTGTTTTCTTTTCCCGCTACAGAAAGTTGTTCTTACATCGCCAGCATTTTTGAGAGATAGCATTGTGTAAAGCAGCTCAAAGGTGGTCCCATGGAACCCTGAAGGTCTCTGAGTCTCTTTTAGGAGGTCAAACCTATTTTCCTCATAATACCACTGTACTGACATTTGTACAGAATTGCAAAAGCAATGATGGATAAAGCAATGATGATGCTTTAGTGAGAATCAAGGCAGCGCCACCAAACCGTACTCAACAGTCATTGTATCCTTCACCATCCAGTAAACACACACACTTGCACACACACAAAAAACATAAAAACCATTTCACTTAAAATGTTCTTGATGAAGTAGCAAAAATTATTAATTTTCTTGAACTTTATTAAAATATTAAATTGTATTAAATCTCAACCATTCTTACATCTTCCTAAGATTCTGTGAGATGAAATGGGAAATACAAATAGAGCTTTCTGCTGCATGCCAAAGTATAATATTCAGGTAAACTACTTGTGCAATTGTTTGAATTGTGAGCTAAACAGGTCTTTTTTTTTTTTTTGGCAGAACACCATTTTTACTTGTGAGTACAACTGATAAACAATGGTTATTCAGACTGGGTACTTGGCAAACGCCTTCTTAAAAATGAGCAAAGGGGAACCGTCACTTCATGGAAAACAACTGACAGTCATATGTTGCCAATGATAAAATTCAAGCTTTCAAGTGAAAATTAGAATTTTGGGAAACTTGTATCCCCCACTATGAGCTTGAAAGCTTCCTAATAACTTCTCTGTTGAGACTGACTTGGATATTAATGAATATGAATTTTCAATACTGTACAATAAAATGTCATTCAGCTCAGTGAACATAATTCATGGGACCAATATTTTCCAAATAACCAATGCATGATGTTACAAAATCATGGTGGATAAAAGATCCATTCAAAGTGAAAGATATACAAGTGGGCTTTAATATAAAGAGTATAAAAAAAAAAGTTCATTGGTTTTGGTTTCAGATTGAACACTACAACTAACTTTTAAGAAACTACCACTTGTCAAAATTTTGGTATAATATCAAAGAAGAATATTCACAATTATTTTAAACTATTAAAACAGTCCTCTTTTTCCCAACTACGTGCATTGATAAAGCTGGATTTTCGTCATATACTCTACCCAAAATAACATATAGCAACCTAGTGCAGAAGCAAATATGAGAATGCTGTCTTTTATGAAGCCAGAAATTTTTTTACAGATTGGTAAAAATGTAAAATTCCAGTTTTCTCACTATTTTTGTTTCAGAAAATAGAGTTTTACCCATTTTACAATATATTACTTATGATAAAACTTATGTTAAAATGTATTAACTTATGTTAATAGCAAACATGGGTTTGCTACTGTCATTTTAAAAGGAATAAACATTTTTCAAGTTCTCATTTTCATTTATAATACAGTCAATATGGACACATATAAGCCACATAAACAAAAGTTCTTTGGAGTCCCAAGAATTTTTAAGAGTATAAGGTCATTAGGCCTTACAGTTTTTTTTGTTTTTTTTTTTTTTGCGGTACGCGGGCCTCTCACTGTTGTGGCCTCTCCCGTTGCAGAGCACAGGCTCCGGACGCGCAGGCTCAGCGGCCACGGCTCACGGGCCTAGCCGCTCCGCGGCATGTGGGATCTTCCCGGACCGGGGCACGAACCCGTGTCCCCTGTATCGGCAAGCGGACTCCCAACCACTGTGGCACCAGGGAAGCCCGGCCTTACAGTTTGATAAGCACTGGTGTAGCTTTGAAGAAACTGGAATCTGTAGTTAAGAGAGGCCCACACATTACAGTTCAGCCATGCATTGACTCTGTGGCCCCTTGCAAAAGTCATTTAATCTCTCTGAACCTCAGTTTCCTATCTGTAACAATAACAGTGCTCCTCCCCCTCACAGGGCTATTATGAGAATTCCATGAAGTCACGGCTATTTGTCCCTAACACATTATGCATTCTTAATAATTACGAGCTGCCGATATCACCTTCATCTTGTCTTTTTTGGCCAACTTATTAAGTTGACACTGGCAAAAGCCGTTCAGATTTTGAAAGAGAGGAGAAATTGCCCCTCAAAAGAGAGATGAGGCTGGCCTCCCCTCATAGATTATGTGGCCACAAGGCTGTTAGGTCTGAGCCACAGTTTACCACAATATTGCCTGACAGAGTGATTCCACCAGGGCTCAGCTCTCTTCTTACCAGCTGGTGCTAGGAGAGAAGGAGCCAGGCAAAAGAGAAACCTCTATCACTTCCTAAGGGCACCGAAGTCATTTTCATTATCAATCACCAGCTCGTACACGCATGCGGATGCTCAGGGTGGAGTAAACCAATTCAGTTGTGTGATAGGTTCAGGGTTCAAATGCAGTTGACATACACCATCTCTGAACCTTTTGGCATGGACTTAGGAAAAGACAACTAGCCCTATAGAATGCGATGAAAGATAAAGGAAACCCCTTTTTTTTCTCATTTTCCATTTATCTTTTAAGTTCTGTGGGATAGGTACACAAACTACACAAATAATCATTTCTCAATTTTCCCCTACTACTTTTTTTCCATAATTTGAAAACATAAAGCTCTTTCTTTCCACTGGCTGCCTTTCTAATTCTTCTTTCTATTCCTGTGCCAGTGCAAAAGGAATTGCCAACGAAAGTGCTATAAACAGCCATGCCCTCGCTGAAAAAGGCAATATGCCGTCAGCCTGACATATACCTCGCTTTTCCGCTCATTGTTCACACCGTGATTGATGGTGTAGTTCATTAATGTGGGACGATTGTCAGCTTTTCCTGAATAAATATAAAAAGAAACAAAGAAATCCCCACCCTTTTCAAGCCAGAGTGAATTATTTCCTATTTTCCAGGCTTAGGTTTAAGGATCCATAGGGCATTTGTCTCAAAGTAAATAATGAACATACCCTTTAATGGAAGAAATTTTAGTCTGGTTTCAGGGTTGAAATACTTGATATTTATATATACATAAATACTTGATATTTATATATATGTAAAAAGGAGGAAGGAATGCTATTCAAAAGGATGAAGCAATTTGGGCGCCTAAAACTATACTTCCTTTAAAGCAAAACGTCATCTTTAGTACACATAGTCATGTAAAACGCCAGAAATTATCACCTCGGGAAAGCTGTAAAGTAAAAGTGATCTGTCAGGTGCTGAACCACATGTGACAAGAATCAGGAAAGAGAGCAGTGAACTGGATGGATAGTTAGAGGATTAATTTACAGCTGGATAGGAAAGTTGATTAACGTCTATCCGCATCAAAAGGAAGTCTCCTGGAAATTACCAAAATAGATTTTCCTTTCAATTTCTGTACTCATAATGCAGGCTAGGAATGCTTTCATTGCCAGACACATTTACATGTATAAGCTGAAGAAAGGTAAGATGGTTCCCTCTTGGTCACCTTTGCCCTTTTATCAGGAGGCATTGCCTCTGTGACTCTTCTCGGCACTGGCATACTTATCTTTCTGCCTGTCTGAACTGTCCTAACTGGATCTTTGCTAACTCCGTTAGGCACAAGGTCGACAAACACCATCGGGTGTGTCTTGCTTTTAGCTTTGGTGTACGAAAAGCAACAACCGAAACAAAAACATCCTCGTACATGTGGTGCTCACAAGCTGATGAACATGCAGCATTTCACTCTGGGCATTCTGTTCCTGTACAGATTTTCTTCGGTGGTAATGTGCTAATGACAATAATAATTTATTCTGAAGATGCGCTAAATTTCTTGAGTTGAATCATGAAGTATTTTGACTACCACTGGAAGGCATAGGGAACTGAGAACTGTAGAAAAGCTGGTCCTCTGCCACCACTTGGAGATCCACTGTGATCACGAAAGAAGGTGGTTACTGAGGACTAACCAGCAGACCCTGGATGATTTTTCTTCTTAAGATGACAGCTTGCCTCTGTATCATGTATTCTGAAATCACATGTGCAGGGCTCTGTTTTCAGGAAGTTCTCATTCTTAATGATGTAGGTAAAGGGACCCAAACCCTAACAAGAGCTCACTGTTATTAAGCACTCACCACATGCCAGGCATGGGACTAGGCACAGTTACCTTCTTCGATCCACTTTCCAACTCTGTTAGGTCTCAACTACCATTACTCCCATTTTCATGATGAGGAAGACGGGGGCAGGGATTAGGCGAACAGCTTATTCAAGGTCACATATGAGTAAGTGGGATGGCCAGGATGCTCACCCAGCCCTGTCTGACTCCAGAGCCAGAACCGTGAGCCACTAAGATACGTGTCTACTGATTAAGTCTGAAATGTTGGGAAAGTTTCTATCAAGGAAAGAGCAATCTCCACTTGGCTTTAAAATGCTTTATAAAGTGGTAGCCATTCGATTTCTCATTTCCTCCTCACTCTAACCACATTAAGTCAGCAGATAATATTATGCTCATTTTACAGATGAGGAAAATAAAGTCCAGAGGAGCAAAAGCACTGTCTTAAGGTACAACAGCCATGACTGGAAGAGCTGGGACTGGAATTCGGGTCTTTCCTGTCCATTATTTTGCTACAAAGTAGCAAAATGAAAAAGAAAATAAATCACTGAAGCGTGACAAAGTCACTTGGTGGAAAGGTAGTTGTTGCTGCCATATTTCATTTTGCAACTGCTTACCTTGTTATATAATAAATACAATGTTTCCCTACTAGCTACCAAGTGCTGTGGAATTCTCCAGATACACTGTCGTATTATTTCAACAGCTTCAGTTGATCCTGGATTTTTCAGGAGGAGGGAAGGCTAAGAGTCCTGAGAAGTTTGAGGTAAAACTAGCAAAGCTGCTTACAATCAACAGCCAGACTCAACATAATGTGAAACTCTTCCAGTAAGTAACCAGTCAGCAATACATCTGCCTGTACTTCTTAAATGGTCACCACAACACTTCCAGCATGTCACCAAATAATAAAAATCAGTTGTGGGAAATGGGGGATTTGAAAAAGGGAAAAGCGCACTCCTACGAACTCCAGGATTTACAGGTCACAGGGAACCAGAGACTGCAATACAAGGGCTCCCAGGCTTCACAGCAAATTAAGATGGATGTATTTTCTGGAATCTACCAGGGCAAGGCCTTGACACTCATTCAGAATACTCCACCAGGGAGGAAATAATCCCCAAGAGCAGTAAATATCTCAAATCTCCTAAGTGTCCCTAACTGATAGCACTGCTCATCTTTAAAATTTGAATGAAACTTCATCTACTGCCTCTTTGACTTCAAGAACCCAACTCACAGTAGTTCACAACGTGTGTGCCTTCCCCTAAATATCATCAAGAGGGACGGTGTGCGCACTTTTTGCCTCTTAAAGACGTGTTGAGCTGTAGGCCAACAAGGAATATAATGAACCCACACCGATAATGTACATACAATTAATTTATTCTGTATTCCAAAGGATTCTTCCTTCCTATTTTCTCCCCAGCAAATTGAAAATTATATTTGTAACCTGATTTTAAAGCACTCTCAATGTGCATTTCTCAGAGCTATTAGCTGAGTTTGGATAGGGTTTTATATTTCTTTCCTGTACATTTATTATTGGGCATCCACGAGAGAGAAGAAATGAAAGATTAAGGCATATCAGAGTTGTGCCTGCTTTTGTCTCTTCTGCATAAAAGGAGATAGAACATCAGCTTTTAAAATAAAACATTAAAAAATTATGAAGATGGAAGGCACCAGTTCCTTAACCTTTTCTGGCCTGTGGACCCTTGTGCGATTTTGATAAAAGCCTAGCCCTAGGAAAATATCAATTACTTAATAAAAAAATGTTCCATCCATTTTAAAAGTTTCACTGCCTCCCCTCAAAATCTAGTCTTGAATTGCCTATAGGATAATAATCCCTGAATTACAACCCCCAACACCGTGAAAAATCAGTTCATCTAATTGACTTGTCCTGCGTACTAACAGTCATGGATGGCGTTCACCATTTAACCTTGAGAGTGCAGTGGCTATTTAAATTTTACTGGAACCCACACCTCCTGACCCCTCTCTTCCTGTCTTCTCCACTGGATGCGTTACTCAGTTTATGCATGATAGCATAGAGAATTGAATTAACACTGTCGAGAGAGCTGCTTTTGCATCTCTGTCACTTAAGAAGCAGACCTTGAGAGAGGGGGCTTCAGCATTAAGAGAAAACACTGCATTCTCAGGGCAATCAAACCGGAAGGGTCACACTTCCAAGAGATAACTGAGACCGAAAAGGAAGCCAAGCTCTTTGGGGAGCTGGGTGACACCACAAATGAATTATGTAATGATTTCCCCTAGGGAGTTTAGTGGGGCTGACATCATGAGTCCTTCACTATTGTCCCAGGGTGGTGGCAACTGTGTCCATTTTTACAATCTAATTTTACAATAGATTATCTTGGAAAAGGCTGAATGGCGAAGAGGCTGTATGGGGCTTATAAGTGGAACCAACCAATTCAGTCATTAGTGGGTATAGCACTTTTATTCCCCTCTTAGAAAGAGAAATACATCAAGAGCCATAATCATCAAATCACAAAGCAACCAGGGACTCCATTCCAAATAATACCACTTTTAATGCTGCCCAGAAGTTAGGTTTGCAATTTCACAAGCTCATACAAACAATCATAGTCATGCCCAAAAAGGCCCATCTTGGGTTCTCAATGGTGATGACTTCAAACACAGAATCGATTTGTCAGACTTATACCCAACCATACCCAGCTATGCCCAAGAAAGTTTGGATCCTAAATGAAGCAGGAAAACAACTCCAATTTCTATTCTCTATTAAACAGAAGGTTTCTGTTTAACTTGTTCTCTGCCTTATGAAGCCATAAAAATGAGTCTGACTTGCAGAATTCTATTTTTAAAAACTTGTCCTATTTACATATGCTTTACTTCTCAAAAGAATGTCACCTTCCTATTTAATGCAACACTTAACAAAGGCAATGTGAGAAACATGCCATTGGTGGGGGCTTTGTTTCTTGCTTGCCATGTTTTGATTGGGATCTGTGTTAATTCATGTGCCCTCATTGTGATACAACTGAAAATCATCATTGTCAATACAGTTTCGTAACAATCCCAGAATCCAAGCAATTAGGTATAAATAAGTCATTGTCGGCAAAATAAAGAACGTCATCGCCTAATGTCTCAGATGAATAAAAGAAACAGCTGGAAAAGGAAGGGAGGGAGCACATAGAGAGAAAGAGAAGGCGGACCCAGAACTTCTTTATGGAGTCCAGGTAAAAGGAAAAACTTTATATGCCTAAATAAAGACACCAAAAAAATAAACATGCTTCGAAAATCATTATCCAATATACTTTTAAGCCAATTCCTAAAAAGAGCTTTTCTGAAATGCTTCTAGATAACTGTTTATATGTTAAAATCAACATTTAAATTGTGCTACAAAGCTTATTGTGCACTACATAAGCAGTCCTAAGACCTCTAGAACAACATAGCTTTGGGTTTAATCCACTGAAAACACACTCTCTGCACATGAAAATTTTGTTCGCTCTGGTTGGGAAAAAGTGAGGAATGTGCTTGTCTCCAAGTTAGAAGAAGGTCAAGAAAGTAGTTTTAAAATATATTCCTCCATGAAAGACCAAGTAGCCAGGGCCCCTTTGTGCACCTGAGAAGTTTGCCAGCCAAGATGCAGATTGATTCTTGAAAGAAGCATTCATACCTTAAATATGCATTTGTACTCCCCACAAAATGCACAGTTCCAAATTTTTCTTCAAAAATAGAAGTTCAGAAACGAGGGAGTTGGAAACAACATAAGTTCTGTTTGTTTAAGCCAATGGTAAGTATCGTATGATGTTAAGGAAAGAAAATCCTTAGCAATCAGATAGATCCCAGATATATGACAAGTGATGGCATTGATTTTGCAGGTCATGTTCTCCAAATTGGAAAGCAACTCTCTGCTACAACATTCAATGAGGACCATTATCAATTTAATAATGACACAGGAGATGTATTTTATTCTGTAATCTGTAAAAACTGCTTCATGTTCACTACTTTACAGAATACTGTTTCACATAACAATTCATCAGATTTCCGCATATAAGAATAAGGGATTATTTCTACCAAAACAAGGAGGGCCAACGAAAAATAAAATAAATATACACTAGACGTATAAGAAGTTAAAGTTTTGACCCAGAAATTCTTTGTCTGGGAAACTATCCTAAGACGGAAATCAGAGTGGCAGTCAAAGATATTCATCACGATGACATTTATGGCCATGAAAAACTGGAAATAACCTAAATATCCAATAACGAGGGGGTGGCTAATGAGATAGTAAATCACCACTGAAATATTTTCCAAATATGCCTGGATGACATAGAAAAATCCTTATGACATCATATGAATAGAAGTTATATGATTCAAAGCAGCATATACAGATGGTCAGGTTTTATTTGTTTGCAGTTAATCATACTCGTCAGTTTATGACACATGATAATCACTAGAATTCTTTTTCAAAAGTATATGTATTTTATAATATATATTTTACAACATACATGTACTTTATATTTTATAATATATATGTACTTTATTCTAATTAAGAAACAGAAAGAGACAGATAAGAAATTTAAAAGAAAAGGAAATGTATTCCAAATGCATATCTGTGGGTAGTGACACAAATGAATTATTTTGGGTTCCTTTTCAAACTTTCCCATATATTCCAAGTTTTCTACAACATGCAATATCAGCAGAAAGACACTTGAAAGAAATCAAAATGGGCTTTATCAGTTTAAACTCTAGCTAACATGATCTCTTTTAGACATAAGGAATGTAAAATGCTAGCAGTAGAAGCGATTTCCACACTGGGCTCCAGGATGCTCCAGGGGTCTCAGGACCATTGTGCAGCTGAGAGGGGAGACCCAGCCAGTGGAATCCTACCCCAGGCTCGGTCTCCTTGAGTACAGCAGCTTTGCCTTTATTTACTCTCCAGATGTTTCTAATTTTCTGTCCAATCAAACCCTCTTCAACTTATAGGTGAGGAAACCACCACCCAGAAAAGTTAAGCATCTTGCCTAGGATCACATAGCTTGTTAGGGGAAGATCTCAGATTAGAACTCAAATATCCTGATACAGATTCTCCTCTGTCCACGATGTGGTTCTGTCTGTACAAGAAAGAGCACATGTTTTCAGCTAATTGCTTCATAGTGGTAAGAGACCCACATAGAACCACCCAACACCATCCCCCAAACCTCATGACTATACTTAAAAAAAGAAGCAAGCCCTGTTTAATAAATGCCATTGGAAGCCAGTTGAAAAGGTCAATCTTGGTCTTAAAGCATCTTCCTTGAAAATGATCACTTGCCTCCTTAATCTTTAGAGTAACAAAATTCATAGTATAAATACAAAAAAGATGGCTGATCTATTGAGGATGGCTTCCTGTTATCCATGAGATAACCACTTTATACAGTACATATAAAACTAGCAAAAAAAAATAGTTTAAGCATTAAATAGTATGTGATGTTAGTACAGCTGACACTTGCTTTTCCATGCAAAAGAAACATCTGGAAAACCTCAAAATCATTTCATTTTATCTTCAAATAACTTGTGGTTGGGTTTTTAAAGTACATTAGAACTTACTCCCATTGTAATTGTGTATTACTTAATCAAAATCTAAAATTCAGGCAATCTTCAAAATATTAATCATTGTACCAAAATACTAAATACACATACATTCAGATATTCAGTTAATGCTGGAATCATATTTAAATGACGATGCCTGATGAGCAGGCAAGTATACGGTCCAAAAGAGTAAAGTCTAATTATTGAAACAAAAGATTGAAGACATGCCAGGGCAAAGCGAGTGCAAATTTTCAATAAGGTATCTGACCAAAAAAATGTCATGATATCCTTGCAGATGAAATGGATATGAGAGGGTGGGTGGATAGAAACAGAGAGAGGAAACGCAGTTTGCAGGATTCAAATCTGGGTGAATAACCTTACGTAGAGAAGTTAGCAAATCTCCTTTTGCAAGTGCAAAACCAACTTCTGCTCTTACAACACCTTCAATATCCTACCTGCCTATTACTCGCACAACCGTTTCTTCATGTGTTCTATTGTTCGAAAAATTATTTATCTTCTTGCAAGCAAAGAGGAAATGGTCTATGCTAGGTTTAAAACCCCGGAAAATACTCCCCAGAAGCATGACTAGTTTGCATCTTTTGGACAGCCAAGATCAAAGTGATTTAAAATGTTTATTTTTAAAGTAAACCATTTACACTGATCTTTGAAAAACCCCTTTCCCCTTTAAGAACTGTATTTGTCTCCACAACTCTTTTAGAGACATAGCAAGATCACACTCTATATTCAAGATGGCACTAGCAGGATTGTCATGCCCGATTTATCTGATACAATCTCAAAGTCATCTCTACAGAGAGTGGACCCCAAGGAGGGCAGGAAAATGAATAAGGCTGAACCAGGAGCGCTATGGCCGCCATGAGCCCAGGAATGGGAAGATGTGTGCCACACGGCCCTCTAATTGAAAAAAGCTGCTAAGAAACAATACTGAGGGAGAAATCATAAACGCTGTTTCTTGGGATCACTTAAGAAGGTAACCTTCATGGATCTCCAACTTCTGTTTACAGAGTAGGAAGTTACAACTTCAAATCCAGTTCTTTCCAAATTATAGACACATGCCATAAAATAGTAGATACCAAATGCCATGAGCCCTTGGGGGTGGGTGAGCCCCTCTCCTTTTCCTTTTCAAATCTGGAGGACAATTTGAATTGCATCAGGGTCACTGTATCTGAGGGCGTTTTCCCAGCCCCCTGACTTTATTTCGCATCTCACACACAACCCTTCTTTTATGAAAACCCAGCTTAAATATTAATGTGTGTTTTCTTAAGGAAGTGCAAGGCAAATCAACTTCCTGGTACCCAGGGTATCTGATTTCTAAAATGGTCTAACGCTGATTGTCACAGCTCCACCAGATGTGAAGGGTGAAGCTCTATAAAAACGGAAAGGCTGGCTTTCAGGCTCACTGCTGTGCGGGTCCCACGCCTCCCTGAGCTGCATCCTGAGAGTATATTTTTGTTAGCTGGCTGCCGGAAGCCCTCAACTGCCCGAGTTGTTTTGTGATCCTATAAGGACCTTCCCAGCCCTGCTGTCAGCCCAGACATTAAGACAGTGTTTGTGTTGGTAAGTTTTGGGGGCTGGTTAAAATAACAAGTATTATCATCAGCATCCCCGCTTCAGCAGAATAGAGTCGGGTGGAGTTCAAGAGCCTGGCTCCAAAGTTTGCTAAAAAGCCTATTTTGAGAAAACCTTTGTTCTAAACTCTCTTGTTTACCTCCTGCACCAAGAAACAATGTCTTTTGTTACCGGGCTCCCCCTTCTTTGACTGCTGAGTTTGTTTACTGACATTTTCAACACCAGGCAATACAAAGAATATTTCCTCATATTAATTCCAAATGTCACAAAGAGCAAAATTTCGTCCCAAATAAGCCTGTCAAACTAGATAAGATGCCCTCAGTTAAGAAAAAATACAATGAAAATAAATCTTGCTCTTTAATGTGGACCGCATAACCTTAGGGATCCAACTCTTTGCCTTTCTTTCTATGTCATCCGGAAGCCTCCTGACTTAGCCTCGCTCTAACCAGACCAGGCTGGGCTGAAGTGACTCTAGTCTCTGCTTAGAAAATGTTAACTTGTGATGCAAAGAACATTAAACTTCCATGTTAGCTAGAATCCGTGATGCTCACCAAGCAACTGCCAAGCTTACAAAAAAAAAGTTGATTATAGAGAGGTTTTATGAGTTACCAGAGGATGACCCGCAGATAATTTACTGATTTCCAAATTCATTCCTTCTGCAAATATTTGTTGAGCACCAGGCCAAACACAGGGGTCCTAGCACTGAGCCAAAGCAGACCTTGTCCCTGCCTTCACTGGGCTTACAGGCTAAAGGAGAAGGCAGACACAAATCAAGTGTCACCTAAGAAGCATATCTGTACAGCCCAAGATGGGCACACTGAAAAAAAAAAAAAATAGCCCAGTGTTATGAGTAAATACCAAGAAGCCTGCCCAACCCGAGAGCTCAGAGAGGCCTCCTGGAAGTGGGCTGTGAAGGATGAGGGCCAGGTAGGTAGGCACCGAGGGCGGGTAGGCCCTCCAGGCAAAGGGATTAAACTGCAGAAGGGCCTTGAGGCAGCAGGGAGCTTGAGTGTGGCTGGAGGGCTGAGAATGCTGGGCCAGTGAGGCAGAGGGGCCAGACCACTGCCACTGTGGACTGAATCCAGATAGACTCATCCAGAGGGACACGACTGAAGGAGTTTAGCTTAGCACCCAGTGCATCCCTATCTCCTGCATGACTTGTCAAGATCTGGTCCAAACTGAAGGTATAACACTCTGTCCCATGCACACCTCTCTAGCCCACAAACCTCCCAGGCAAAGGTGTTGCATTTTAATGAGAGTCTTCCATGTTCCAAAAAGAAAACTAGAAGCCTCTGGTTTAAAAGGTATGCCTCTCTTTTAAGCCCAATCTAATACAGTGGCAACCAGGATAGATCCAAATCCAGATGTAAAGTTTCACAATTAATCCCTTCCTTTAACGAGTGAATTCCAAAATTATTTAAAATTGTGGTTATATTGACACTCAGCTTTCCAAGCACACAATGTAAAATTAAGTTCTGTAAGAAAAAGAAACCATCTGTGAGAGAATCAATAGAAAGAGAAGGAAAACCAACTTGACATTGTGTTCGTGATTTCTTTTCCCAATCTTTTAGAATTCATGATCAGTGATTCTTACCACCTCAGCCTGAGAAGGAAATAGACATTGAACTAAGGTCACAGGGTAGCCAAAAGATTCAAAAGTATCATTTAAGAGTGATAATAGAACATGAAGGAAAAAATGTAGAAAATAAGCATCTTTCTCTAGTAACTATGTTACCATATACACAAAACTAACAGAAATAAGGAAAGATCGGTCATCTTATAATTAAAAATAGCTATGATGTTTCAAACGATGCCAGCTATGGGAAACTATACTAAATGCTTTCCAAATAGCCTCACTTATTCCACATAACATCCCTGGAGTTAGAATCTACTATCATCAGCATTTTCATTTTACAGATAAATCAAGAGGAGTCTTAGTGATGTGACCAAGGTCACTGTGGTGGCCAAAGTCTATTGCTGACCCCAAATATCTGTTTTCTTCTTCATCTGAAGTAATAACATCTTCAATTTTTATCTGAGCACATGACTGCCCAGAATAAAAACTGTATTTCCCAACGTCCCTTTAGCTAGGCAACCATGTGACCAAGTTCCGGCCAATGAGATGCAAACAGAATGCCGTATGTACTATCAACCCCGCCCTCTTCCTTCTTCCATTCTGCTACTAGGAATGCCATTGTGACAGCCATGGCTCCATCTTGGACAGCAGGGATGAGACCACCCTCCAGGTGGTGGAAGAATATGGTAGAAGGAGCCTGGCTTGAGGGCTTATAAAGCAGAGCCTCCCCTGAGGCCTTGGACTGCTTACCTCCAGACTTCATTTGTGTAAGAGTAATAAACTTCTGCCTTATTTAGGTCACTGTCTTCTTTTTGTTTTTTAGAGGATCAAGGCAGTTTCCCTTACTTGCAGCTCTACCTAACCATGGCTGATGTAGTCACGTAGAGAAAAGTGTGATACTTGGAGCAAATTAGTTAACCTCTCTCAATTTCCCAATCTATAAAACAGGATGGGTAATACCTACCTCAGAGGATGGTGTGAATTAGATGAGCTATGCTGTAACTGCAACGTTTAGCACAGTCTCTGGCAAATGATAAGCCCTCAGAGAACGTTATCTTACCACCACCAAATTCCTTGCACAAGACAACTCACGGTAAATTCTCAGTTGATGAATTTCACTGAAGTATCCATAACAATCACCCAAGCTCCAACATCCAGGTGGCTGTTCTTTAAGTTGTAGGCCCTCTAACTGACACCATAGGAAGCTGCAGGGGCTCATCTTAGAGCTGATCTTGAACATCCTTCTAGAGATAACATGAATTTGGCTTAAGTGAAGCCAAAGCACCTGGAGGGAGCTGTAATGTCTGTGGGCCACTGAACCTAGGCAGCTGTAGGAGCCAGCTGGTTCCCCTTCCAGACTGCCTTCCGCTGCCCTCTCTACTCCCAAACAATGTCTCCCCTAGACTGGTCAGCCCTCCACTCCCCAGCCTCAGGAACACTGAGACAGCCTAAGCTTCTGTGGGTTTTCTCTGCACCCCACCAACCCTCACATTAAGAACACGTTATTCTCTAAGCTCTGGAAACAGAGGCTATTTACCCCACATCTCTGTGTCTAGCCACCTGGAATCACACACTAAGAACTCTTACACATTTAGAAGAATTACATCTCAGGCAGGAAGTCAAGCCCTAAAGTTAGCATGGAAGACAAAAATCACACATAGTCAAAATCACCCTTGAAAATCACTTTCATCATTCATAAAGTACCATATATATGGATTTGTATTTACAACCAACAAAAATTTGAGAACCACTGAACTAGATTAAGAAGTCTATATGTTCATATCTGGGTATTCAAACTCTCCTGCCTTTCAGAAAATTATTAAAGCCCTCATAAGTCTGGGGATGGGCGGAGACTCTGACATGTTCCTACTTTCCTCTCTGATATCAAGCACATAAAAGCTCAATAGGGGCTGCTAGATGTGTTTCGTGAGGTGAGAATTAAATAAGATAACGTCTGTGAAGACATTCCGTACAGAACCTAGCACCTAGCAGGTGGATCAATATTTCCTGGATTTGAATCTAGTGCTTTTGCTTGATTAGATCCACAAACACACTGTTCTCTGAAAAACTGAAGAGAAGAACTGACCAGCAGCTTTCCCTCTTTCCAAGCTGGCGTTTCTAGCTGTGGCCCCACTGATCAGCCACCACCCTTGATTAGTTACTGAATCATTTGAATCAGTTAAAATGTGAGCATCACGTGACTCCCATGGTGATGCTGACAGCTTATCGGCACCTTGGGCAAATTTCAAGTGTTTGCTCTTTTTTCAATAAAAATAAGCTTTTAAGAAACACTAAGGCAAACAAAAGAAGTGTGATTCCCAGTCGTTCACCAATGCTTCTGAAGAACACAGGTACCAAGGGCTCTGTGCCCATGACTGGGACACCAGATGTCAGCATCACCAATTCTGGGGCTCAGGCAGGGACAGCTGGGTGCACACCTGCCAGCCAGCCAAAACCTAAGCTAAGACATAACAACCTGTCCACTAGAAACGGAATGCAAGCCACATATGCACACCATATATGTCATTTAAATTTTTAAAAGTTAAAATAACAAGATAAATTAATTTATTTTTATTTTTTAAAATTTATTTATTTATTTATTTTGCGGTATGTGGGCCTCTCACTCTGTGGCCTCTCCCGTTGCAGAGCACAGGCTCCGGACACGCAGGCCCAGTGGCCATGGCTCACGGGCCCAGCCGCTCTGCTGCAGGTGGGATCCTCCCGGACGGGGGCACGAACCCGTGTCCCCCGCATCGGCAGGCGGACTCCCAACCACTTCGCCACCAGGGAAGCGCAAGATAAATTAATATAAATAAATGTTTTATTTAATCCAACATATCCACAATGTTATCATTTCAACACAAAATCAATATTTTAAAAATACTAACATATTTTACAATCTTCAAAATCCTGTGCTTATTTTATACTTACTGCATGTCTCAATTGGAACTAGCATTTTGCAAATGCTCAATAGCCATTATCTAGTTAGTGGCTACCGTATTAGACAGTGCAGCTCTAAAAAAAAAAAAGTGACAAACAGGCCACCCACAGAATAATTTTGTTTTCGCTTTGACAGCGATTTAATTTTTTAATTGGTTGTCATCATTTAAAATCAGATTTCACATTAAAATACCAGTTCCTGGCTTCTGTTGAAAGGTCCTGTCTGGTAACCCTGGGTTCTGATGCTCCAACAGCAACAAGCAGGTTGAGCTGACAAGCAGCTACAGCACTTCCCTTTAACAGGAGCATTGGCTTTCCAGTTACCAGAGTCCCGATCACTCCCTACTGCTTCAGCTCCTTACATTTCCTGCCTGGCCATACCCCAGTAGGCATACTAAAGAGCACCGCCACAACCTATGGAGATAACATCAAAACTACTGGCTTGTTTAATGTGGCGAATTTTGAAAAAGAAATATATTTATGTATTTGTACTTTATTTGTTTTCCTCCCACTTGCCATTTATGTTACCATGAACCTTGAATTTAAATAGGGTCATATACACAAAGAAGAAACAAATCCTTGCTTATTGATTCAGGAGAAGACGGAAATCAGCCTAGGGAAGGAAGTGATCCTGTTTACTCTGTTTTTCAAATAACTGAGGACATAAGACTGAAAAGGCTAAGAAGCATTAGAACACCTAATGTTATTCAAATCCAACACTAGAAGGACCTTGTTCTCTAAAAATACTAGCATAGATAAACATTATTCTCTGTGTTCCTTATTTCCCACATGTGGCTAATCACCCATTGGGTCTCCTCTCTGAGACTCATTTCCTCTCTCCACCAGCCCTGTCAAGACCACCTGGCAAAAGGCCACAGCCCCTCCCTACACGTCTCACCTCAGCCTCTCCCCTTTTTATTCTCTCTCCCTCACACTCGATCGACATTTAAGTCTCCTACCTCTTTTCCCTGCTACCTGTTTTCTCTCCTTATCAAAAATCATCCAGGGACATCTAGATTTATTTCAAGGTCTCAACTGAAGGTTCAAGTCATCCTATCAGCTACCCTACTGATTCCTTCACCTCAGGCCAATAATAACACTAACAACACAATTATAATACAGCGGCTTCAGCTGTGATGGGGGAGTCAGCTTCTGAAGTCAGTGTAGAAGATAACAATTACATAAAGTCAAAATAAGGCTTGAAAGTCACAAATTACACATAGAGGGTGTTAGACATGCATTTACAGTCTTATATTGATGCATGAATATCCATATATATAAAGGCCTGATTATCAGCAAATTTACATCTAGAGCTCAATCAGAGGCAGGTACACCGTATGAGTGGAAAGGGGAATATTATTGACCCTGTTCTTTTCCTTTCAGCATTCTTTTTTATTTTTTGTTCAACCACACATAGTTGAACAAAATGGATAAATGCATGTATGATGAAAATCGATTGTGATAATAATTTTATAATAGATACTACCGGCTTAGCACTTGTAATGGTCTGGGCTCAAACGACACACTTTATATTCTCTTATCATCTTCACAAAAACTCTATGAGGTAGAAATCATTCTCTTTCTCCTCACTTTATAGGAACAGGCTTGGAGTGGTCAAATAACCTGCCCCGAATCTTGCAGACAGTAAGCAGCAGGGGTAGGAGTTGAACCCAGCTCTGTCCAAGAATCCCCCTTTTCAATAATAAAGCCAAATCTACAGCTTCACTCCTCCTGTCTTCCGACTGTAGCCTGAAAGCACAGTAATAGAGCTATAATCCCCACAGACTGAATCTGAGTGTTCACTCACCTCCTCTCCACAAGACTACAAGCCACTCCAGATCTTGGGCCTGTCCTTCAATCCCGTTTCTCCAAACATTTCTGTGTCTTCTCCAATCAGTGAGAGTCCAGTAAGTGTTTACAGATGGCGAGTGTTTAGTACCAAAAGTTCAGAAGACACCCAAACCAACCATAATTCCCACGACTAGAGAAAAGTTTTTCAATGTTTATTATTTACAGTCCACTGGGAAAGAGACACCCCCCCTCTCTCTCAAGACGCCATGAGAAAACACTTTAGTCAAACACCCCACCATTCACATTTTCTCATTTTCTTCTGTAAAAATTATACATCTCTGTATAATTTCCCACAACACTTAACAGGAGACTATTTAAACTAAGAAACGTCTTGTGGATATAAACATCAGGCTCATGTAACTACATATGTCACACTTGATAACTAAATAACATCCTAGACTTTCTATGTGTATCTGCATAACAGTACTATAAGCAAAAAAAATAATAATTTGTGAAAACTGATTTGCATTTCCAAATATAAAATGTGTAAATCCAACTAATTAGCAAGAGTGAGGGCTGAGGTGTTTCTATAGCAACTATAAAAATGCTGAATTATTTTTTCTCCAAAGTGTTTTATATCTGCTTCATTAATGGTTGTTTTTCACATTTGTTTTGTGGATATTTCCAAAGTGAAAGGTTTCAAAGATTGCAAAGATTCTCTACTTTATTGCAAAGTTCAAGAAGAAGTTTCTCACTGGAAGTGTCTCAGGGGTCAACAGCCATGTGCATGAAAACTGTATTTGGTTGAGCTTCTTTCATGCCAGCGGCTCCAGCCTTTGTTCTTAGCTTCCTCCTAAAGTCTCCTTTTCTCTCACCATCTCTGATTGTTTCTCAGTGTATCTCTGCTAAGGAGATGTTAACCTAGGGTCAGTTTTTCATCTTGCATCCTTTGCTGCCACCCTGATAGTTCCCAAAGCCCCTGAGCCAGGCAGACACTACCCAATCAGCTGAGGATGACAAAGAGCCCTGAGGAATGGCTGGTGGAGCTTGGGCAGCGACCTCCACCTCTGGTTCTCAGCTTCCTCACCTGAAAATGAGGTGGATGGACAATGGCCCATTTCTAACCTTCTCTGGAGGTCTCTTTAGTGGCTCCTTGTTGCCTTACATGTCAGTCAAACTCCTGTGCCAGGATTTTAAGTCCCAAGCACCCCCAAAATCAAACTTATGGCCCACAATTCCCATGAGGCAGCAATTCTTAACCTTAGATCAAGAAATCAAATGATGGGCCTCAAAGAGATCATGAGTTCCTTGAATTCCTTGCAAACAAATTTTTATTTCAGTGGAGAGATGCATGGATTGAGAATTACTGCACTAGGCTCTAAGTTCCCCAAGAGTAGGACGGTATCGATTTATCCATGTGTGTTCTCAGAGCCCAACCACAGTTTCAACCAACTGTTGATTGAAAATATTCAGGAAAAAAAAAATTTCCAGAAAATTCCAAAAAACAAAACTTGAATTCACTGCACACACAGGCAACTATTTTCATAACGTTTACATTGTATTTACAATTATTTACATAGAATTTAGACTACACTAGGTATTACAAGTAATCTAGAGATGATTTAAAGTATACCTAGCCATTCCTAGGAGTAT
Source organism: Monodon monoceros (assembly GCF_005190385.1). Classification (NCBI taxonomy): domain Eukaryota; kingdom Metazoa; phylum Chordata; class Mammalia; order Artiodactyla; family Monodontidae; genus Monodon; species Monodon monoceros. Next base: position 134,340,705 of record NW_021703768.1, read on the forward strand.
GTGCATGGAATATATGCAAATATAGAAGAGACTTGAGTATCCTCAGATTTTGGTATTGGGAGGGTGGTCCTGGAACCAATCCCCCACAGATACCAAGGGACAACTGTAATATATATGAATATACTGAATGTGGCAACCAATTTGATCTTATTTGCAATGACCTTTGCCTCCTGTCTGAGAAGGTGGGTGACTGTGTGCTTCAGTCTTCTCTCTTTTGTGCCTCTGGTGTTATTAATTCATGTTATGTTCATTCCTCAAGCTCAGTTGCAACTTTGAATTTATTTCCAAATTTCTCTTTGCAACTTCCTTGCTTTAGTAAATTGAAACCAAAGACTAGGGCTCAACTATTCTATAAAATAATTCCCCTTGTTTGATTGGGTGTTGGGGGAGCTAAAATATCTCAACAGTTGAAGGAAACAATCTTGAAGGAAATTCATATATTCTCTCACCCCAATAGAGGGCAATCACATTCATAGGGGAAAAAAAGATATAAATGTGTGCTGAAGATTATAAATTGCCATTATTTCTTAAGGACTTGGGTTTCAGACAGAATTCTTTCCTGACACTCAAATTCCCTAAAATCTGCTCAGTTCCAAACAGAACCATCGCATTAGAACAATGCAAGTAACTCTGACTTACAGGTCTACCTGTGCACGTGCAGCCAGGCAAAAGGATGCTGTCACACTCAGTTCATGAACACAGACAATCCCATGTGAGGGCCCACAGGCCATGTATGTGTGTATAAAGACAAGAGGGCTTTGCCCAACAACGACCCGGCTCCACTTTACTCTAAGCCAAGCTTAATCAGACACTAATTCCCAGTCTTTTTGTTGGGTGTTATTTATACCTTCAGTAAAGTGCACGGCATCACGGCTAAATGATTGTGAACAATAAGGATATCCTTAAAGGACTGTGCTGTTGACAAAGAGCATATACAACCAACCCAGCTGGAAGGGATTCGCTTAGAATGCCCCTTTAGCAATAGCTGTAATAATTTAATACCATTAGTCTCCGTCTCAACTGTAAATGGCCTTAATGGACCCTGCAGTGTTTCTTCAGATTATATACCAATACTGAGGCACAGCTTTTATGCTCACATTACTGCTGCTAATTGTAAAGCCCTTGTGTCAGATACACTCGAGTGTTGCAATAAGTGTCTTCAGTTAACTTCTTAAGGGCACAGCTTTCAAAGGAGCATTTGTCAGCCCGATAAAAGAGGCAAGAGAATGTTTCATCTGGTTTCAACGTCAAGGGGGGATCCTGAAAAATCTGACTGCCTCGCTCCTTACTTCTTTGCAATGAGCACTGTTGCTTCAAAACTTGTTAGCAGCCATCTCCTCAAAGGATTTATTTTGATAGTTCATGAATGTGTTGTCACACAGCATAATTAAAGCTTACAGAACTATTATCAAAACACAGAGGAAATGTGCTCAGGGAGGCTGATGGCTACCCGGCCGCCTGTGTCTGCCGCTTCCCACAGGATGTGCGCTGACTGACCAGCTGGCTCCCAAGTTCTGACACTAGGCATATGGAGGAAAGCGAGGCCTCGGGGTAAAGTGCGCGGGCAGGCTTCAGTGAGCAATCAATTACAAGTAACAGCCAACCCCCCTCTTGGTGACTGTATATATTCCCACCATCACACACTGCCAGCTTGCCTCTATTTTGAATGCAATAAAACTTGTAGGGAGCCGACTCATGTGAAACTCTTAAAGATATATGGTAGGGATTAACCATAAAAACGCTAATTAAGGATGGGCTGAGGAATTAGAGGACAGGCAAAAAGGCTTTCTGCCTTGCAGTTTGTATATAATGAAGGAGGAAAGGGACTGAAAGCAGAGTCTTTTCTGTTTTCTGAAGACGGGCCATGGGGGATAAAGGTACAGGCTGCTTGGTCAATGCAACATCATTTTCTCAAAGTGATTCCTCACCTCAGTGGTATTCAATGAGATGCAGCTGAACAGAGGGACAGATTAAAAGATGAGAACATGCAAGAACTTTTATATTCAAAGGTTTCTCTTTTTTAGCATGCGACTTTAAAAAATATTTTGTAATTCACTAAATAAAATATGAAAAGGAATTGTGAAATAAAATCATTGTACTTCCAAATGGCCGGGAATTCGGCCCTTGCCTTCTCATCTCTTCCTTCAATAGAGCAAAGTTCCTGGGCTTATTTCTCACTTTGGGAATTATGAAAGCTTGGGGCTATTTGCAGTAATAAAAAGCTATGTTTCACTTGTAGAAAAGAGAACTCTTAAGCAAATATTAATTTATGTTCTACATCAATGCCAGAATTTTCTCACTCCCCAAAAAATTACACTAAGTTTGTGCAATTCATTTTATGCGAATAACTTTCGGCAAAAGAAGAGAATTAAGAGCTCATTGAGTGCTCATTTTATCATAAGATACTTACATGATAGATACAGTACAAAAAACCCTAGGAAACAAGAATTATGCCTGTTGTATAGATAAGGAAATGAAACTCAGACTGAACCAAGTGAAGCCTTCTGACTGGTAAGGAAAATGCTGAAATTCAAATCCAGGCTGTCCGATGCCCAGGTTATGCTTTTTTCCATCAGTCTTCCCATTGTGCCTCTACCTCAGAGTGATATCCATAAAGCTCACTATGTTGTGGGTCCTGAAAACATATCCTCAAGGAGTTAAGTCTTTGGAACAGGGGAACCCTTCCTCTACCATACTATATTTATAAAGTCCCATATGTGTATGGTGTGGAACATGCGGATAGTGATATAGGAAAGGATTATATTTGTTTAATTTTTACATTACTTTGCCTTGTACTCACAAAAACAAAATTCTAGCACTCTGTTCAAATTTACAGGGAAAGCCAGAAGCCTCCTAAAACAACAGTCACAAACGTATTGCTTACCATGAAATAGCATGAGGCACGACAGATGATAGGAAATTAATCCCTGTAGAAATGATCAGGTCTTGCTTCCTAAATAAAACCTTCCCAGGTTAAATGTGGAGTTGGGAAAAGAGTGGAAAATGGAGAGAGAAGAGACGGGCACATGAAAAACATGCATGTTTTCCTGATAATCCACAGCTTTATGAGTTTTCTGGGGGGAATCAAAATTCTTTCTGTAGGTTGCTACTGGGATTACTCAAGCAAGGTAAGATGAATTGTTGGTGAAAATAGTGGCTGAAAATAAAAGTTTTATTTCCTAGAATGGAAAAGCCAACAATATTCAGACAAAATCTCTGTGACTTGGGCCACTCCTGATGCTGAGATCCTAGAAACCAACACACTCCTCAGCCAATGTCTGGAGTTCCAAAGGCTCAACAGATCCAAGCAGAGAAGCCACTGAAGTCACTTTTCATAGACTTCCAAATGCCTGCTGGAAGATGCTTCGTGAGAACAGAAACCTCACCTTTCACAAACTTCACCGGCAGTTGATAACCCGGGACTGTAAAAGGGTAACAAGGCTGATGCTTAACCAACATGCCTACCAGAACTTAAACCTTGGAGTAACTTGGCAGTTTTTCCAATTTTATGGCCTTTGACACTTTTTTGGCATTTCTCTTCTAGAAATTCCTTCACAGTCCTACTGCACACAAAACCAGACCAAAAAAATCAGTACTCATACTTTATAATCTAATGCAACAAAGAACACTCATCCAAGTTGACCACCTGTTTGACTTCTAACATTTGGCTCTTTCCAAACACAGCTGCCCAAAATGAAGATTTATCACTCTCTCAAGGATATTCAAAGTAAAATGCTACAAGCTGAGGGGCAAACAAGGTTTAAAGAGATGAAATAAGCCCATGGCTTCCCAAAAGGGCAATTATTCACTTAGATGTGTAAGTGGGGTTATGCTTCTTTAAAAAATAAATACATCACATGACTCTTTGTACTTACGGTTTATAGAATCATCTCTAAGTGAGACTGACTACTAATCAGAAGTATTCTCCATAGCCCATGGGTCTGGAAGTAATAAAATGGAGGCTGAGGGGTCAGCTAGAATGCCCAGTTACCAACCACTTAAAACCGAGCCAGAACATGGCACTTACCAACCTAGGTAAAATGAGCCATCTTGCCTCTGAAATTTCTGTTCTGGAAGCTTGATGTGGTCAGTGGAAAGTGTCTATGGGTGTGAAGGCAACTCGGCTACACAGTCCTCAAGACTTTGCACTACTTATAGGAAACATACAGAAGACATGGCAAAATCCTTGAGCCACAGTATTTCCCCAGTCAGCTGGGCAAACTCAGCCCACATAGAAGGCATCTATCTGACCTCCCTTTCCAGGGCTGAGGTCAAAGGAGACTAAAGTGAACCACCTCCTTGGTGTAGTGGTTTGTAACGGCCTCTCCTTGACATCAGGTGCTAAGCTACACTGAATCTGCTCTTCTTACATTTACACTCTCTGATTGATGTTAGAGAATTCTCCCACAAGGGAAGCGATTACGTGATCTCCAGAGAGGAAAGAGGGCTGTTGAGGTCTCCAAGTGAGTATGCCAGATGCCCAAGGAAATAATCTGGGATGTCTCAGTGAAGAATTCCACATCTATTGCTCGAGTATGTGAGTTATGATTTTTGGGTTTTTTTCCCACACAGTGTATACATGATGTGACATGCTTTATTTATTGGACCTGATTTATCCGTACTGCTTTATTGTTGACCAGCTTTTATTTCTTCCTTAACCTTATTAACCCTTGCTTGTATTTGACAGCTTAACACCCTCCATCACTCTGCAGCATTCACTCTGAGAACCGACGTGGAACTAACGGTGGCCTTTTTATTTCCAATCTTTGAGGTCACGAGCAGCTGCCCTAGCCTGAGCCCTGAAAGATTTTTCTATAGGTAGTTCTCTTTCAATGGGTCGTCTCCTTAATGTGTCTCTACAGGTCTGTCTGGATGTTTGAAATGAGATGTGATTCCTGCTAACTTTAGTCACTGCCAACATACACCTTGGAAGAAGAGGAATAAGTTTTACCTTTGGAAAAAAGCCTTGAGCAATTCAAGTGAAACAACTTGGTGATTTTCTTCTTGGGCATTTTATCACTTTTCAAGTTACATCCAAGGAACGTCCATCTGGGGACACCTTTGATTGCCTCGAGAAAATCCACCAGTGAAACAAACTCAGAAACATCTATTACCCGATGTAAGTGTGAATGAAATAGACCATGGTGGGTGAGATTTCCTAGCTCCGTTTTTCAGCCTGGATTGATTAACGCTAATAAATTCAGGGAGGTGATTTCAGATGATGCCTGTCAAGCTGGATCCTACAGCCCAGTTGTTTATTATTTCACACTGCCCTGGGCTCAGTCTTTGACATTCACCACCCTAAAAGGTCATGAAGTCAAATTCTACAGCCAGATTTAGTAAGTATTTTGGTGAGCAGGCGCTTGTGTTAACGAAGACTAGTTTTCTTAGAATTGAGACTTAAGGAAGAAAAATTCCAGGATGAATACAAATAACCCCAAATCCAGAAATTCATACTTTTAAGTGGCCACATCAGTGCAAGAACATTTGAGACCACAGGAGAAAGAAGAGGATATGGAGAGAAGCCAGTCAGTGCTTACAAACCGAGCAAACATAAGAGTTAACAACCATGGGGGCAAAAATAACATTTCCAACCAGCAAAGATGGCAAAACCTATGCCAGCAGCCAACAGAATCCATGGCCCATGTGCTCCATCAATGTGCACTCCCAGTCTGGCCACCATTGCTCCTGCCTTCCCACGGATTCTCCAGGCCTTGTTTCCCAGCGCAGAAAAAAACCTGGAAGCCGACTCACAGTTCTCCATGCACTGTACAAGTCAGAACGACAAGCCTTAGGAGCCATCCATATTCTCAAACTTTTCTTTCCCAAAGCTTAATGCAACTCTAGATATTGACATTGATGACATTAGAGCAGCAAATATCTTTTAGAACTTCTATCCAGGAAGAAAATGACATGATAGACAAGCATGGGGTCAGTGCCACTTTCTTCTTTTTCTATCCATCAAGCCTTCCTTTATCTGCCTTCATCTTCCACACCTTCCCTGTGTCTCTAAGCTAAGAAGGAAAATAGGTATCTGTCTATAGCACACACAAATTCCCACCGCAGTGGAGGTTGGGGGCTGGGGAGAGGTATCCAACAAAATGAAAAGTGAAGAGAAAAAAGAAACAGGGTCTACTGCATTTCGTTTGGGTCTTGCCTAATTTCTGTTAACTCCACCCAGTTGGCTTTTCTGGCCTCAGGCATCTATCTGTACCATTAGGGCATATTTTCATGACCATCCCGGATGCATCTGTCCCTCCATTAGATAACAGGAGAGGGTATGCCCAGCCTTTCAGGAGGGGCAGTGCCACTGTCTATGTAGCCAGATTTTTTCATGAGTAAGAAATTCCTATTTGCACACAACTCCCATTCCTTATTCTTGGTAAACACATGGACATTATGCCCATTCACTCTGATAACCTGAATACTTCTCAGAGGTACTAAATTCCTCCTCTATGCTATGGTCTATCCTAAACCAGTCCTAGCCCCCAACCCCTCCCAGTTAACCCTACTCCTCCAAGTCACCACTAGAAATATCACTTCTTCAGGAAGCCTTCCCAGACCACTGCTCATTCCCACATCAGGTTAGGCTGCCCTGACAGACCCTCCTCTGCCTTAACACCCAACACTTAATATTTAGTCACTGTCGTTCTTCCCTACGCTACCAGACCTGTTTTCCAGGCCTCAGCATGTGAAAGAGTCTAAGGGGAGCTTGTTGAAAATGCAAATTCTCAGTTGTCTGTTCCCAGAAATTCTGATTCTGGCAGAGGCTCGGGACTCTTCATTTGACCAAAGTGAATCACACACAGGTGATCTTCAAATAGCACTGTCCCAAAATGTTAACACTGTGAGGCCTCTAGTCCATGTCTTAATCACAGTCATTTTCCCACCACTCAGCACCTTGCCCAGCATGTAGCTGGCATTCGATAAACATTGATTTAAAACAAGGATGGGGCTTCCCTGGCGGCGCAGTGGTTAAGAATCTGCCTGCCAATGCAGGGGACATGGGCTCGAGCCCTGGTCTGGGAAGATCCCACGTGCGGCGGAGCAACTAAGCCCGTGCGCCACAACTACTGAGCCTGCGCTCCAGAGCTCGTGTGCCACAACTACTGAGCCCACGTGCCTAGAGCCCGTGCTCTGCAACAAGAGAAGCCACAGCAATGAGAAGCCCGTGCACGGCAACAAAGACCCAACGCAACCATAAATAAATAATAAATAATGTTATAAAACAAGGACGTTCTGATTCTGGTTCCTGCCCCTCTAGTCCTAATTTTCCACCCTCACAGGGCAGTTGTTCAGCAGGGTGCACCAGCGCTGAATCTTGCACAGATCTTTGTAGCTCCTGAGTTGTACAAAGTACTTTCAACCCTGGCTTGTTATGCCCAGGGTTCCCCAGCTCATAGGAACCTTTCCTTTACTCTCTTTTGGACGAATGAACTTCAGCCCATTCCTTTTCCAAATAAAGGTTGCAAGGGAAAAACTGACATGGACTTGGCAAATAAGGGTTTATATTATTAAAAGCAGGTTGAAGTTGGGGCTCTGTGCAACTGCTTCCTAATTTCTGAAGTGTCTCTATTTTAAGTGTGTGGCTAGTGCTTGAAAAATCCCAGCAGGCTCTAGATGAGAGAGCATCCCCCTCATTAACACTAATGAGAGCTGGGCTCATGGGCTAAAGGAAGAAAACATCCTCTGGGCCAAACCCAGTGGGTGGCGGGATGGGAGCAGGAAGACTTGGGGTGGGGGAAAGGGAGAACACCCCTTAATTTCATTCTATCCAGGAATGTGGTGACAAGGTAGAAAGAGAGAAACCAATTAAAATGGACTTCTGGGCTATGAAAGTCTAAGCTTCTGAAAAGATGCCATCAACATTGCAAGCAATTGAAATGGTACCATATTGGGGGCATGGGGGGAGGGGGCTGAAATATTTATTTATTCAGCAGATATTTATTTAGCATATATAGGGCTAGGATGTAATAGTGAGGAAGAAGAATAAAGTACTTCTTCACATGGATTCTATAGCAAGAAGTGAAGGGATTATATAATTAACAAGGAAACAAGATATTCCAATGAGAGCAGGGACTTCATCTGTTTTGTTTACCATATTCCCTGTACCAAGCACCATAATGCGGATGCAATAAACATTTGTTAAAGAATGAATGGAGGGTTGGATGGATAGATGGTTTGATGGTTGAACGGAAAGAGGGAAGGGAAGGTGGGAGAAAAAGTGAACAAGAAAGACTTCTCTGAGAAGGTGACATTTGAGCTGAAAAGCAAGAAAGAGGCAGTTATGAATGTTCTGCAGGAAAAGTTCCAGAAAGAAAGAACAGCAAGTTCTTCAGGCCTGAACAGGTTTGGCATGTCAGAAGGCGGCCAGTGAGTCCAGAGTGTGGTGGAAGTGGCTCAGGGCAATGCGGACAGGGGCAGGGTTGGAGATGAGAACACGAGTAGGATCATAATGAGGATTAAGGATGGAAAATAGTAAGCAGCTGTGATAGTAACTTTATCCATCCAACTAGCACTTTCAGAATCTCTGATACATAAGAGACTCAATGCCAGTTGCTATGGAAAATACAAAGTCTCCTTTACCTCAGTGGGCTCAGCCAGAGTTGTTATTTTTTTTTGTGGTACTTGGGCCTCTCACTGCTGTGGCCTCTCCCGTTGCGGAGCACAGGCTCCAGACGCACAGGCTCAGCGGCCATGGCTCACGGGCCTAGCCGCTCCACGGCATGTGGGATCTTCCTGGACCGGGGCCCAAACCCGTGTCCCCTGCATTGGCAGGCGGACTCTCAACCACTGTGCCACCAGGGAAGCCCCTCAGCCAAAGTTTTATAAGAATGAAATCTTAGGTATTTATTTTGCAAACAAAATGGAAGAATCAATCACATGTGTTTCATAACCCTAAAATATGTACAAGACATTATTTCTAGATAGCTATTATCTTTACCATATAAAGATTTAAACCAATTGATAATCAAAATACTAAGATTCCAATAAAGAAACCCTCGATGAAAAGGAAATAAGTCACAAAAAACAACTTGAAAATAATAAATGCACATATGGGAAAAATGTCCAACCACACTAGTAATGAAAGAAGTGTATACCTATATTAAATCCAATTTTCATCTATTAAGTTATTAAAAACGTAAATTTAATGATAATGTACAATGTTCACAAAGATCTAGAGAAGTGATACTCTCACAAATAATCAATAGAGGTGAGCACTGGAAACTCAAGTTGTTGCGAGACAATCTGCCATTATGCATTGAGAGCCATGAAAATGTTTATAAGGTCTGAAGAAGTAATTCTTCTTATGAGATTTATCACAAGCCTTTCAAAGCATTTCCTGAAAAGCCCTAGGTTTCAGCAGAGGTGCCTCAAGGTCTCTGGTGATTTTGAAAGGGAAAGAATGGGTAGGGTTTTAGATACCCTACCCCATGACAGCAGCACAGTTCTGTTTTATATTTTCAGGTTCTTGAATATGTAACAAAGTTTACTTAAAAAGGGAGTTTTTGATACTTAATTTTTTTAAAGAAACTACTATCTTAAGGAAATACCAAGTTATAAAAATAAATATAAATATGTTCATATTTAATAAAAATGAAAAAAACCCTCAATTTTCAAAAATAGGAAAATAAGTTATTATTCACTAAATATGGGATATATAGAGACATGGGCAATTTTATATTTTTATATATCATAATCATTTTATATACATATATAAATTGGAATTTATATATATGTAGGAACTTAAAGAATACAAAATTGTAGTTATGCCATCATAACTTTCTAAAAATACACATGAATTAAAAATGCAATATGATACAGAGTGAAGTCAGAAAGAGAAAAACAAATACCGTATGCTAACACATATATATGGAATCTAAGAAAAAAAAAAAAAGGTCATGAAGAACCTAGGGGTAAGACGGGAATAAAGACACAGACCTACTAGAGAATGGACTTGAGGATATGGGGAGGGGGAAGGATAAGCTGTGACAAAGCGAGAGAGTGGCATGGACATATATACACTACCAAACGTAAAATAGACAGCGAGTGGGAAGCAGCCGCATAGCACAGGGAGATCAGCTCGGTGGTTTGTGACCACCTAGAGGGTGGGATAGGGAAGGTGGGAGGGAGGGAGACACAAGAGGGAAGAGATATGGGAACATATGTATATGTATAACTGATTCACTTCGTTATAAAGCAGAAACTAACACACCGTTGTAAAGCAATTATACTCCAATAAAGATGTTATAAAAAAATGCAATATGATGAGTATTGTAAAATTGTGGAATCTATCCTTTTTATTTCTATCCTAATTTTTCTGAAATGTAGTTAAATTACTTTTATAACTTGTTAAAGAAAAAATATTTTAAAATAACCCTGATGGGCCGGGGACTGGGTTTTTTTTAATTATTGTTATTATCATCATCAATCTGCATCCCAGCATAAAGCAAAGGAGCTAGCAGAGGAGAGATACTCCACAAATGCTGGCTGGATAAATAGATTTTTAAAATTGATCCGACTCCAAATACAGCAGTAAAGAGAGGCAGGAGAGATTCCTTCTGGAGGGCTGAAGGGCCAGGTAGGAAAGGCAGGAAGAAGAAGGAAGAAGGAAAGTCAGGACTTGGAGATGGGCAAGAGCTGACTGGTCTGGGAAAACGAAGTCTGGGTTGCAGAAGCGTGAGGTGCCTGGAGGACAATCGAGGAATATGCAGCTGAAAGGTGGTTTGAGCCCACAGGTCAAATAATTTAGACTTGACTTAGGAGGAAGAGGGCTCCAGTGAATGTCTGTGAGCGGAAGTGACATGTTCAGACCTGGACTCGATGGGGACTAAAGTGGCTGTAGTGCTAGTGCACGGTGGATGGGACATGTGGAGTGTGTAGAGAGTAGGGCCCAGGAGATGGGGGGCTGAACTCTCCAACAACATGCCTGGGATCCACTAAGACACCTTATCTGTCCTTAAGAAGTCTGTACTTTAGAGGGAAATAGTAACTCCCGTCTCGCCTTCCCCGTCGAAACCAGGCTTCCTTCAAAGCCCAAGTGTGCATGCACGCATCCAACAATTAAAGCCTCGTCGTTTGTAACATGTGTTTATTAGCAGCCCCAAATGTTTCCTGTGCTATATAAAGTTTACCTTCGACCTCAACTGGGGAAGTGAAGGGTGGAGCTGGGAGAAGGGGAGGAGGCATGATCTGGGGCGCAGTCACTTTGTGTACAATCTTCAGTTTTAAAATAATGCATTAACTCTGAAGCTCAAATCAAAAGGTTGCAAACTCGCATAAGGCACCAGTGATTTAGAGCTCCCTTCTATACACAGTTCAGCAATGCATGGAATGTAAAAATACATGGAAACCACAACACAGCAGGAATCTTGCAGTGCTGCTGGCAGAGAGCGCCGTTTCCCACACAGGCCCTAAATCTGACCCAGCGATGAAACTTTTAAAATTTGTAAAAATAGAACAGTTGGGAAATCTTGGCCACTTTTAGTTAAAATAAAAAACAAAACCACCATATTTGTGGGTGCAGTTAAAAATCTGCCATACTCCTCCCCTCTTTGAAGGAATTTAAATGGTTAAACAAAGATTTTTTTTTTTCCAAATGTCAAACTGTGTTTTCCTTTTAGGTTACCTAGTGAATACATTCTGGAATGCTCTAGAATATGTAATCGTTTGAGGTTTAGAATCTCCACCAAGACCAGTAACAAATATCCCTGCTTAATTTTCTAAAGAACAGTAGTAGTACAACTACCACTTGTTCATACATTATGTGCCACAATCATCTCCTATAATCCTCAGTCCTCAATTCACAACCCCAGTGAGGGTAGGTATTATTCCTCCCACTGTACTAATTAAAGAAACAAAATAAGTTAATTAGCTCATCCAGGTACATGTGGTAGTCAGGATTCAAAGCCAAGACCATCTGACTCTTAAAGTCCAGCCTCTTCCCATTATATTTATTTCATAGGAATAAATTCTCCTTATCCACCAAAAACAGCTATATTTAGAAATCAAAACATACCACCAGCTCTTAACTAATTTCCTTGGACTATTATGTAAAGCGGGCATAAAACAGAATGATATTCCTAATCTCTTACATAGATCATAGATCTCTCACCTATATATTATTATTCTTAAATATAGGCAATGCCTGAGCCTTATGGCAGAGCCCATGTTAAATAACAGAAGAATTCTATGAAGAGAACAATCTCTCTTTCTCTCTCTCACACCACCCTGTCCTTTTAAAGCGTCCCACTAATATTTATTTTGGAATTGCTATAAACAGTATTATGACATTGGCTTCCTTAAAAATTTAGCATTCACGATTAGCACTTGAAATGAGCATATCCAGAGAACGCATTTTGTTCAGTGCTTACAACCAAACTAACTCAAGAGGCTATCAAGAGCTCTCAAGTCATTTCGTTAACTATGTTCTCCATTTAACTGAGCCCCACACAGAGAGAAGGGAGGGGAAGGAAAGCAAGACTTAAAATGTCACTTAAAAAAGAATTCCGATATTTGGTTCCCTCTCTCTTTCCCTTCCCTACCTTCTCCACCCTCCCACATCCGCCCCACCCCCAAGCTAAATATAGAGACCAAATGCCCAAACTCGAAGGTGAAGTTCCCAAAGTGGTAATCAACAAATCATTTTAACATGGAACACAGAAATTAAATGCAATGCCCAAGTTCACATGGGCAGCCACACAGAAGATGTGAAGTGGGGCACACCTGAACATGCTTTAGGAAGCTCTACGCGTATTGTCCCTGCTTTGCAGCCGTCTCTTCCTTCCACTCCACAGCACAGGAAAGGCAGATTCTGAGTATAACACCAGAACCCAGGCTTTTCCTACCATTAATCGGAAGGTTAGATCCTGGATACAGAAATGTTAAGCGATCAACAAACATAAAGTTAGCACTGAACTCAAATGATTTTTTCCTTTCCCTTTCATTGAAGGGAGAGAGAAAAAAGAAAAAAAAAGCTTCACGTGGCTTCCTTTCCTTGACCTAAAACAAATTCCATTAAACTTCAAAAACAATGCTTTGAGATGCTGGAGGATGCGGACAGGAAACTGAAGAAAGACTTTACACAAAGTTAAAAATGTTTTTTGGAGGGAGGGCTGCACGGCGAGGAACAGTTGAATCTTGACAGTGAGAGCTCGTGGCAACTGAGAACGTAATGAGATTTGGATGTGACTGGGATATATAGCACATCAAAATGGATTGACTCTTTAGTCAGAGTAAAAGAAATATGTAAATGCCTATAAATAATTAATGATGACCTCAAAGTTTACAAATTCATAAAATGCCCTGGAGCTCCAGGGCAGGTAACAGATTAAATTCCATCACATTTTCAAGTTACTTGAAATCATCTTTTTTGGAATGAATATCACTCATCTGTCCATGGCTGATTCATCTTTAAGACTGAAAGAGTCTTCCTACCCACCCACTCCCAACACTCCTTCGTTTCCTGGAACAATTCATTTATGAGTATTTAGTATAACAGGATGATCTTCCAAAAATGATGTAATAAAAATGGGCTTGGATGTCATCATCATTAGTAAGCCTGTTATTACAAAAATGTAGTGTTCGCAATGAAAACCAGGTTTATGTCTATATGTAATCATCATGCATCAAGTTTGGGGCCATTTTGAAACGACTCAAATGACTCAAATTCGAGATCAAAAACCTGCTTCAAAATGATATTCAGCAGTGATTTTAGGCTTATTTTGGGGAGAACTCAAACAATGCTTTTTTCATTCTGACTTATTGCCCCCCACCCGGAATGCAAGAAGGCTTAACCTTGATGGCAAAATCAAGAAACAAAGATACGGGCCTATCGTGCAATAATCAGCCCACATTTCAATGAATAAGTAATATTTCTCACAAACCCAAGTTAGATAGTGGATTTATTTAACCTCTCGGGGTCACGTAATAAATACTAAGTGAATTATTCAGCCCAATGGGTAATCAATACAATTCCATGATATATTTTTTGTGTTTCATAAAAGGTTGTACACTAAAGGCAGTGAGCAATTATGGAAATTGGGCCAGAGCTCCTCTCAATTCCTCTCCAGCTTGAAACCCCAGCAGGCCACCTTGACAGCAAATCGATTAGTGCTCCAGTGAAGCGGCTCAGTGACCTCTGACCCGCCTCCAGCACGGCCTGACAGAGGAGAGAGTATTTTATATTTATTTTATTGAATTAACTCCATCTTGCCTGTACCAATGCTTTACACATATTAGGCAGCAAGCTACAAGCTACTTCACTGTCCTTGTTTTCCACCGCCCTTGCTAAGCAAGCCCCGCCCCGTGCCCTGCAGATTTCTTTGTCCTGGTTTTCCTTTCACTTTTGGCCTCATTGTAGGATTTCAGTCTACCCTGAGACTCATGATGGAGCTCCAGGTAACGAAAGGCAAGAGCAAAGCACAGAATCCTCCGGCCCTATGGTTCCTACCTACCTGATCCACTCAGGATGGTACCCTTTCCCCATTTTTTTCCCTAATAAACAAAGACCTGGCTCAACATGGAGCTTTGGAAAACATATATAAGAGAACATCAAGGATTGAGGATATTTCCTACTAGAAAATCAAAAACAAACCAGAGTAAAGCAACTATACTCCAATAAAAATTAGAAAACAAAAAACAAAAACAGAAGCCTTAGGTATTCTCTATTTTGGGCACTTAATTATATTACTGGCTCATTGAAGTCATCAAAGAGAGACGGACAGAGACAGAGGAGCCAAGCCAGCTGAGTTTAGGGCACTGTTTCATCAAGAGGGCAATAAATGCAAAGGCTTATCAACCACCAACAACTGAAAGCTTATGCAAAAGGGAAAATTCCCAAATCATCAAAAATTTCTCAGCTTTACTTCTGCTGTATGGAGCATCAGTAAAAACCACCAAAACAAACAAAAAATAAATGCCAGGAGGAAGCTGACAGTTCCAAGTCAGAAAATCCAGTTGGCGGTGCTGGGTATTCAATAATACCAAAGGTTAAATTATCAGCAGAAATTTGATGCTCTAAATCACAGGAGGGAAAGATCTTAGACCCTATTTGCAGGATGCTGTATAGAACAGTGCTTTAGAACAGAGACGGTGAAATTAAACTACGTGGATTCTAATCACAATTTTTCTACTAACTAGTTGTGGACTTTGTACAAGCCACCTACCTTCTCTAAGCTTCAGTTTTCCTCATCTATCCATAAGGATGACCACAACAGTCTTGCACATAATAAGTAATGTTGGCTACATTATTTAACCAGATCCCCTATTTCATATGCGTAAGACGTATTTTTTCAGTCTCATTTTATGAGTGGGGGGACTGAAGGATGGCGGGAATCAGAACTTACCTTCCAGGCTATTGATCTTTCCAGTTTCACGTATACACAAAAGTACCGTGATAACCACGCACTCCTTAAAATCTCTCTCTTGGGTTTAGAGGACCTTGAATTTTCCCATTAAAGATTCAGTTCTTGGGTTATCTCCCCGAAGATCTAAAATGGAAGTTCTCCTCCTTCTCCCTCCACTCAGTGGTGAAGAACATGAAACTACTTCACTCTATTCAGAGCCTGGTCGGAAGAGACTTGGCTCCTGGGGAGCACTGGCCTCATGTGTGCAGAATGAGGGATGGAGTTTATGCTGCAGGAAAAGAGACTGAAGAAAGCGGGTAAAAGATCAGAAGAGAAGGATTCCAGAATTGTGCTTCAACTGCTCCCTCATCTCATCAAGAACGGGACAGCACTGCTGGGTACCTTGCTTCTGAAAGGAAGGAAGACAAACTCACCTCTTGGATTCCCCAAGCTTCCTTAGCAACAAGAACCACTGTCACTTTCCCACCTGCCAAACCAGATGCCCTTAGACCTTCTAGCAAAATAGGACTGGGGTGCATGTTCATTTGCAAGAACTATTTCTATGCAAATGCCCTCACCTAGGCTCATGGACAATGACAGAGTGACAGGAGATGCTGGCTGCCAAGGCTATTTTTGAAGGACTTATCACAGTTCTTGGGGAAACTGTGAAGGAAGAGTACCTTGATTTTTATTTTGTCCTCATCTTTCTTTGTTCCTTGCTAGCCAAGGGATTCATGATCTCTTCTTCTCTGAGTAGTCTATTCTCCCTTGACCCATGCCCACCACCACCATCCCTCTTGGTAGATAAAAAGGTAGACTCACCTTCCTTTTCCTTTGACCTACAAACCTCATGACAAAAAGTCAAAAAGCCACAGAAAGCAGCAGAGGGAAATCCACTCACCCCCACTCCCATCTTCTCTACTGAGCACTTTTGTAACAGCCCAGATATTTCAGACTTTTAGGGTCAATGAAAATAACTTTTTATGTATATATTCTCCAATCAAGATGGACCTAGCTAATCATATCTAAGAGAGATATCAAGACTCAGGGTCAAAACAACTTAAACAAAACCTAATGCAGCGGTGACTCTAGAATACAACAGAAGAGGACTTTAAGTCATTATGTTGGGGAGTGTGCAGTGAGGAGAGTTCAAAAACTCATCTAGAAGCTAAGTTCCACAGCAAGCAAATGTTTTTTACTTAGAGTGTATGTTTATTTGAGGAGGTCTGGGAGGAACTGATAGAGACTAAGGCAGGCAGACTAAGACCCTACCTCAGAGCCACTCCTAGGGTTGCCAATGACCCATTGACATTTGGTTTGTTTTGAGTTGCCTGACCTATTATACTAGCAATACTATCAGCAACACTGTCAATATTCCCCTCAATCCAGTGCCTGGGCACCTAGCTGCCTGTAAAAGTCTCAGACACTCTGCAGTGACTCTTACCAGGAGGTTGAATGGGACTGAGTAGAAACATTCTGGGCCAGATGCTGGCGAGCTGTATGACCTTGGGCAAGTCTCCTCTTCTCTAGTCCCTCATCCATAAAATGGAGAGGCTATTTCCTTTGTATAAACATTATGTGATTCAAAGTGGTCTGTTTATCAGAACGTGTGAGAAGCCTGAGATGGAATGTTTACTTCCTTTGGAAAATTCTAATTTAACAGCCGAAAGAGTCTTTATTTTTTTTTCCTGTGAAGGAATAAAAAGAAATGCATTCACTCAATCTGCAAACCCCAAAACCCAAACAAAGAGAGTCCGGGGTATAAATGAGTTGGCCCAGACTCCTACAAGCACTTGCTCACATGTCAGCTGTGTTCCCTGAATCTTTTGGCAAAATGGCATGGCACATTCTTCCTGGTCCCACAGAAAAGAAAATCCTTCACACCTTTGTACAACTCTATGCATTAAATCATAAATTATTCTTCCCCTCTCTTCCACTTTCAGAATCTATACAAAAGTGATTACCTCAGTCGTTCTTCAATATTACTTTCATACCTGGAAAATGCATTTTCAAAAAGTTATTTATTTTTCACAGCATGTCAGGTTTTTATATTGTACTAGTTAAAATAAAACTACTATATAAACTACTGTATACTTTTGCACGCATTACATTTCCCTACAAATGCTGTGAAGTAGCATTTTCACAGGTCTTAAGTACATTTATTTTAAATATTATATTATACTCTATTTTAGCACTGTTCCAGATTTTAAGAAAGTCAGTTGCTAAAGTAACTTAGCTATTAAAAAACTTTCTTACTGAAGTTGCCCCACTTCAGAAGAAAAATTACTTAAATATTAAAAGTGGTTTTACCATGAAACTTAAAACCAACTCACTATTATTCCTTCGCAAGAGCTCTTGAAATAGCTAAAAATATCCCTTTGGATTTGATTCATGCTCACCTAAAAGCAACAATTGGGCAGGGAGTGAAACATGTAAAGCATAAAATATTGAATGTATACAACCCAGCATTTCTAATAATGAGGCCCACTGGTTCTTTTTTTTTAATAAATTTTACTTATTATTTATTTTTGGCTGCACTGGGTCTTCGTTGCTGTGCGCGGGCTTTCTCTAGTTGCGGCGAGCAGGGGCTACTCTTCGTTGCTGTGCACGGGCTTCTCATTGCGGTGGCTTCTCTTGTTGCAGAGCACGGGTTCTAGGTGCACGGGCTTCAGTAGTTGTGGCACACAGGCTCAGTAGTTGTGGCTCGCGGGCTCTAGAGCACAGGCCCAGTAGTTGTGGCACAAAGGCTTAGTTGCTCCACGGCATGTGGGAGCAGGGCTTGAACCCTTCCCGGACCAGGGCTTGAACCCATGTCCCCTGCATTGGCAGGCAGACTCTTAACCACTGCGCCACTAGGAAAGTCCCAGCCCACCAGTTCTTGATGTATATGGTTAAGTTTAAAGTATTTCCTGGAGTACCTCTAAATGATGACAAGACAAAACAAAACAAAAAGTTTGCTTAAGGTAATCCTAAATTTTTGCCTGAAATTGTTTTCTGCTCATACATAATATTAACCATTCTCTAAAGTGCCGTGGATTTCTTTAAAAAGCTACCTCAATTAATAACTACACAGAAGGACATGGATCCAGGTGCTTTCATTGGCATTTGTACCTTTGACCACGGGAGCCCTCAGCTACGGGTAAGGGGCACTGGCTGCAGGATAATCTGCCAAAACAAAGCTGACCCTTGACTATAAACTGAAGGAACTACGGCTCCACACTGACACCTCACTGGCTTAGAAAATGCTGCTCCTCTCCGGCTCTCCGAGTGGCTGAGTAAGAGGCAGAAAAAGGAAATGCTTAAATTTTTTTTTTCCTTGTGATGAGAACTCTTTTTTCTTTTTTAACATCTTTATTAGAGTATAATTGCTTTACAATGGTGTGTCAGTTTCTGCTTTATAACAAAGTGAATCAGTTATACATATACATATGTCCCCATATCTCTTCCCTCTTGCATCTCCCTGCCTCCCACCCTCCCTATCCCACCCCTCTAGGTGGTCACAAAGCACTGAGTTGATCTCCCTGTGCTATGCGGCTGCTTCCCACTAGCTTTCTATTTTACGTTTGGTAGTGTATATATGTCCATGCCACTCCCTCACTTTGTCCCAGCTTACCCTTCCCCCTTCCCGTTTTAATATATGATTCTGCAAAGGTTTTTGAGCCCTGGCATGAAGAGTTTGAAAGCACTAGCTACTTTGCATCCATTGAGGATGACACCAAAATGGCTATCTATGATCTAGAGTACAGGTGACTCAAGAAACTAGTTTCTTTTCCTTTTTCTTCTTTTTAAGTCCAGTTGGGGGCTTCCCTGGTGGTGCAGTGGTTAAGAATCCGCCTGCCAATGCAGGGGACACAGGTTCGAGCCCTGGTCTAGGAAGATCCCACACGTCGCGGAGCAACTAAGCCCGTGCGCCACAACTACTGAGCCTGCGTGCCACAGCTACTGAAGCCTGCACGCCTAGAGCCGTGCTCCACAACAAGAGAAGCATCTCAATAAGAAGCCCACGCACTGCAACAAAGAGTAGCCCCTGCTCGCCACAACTAGAGAAAGCCAGCGCACAGCAACGAAGACCCAACGCAGCCAAAAAAAAAAAGAAACAAAAACAAAACTATAAAGTCCACTTGGCAGCAGCCTATCTTGAAATCTTTCAGAATTGCTTTAATCTTTCGTTTTAGTTTTGTCTCAAGCTACACAGGATGTCCACCCTCGGTGCCCCAGAGGTCACAGGCTGTGAGTCCCTGAACAGGGAAATCATGCTCAGAGAAATACAGAGAGAAAGAGTGGAGAAGAGAAAGCAAAGATACTCTGCATGTATTTTTAATACCACCAAATTTAGCTAAAATGCACTCCCTGGTAGTGCTTTTAACTAACAAGCAGGCAATATATTGCACTGTAAAGTGTTTTATTTTAACACCTTACAGTTTTTAGCTCTGTGGCCATTGCAGGTATATCCATTAAAAGCAACACAGACCATAAATCAGAATTCCACACCTTTTCACAGCATATGAATCTATTCTCCTGCTGCTAAGCACACAGCTTTCATTGATGCCAATGGGGGTGACATATATTTATGCAGGGGAGACCAGACCACTCTATACATGTGAATTTATGCTTTTAGACAGGTGTCTGTATGTAGACAAGAGACACCAATAAACAGATTTTATTGGAGCTGTTTAGAAACAGATTCTGTGCTACATATCTACAGAGGAACAGTCATCTTTTTCAAAGGGAAATACAGAGGCAAACCCTTGGCAGAGTTTTGATCTACAGGTTCACTATACCACAATGTGGTACCCATCCTCACACACATCCATGGTTATCTGAACTGAGATTGACCAATCCTCGATGCTTTAATAAGCTAATAGTAATTCTGAAATTACACTTAAGCTTAACCCTCATTGCACGAAAACACAGCAAACACTGCATGGCAGAAAGCAAATGTTAACTTTTTTAATGCTCTGTGCAATATACATACCCACAAAAACACAGGGTATAGATTCTCAAAGGAATGGGTTTTTCATGAAGCATAAATCTTTTAGATCACCACCAAAGGGACTGATACCCTGACTTTGAGGGAATATACTTCTCGTGTTTAAAAAATAAATAAATACTAAAATAGTCCATGTCGCATATAGATTCTGTGTGGTGATTTTATATATTTCTATTCTTGAACAATATTTCCTTTTATTTGCTTTCTGCATTTTAGTCACTTCCAAGGGAACCCAGGAATAATGCGAGTTGCAAAAACAGATGTAGCAAATATTAAGAAAAAAATAGGCAGCCTAAATTTCCATGATTTACAATAGATATTCACACCTGCAGAAAGGGTTGACATTCAGCATATGTATCTAGCTGTGTGTGGTGAACAGAGGGCTTTTACCAAGATAAAATATCTATTTAGAAAGAAATAAACCAGAAACACACTGGCTCCCATCTTTAGCTTCTTCCTGTACTTCATTATAAAGTCAGCTTTCTAAAAGACATTGGAAGGGTCAATCTACTTTTATTTACTGCATCGAATATTGCTATGATTGACCCTGTCAACTCCATCTGTTACAGAGACTTAAATGCCATGACAATATTTAACTACTCACATTTGCTTGCATGGCTGTGGTAGAGAGAACCACAAAATACTGATCTATCCAAACGAGAAAAAAATTAGAGAGTGGCACAGTGGAATTTATGAATGAGAGTGCTTCGGCTGCAAAGCATTCCCATTATAGCCCTCAGCCACCACAAAACTGCTGTGTAATTGGAAGGGAACTTTTTCCCATGCAAAGAAGCTTGCCGTCGGCACCAACCCATCAGAGACAGCACGTTGGCATTAAAGGACACACACCTGCAGCCTCTCTCACTCACTGGGGCCTGGCCCTTGTCTGTACCCTCCGCTCACCAAGCAGAGAAAGATCTGAGAAAAAGCACAGATCCCAGAGGAATGGACTGAAGGACTGTTAAACTCTTTATCCATTGGATTTAGAGGTGAGGAAACTGAAGCCTGGAAAAGCAAAGCAAACAAGTCCCAGGTGCCCAGCCAAAGGCAAAGGCAAAGCCAGGACCAGAAGTCAGTGCTCCTCCTGCATCCTAACCCAGAGCCTCCTCCTCTATACATCTAAAACTGACCCTATTGCAGAGTTTATTT
Organism: Monodon monoceros; assembly: GCF_005190385.1. Lineage (NCBI taxonomy): Eukaryota > Metazoa > Chordata > Mammalia > Artiodactyla > Monodontidae > Monodon > Monodon monoceros. Next base: position 134,362,191 of record NW_021703768.1, read on the forward strand.
ACCTAAAACCATGATCAATCAATTCAAATTGTTATACCAAATATCATTCTGGTTGGGAAACAATCAACTTCTTCCAAACCAGCTTAGGCATATCACTGTTTTCCCAAAGGAAAAAAAAAATTTTTTTTCTTTGTGTGTGTGTGTACGTCTTTGTGTTTGTTTCTTGGTCCCCAAGTAACAGAAGCTGTATTGAAGTTTAAAATAATTACTATATTTTTGGTCTTCCTTAAAAAAAAAATTCATCTTCTACACAGAATTATACCATAGATCTCACATGTATTAATATCTTAAATTTCAAAAAGACTGTTATTAAGTTCAGTAGAGTGTTCTCAGGTTTTGATTTATTATTATGCTGCATAGCATAAGTGTTACATATAGTATTTTTTATTTATCAGATAGTAACGGTACAAAAAAAAAAGTTAAACAACATGTCATGATAGGAAATTGCTTTAGGTTAGGTGGTCAGGAAAGGCCCCTTTAAAAAGATCTCTCTGGAAAGGAAAAGGCCTGATTTATATAACTCACATATTGTCATAGATGAAATAATAGTAGTAAGCACCTACTATCTAACGGAATCAGGCATTTAAGGAAAGTACTATTTCTATAATATTTCTACAATACCAAACAACCAGCAGGATAGACGCTGTTTCCCCTGTTTTGCAGATTAAAAAGCCTAAGTTTCAAAGAGATGAGGTTACTCATCCAAGGTCATATGGCTAGTTAGTAGACAAGTTTGAAACCTTTGTCCATCTGACCCCAACATCCATGCTACTTCTACTGTGCCACATGGAATTCTGACTAAAAGGAGAAGGCAGACATAGAGATTTGCTCTCCATTTGATCATCACGTCCTTGGAGCCATGTTCCCTGACTCCTTCCGTAAGTCAGATCTCCTCCTCCCTGACATATGTGTGCACTTATATCATCCTCCTGCACCTGCCTTCATAGCACCTAACATAACTGTAACCTCACCTTTGTTTATGTGATTCTTTGAATGTCTGTCTTTCCCACTAGACTGTAAAGTCTATGCAGTGTCTCTAATAGTCTTTGCTTGGCACATAGTAGATGCTCACTGAAGGAATGAACGAATGAACCACTGCTTCAAACTTACCCTTGCCTTGAGGAATTCAGTACAAAATACATAGCCAGAAGAACCCAAATTGCTATCGCTGTCTTATTGTTCTAGCCAGATCTGACAACCACAATTTAGATTCAAATTATGCCCTTCATTTAAACATCTCGAAACAAAATAAACAGCTGGAAATAGCTAACAAAAAAAAAAAAAGGAGAAAGAAAGAAAGAAAGGAGAGACCAGAATAAGGTTAGAACTTTGCCAAAGGTCTTGATGGTAGCAAGAAAACCATAAATGTCTCACGGCACTTCATACATCATGAGGGCTCACGGATGGAAATGATATCAGTTCCATTCTCTGCTTCTGCTTCAGCTCACCAAGACACTGCTCCAGGAAAAGGTGAAGTGATTTATCCTGCATTCTGTCATTCGGAATCCTCTATTAACCGGCACTTGTGCAGTCACAGTACAATGATAAATTATGGTCATAATTATGACCCTAATTCACAGCAAGTCACCAAGGTATTCTCTGGATCACAGAAAAATGACACTAGGTGAGAAGTTCTTTAAGAGTAGAAACCATGTTACACCATTCTTCCAGGGGCTTTATATAATACATAATTGTTGAATAAAACTATATTCATTATATCCATGCTATCATACCTGAAAAAGATCTTCTGTATATACCATATGAAGACATCATCTACTAACCAGAATGTTTAATTATATAGACTACCCATTCATGTTTTTTTTAGAGAAATTTAATTCATCCTAAGTGGAAAGTGATGATGATCTTAGTGGAGAATATTTGGTTCCAACCTCCAATTTACTGAACAGCTAAGAAATTACTATATTGGGACTTTCAAAGAGTTGTAAGTGAATCAAGGTATTGTGGCTGGTGTTACTGTTGTTTTAATCCACCAGACACTGCTGTCTGGATATTTAAATTCTGATGTAATGAAACAAACTAAAACGCTACAAAAAACTTTGATCTTTCCCAATTTAAGTGGGAGAAAATACATGTGAACGTATACACTGCCACAGAGAATATCCATGTAATATAAAATTTAAAGCAAAATTATTTTATTCCAGACTATGGGTCCCTGATGTTTTATCTACGAGTCAGACAGGTAGCTTATTACTCATTTTTTATTTTGTCATTTATTCAATAACACTTGGTGTTAACTAAGCAGTATAATATAAAGAGCACAGTAATTAGTCAAATATTTCTTTATCTCGGGAACCCTCCTACACCACTGGTGGGAATATAAATTGGTGCAGCCACTATGGAAAACAGTATGGAGGTTCCTCAAAAAACTAAAAATAGAGCTGCCATATGATCCAGCAATCCCACTCTGGGGTATATATCCGGAAAGACTATAATTTGGAAAGATACACACACCCTAACGCTCACAGCAGCACTATTTACAATAGCCAAGACATGGAAACAACCTAAATACCCATTGACAGATGAATGGATAAAGAAGATGTGGTACATATATATGATGGAATACTACTTAGCCATAAAAAAGAATGAAATAATGTCATTTGCAGATATAAGGATGGATCTAGAGATTATCATACTAAGTAAGTCAGAAAGAGAAAGACAAATATCCATATGATATCACTTATATGTGGAATCTAAAATATGACACAAATGAACTTATCTATGAAACAGATATAGAGAACAGACTTGTGGTTGCCAAGGGGGATGGTGAGTGGGAGAGGGATGGTTTGGGAGTTTGGGATTAGCTGATGCAAACTGTTGTACACAGAATGGATTAACAGCACAGGGAACTATATTCAATATCCTGTAATAAATCATAATGGAAAAGAATGTGAAAAAGAATATATATATGTATAACTGAATCACCTTGCTGGATAGCAGAAATACAACATTGTAAAGCAACTATACTTCAATAAAATAAATTTTTAAAAATATATATTTCTTTATCTCATCTGTACCTTCTCTTTTTTCTCTCATTCATTTGCATTTGCAAATTTCTAAAGTAACTTCTGCCAGGATTGTAAGGGAATTAGTTAATTTTTATAAATAAAACCACAGGATAAAAAAATATCCTCAATATACTAGAGCTAAAAACAAAGACTCCAAAGAAGGGGAAAATACTAAATAACCTTAGGACCTTACTAAATACATTTAATCCTTTGAATAACTGTATAAATATTTGACTGTCTTTTATTTGTGTTTTCATTCTTTTTATTATAAAATAGGCTTTATAAAGTAGCCCTCTTTAAAAAAAAAAAAGGAATGAAACAAAAAAAAACCTGTGGTTTATTATTTAACTTCCGAAAAGCCAACATCAAAGGTTAGACTTTTAGACTTCAAGACCAGATCATTTGTAATTTCTTCTTTTTTATTATTTTAAAAAATTTTTTTATGTGGAAAAGAGTCAAAGATCTCAAAAATTCTTATCCAAAGGCTTCTCTTAGCCAAGCTGAGTTGATGGGAATTACTCTTTTGTGCCAAAACCAAAAAAAGAAGCTGTATACATTCCCTCCCTCCCTCCCCTTCATCCCTCTCCTCTACACCCCCCTCCCTTTCTGACTCAAAATGCAAATATTTATATTCTTTTTTCTCCTTGAATTTAAATGAAGAAAAAAAAGAGTCCTAGATGAACTGAAAGTGTGAGGCTACAATTTTATTACACAAAGGAATGATCTGAAACTCCCAAATTTATTTAACAAACCCACAGTGTTTATTTAGGACTAGGGTGAGAGGTACTTCTTATTTGCATAGGTTATCCTGTGAATTTACTGCATGCATCTCTTTAAGGTACTTAAATGAGTGATCCAAATAAAAATGGAATTAGGTTGCAGAAAATGATAATAATGAAACTCAGAGACAATGAAATAGGGTGCAAGTCCAAAGCTGTTTGGCAAAATCAAATTGTGTATCCTACAATCCAATTGCTATTGAAAATGCTGTAGCTTGAGATAAAGTTGTCATAAAGTCCTGTCAAGATAAAACGGACATTAAAAAACCATATTTAGATAATTTCAATTCTCCCACCTCCCACCATAAAAAGGGATGGATGAGAAAATGATCCAGGCAGGTCACCTTGGTTCTCTTCTCCTTCACCCCTCACAGCCAATCTGACACTTTGTTCACTGCCCACTCCCTTCCATTCCTGCCACCAAGATTTCATCACCTCTGGGGCTTACTATCCCAGTAACTTCTTAGTTTGGTCTCCTTGCCTCTGGACTCCACTCTCTACAGCACTGCTCATCCCTCCAAGTTCAACTCAAATATCACTTCTTCCTAGCTTTCCCTCGCCCCATACAGAATTAATCAGTTCCCGATATGCGTGCTCCCCGGTACTCTATTACACCATCTAACACATCTTATTGGTGAACTCTCTGTTTGCATATATCTACACCTCTCAAGGGTATAGGCATGTGAGAGCAGGAAAAGCCTCTGTTTCACTAGCTTACGAGCAAGAGGATCTCGCACAAAAGAGACCCTCAATAATCTCGTTGTATTGAACCCATTAGCTGTACTGTGGAATTTGGCTATTCATTTAACTGTGCCGAGTCGTCCATGATGACAAGAATACTGCTAATTCAAACATGCTTCTACAACAGAAGTAGAATATGACACCTACCAAGTGTCAGGCACTGTACTGGGAAGGAATGAAACAGCCACAGCCTCTGGCCTCATGGAGCTTGCAGCACGCTATGCTGGGAACTGACCCAGCTGGAGACATCAGTAAAAGTGTCTAAGAATCCAAAGAAAGGCAGCTAGAACCTAATGGATGAACTGAACTTAAGTTATCAAAAAGGGAGGGAGTGTCCCTGACACAAGCAACGGGCACAGCATATAAGGAATTTGGTCTTTATCTTAAGAGGAATAAGAAATCACTGATGGGTTCTAAGCTTGGGAAGGGCACTAACAGATGTCAATTCTGAAAAGCTTACTCTGGCTCCTGTGTGAAGGAGTGGATTCTAGAGAGGCCAAATGGACGCAGAGACACCAACATGGAGATAGGGCAGGAGTCAAGGTGAGTGATGGTAGGAGTGGGGATGATGCGGAGAGGACAGAGTTGAGAGATGCCTAGTGTGGCCGTGCAGAATGAGGGAGAAGGGAGCATCAAGGATAATTCCCAGGTTTCAACAACTGAAGGGACAGAGAAATCTGTCTATAATAGAAGGAAGATGACGTGGTTTGGGAACCAGAACTGAGAGTTCATGTCTGGACCACTGAGTTCTTCGACATGGACTTAGGTCCCCCCACTCCCCGTCTTTATGTAAAAATGGCTCCCTACAGTAGAAAACCCATACCTCTTATCATGGCTTTTACAGGCCTTCACACAGTAACCCCGACCTTCTTTCCAACCTTCTTTCCCACCAGTTGCCATGCTATTTCCCTCCCCCCAGGAGTTTCCCCATCCCAAAACCTTTAGGCAACTCACGGAACCCTATATGTATTTCCTTCCCCAAAATCCCCCATCAAAACCTGCTTTCTAATCCTTGCTTCTTGGTGAGAGGCAGATGTTCAACACCTAACAGAGTCACCCACCCCAGAACAGTCTATATTTCAGGCTGAAGACACATAGCTCCAATCGTGTCTCATTCACCTTTTTATCTCCTGGACCTGTCAAGAGATAGGAACCATATTTCCACATTCTGGTACCATATTTTTCAAAGCAAAATCACAGCACCTGGTCTGACAACATGAACACACTTGGAGGAAGAAGACAGACTAGCCTTCAGGCATACAATAAGTACTCATCAAACATTTATTGAATATTTATTGAATTTGTGTGCTCATCGATGGATTCAACAAAGAATCACTGAATGCCTACAATGCCCATGCACACTGCAGGTGCTCAATAAAGAACAAAGGATGGACTATTAGGCACCAGAAGCTTCCCTCCCCATAGGCTTTCCTACTCAGCCTCTGTAACAGATGTCTCTGATACCTGCCCTCCCATCTTTGTGGTCCATTCTGATTTCAGCCAAGTATCTCACCCTGACTTCATGCCATCACAAGAAGGCTTCCTTCTGTGGCATGAGAACTCTGAGGGAGCCGCCTGGCCTGAACGCAAGCACAGCCTACAACTGTCAAGGTGTCAGTGCACCCAGGGACAACCCTCAACCTTGGGGACAGGAGCCAGGAAATAAATGCCCCAGCCTCTTGTCTTTCGGAAGCATAATTCTAGGAGGCATATTTAATCTGCCTCTTAGGAGATCCCAACAGGATCAAACACTTACTGCCTACCCAGTGACTTTGATAATGCACCATTATCTTAGTTTTTCTTCTTTACCTGTTCTCCCTCTCCTCACATCCTGCTTCCTAGGATCATGCTCACATAAACTACCTGCAACCAAATCCTTGTGGAAGGTTTACTTTCAAGAGAAGTTCAAACTATTTGATAAGATAGCCTCTAATCAAAAGCAGCCATTTCAGTGTCCATGAGATACTCCAACTTTCACTCTGGCTAATGAATTCCACACTGAAAACAGGACGAGGGCCATTCAGGAACTCTTCCAGTTCTGTTGTTCTATGAAGAGGACATCTGTGAAACGTTGCACTGAAAAGAGCACATGGTAAGTGCTAAATGCATGTCTTGCAAATTAAGTCCAGGTAAAAATACAGCTTCTTCACTATAGTAAAAAGGAAAGGAAGTAACGTACGTGGCTTCCCCAAATTACTGGTTTTGTCACAACATTCCCTTGCGTTTTTCAGTTTGATTAGGCTCTTTTTTCCAACCTTGGCCCAGCGCATTACAACATATTTGTCAGTATATTAAATGCTACTTAAACTTCCCCAAATCATCCCAGAACAGTAAAGAAAGAAAGAAAGAAAAAAAGCTTCTGATTGAAACATACTCAGCTATCCATTAGCATGACAAAGTCTGCATTTTATTTAGAAATTGCCATTAATAATGAAATGATGTATGATTTCCACTCCTGCAGCTCTTCCTTCCTTGCACAATCAATTATACATTTAAGAAAATACTTAGTGGATAGAAGGCTTCTCTAATTAAGCATCACTTGAGGGAGTCTGTGAGATTCTTAAAGCTAGAAAAGCTCTCTTAAATATGTAAGATGGCAGAGGGAGAGAAACACTCAAAATGTTTTAGTCTTAATTAGAAAAACAAGCTTTTATGCATTCTGAACTGCTACATAAGAAAAATTCACATACCCACATATTTTTTAACCCAATAAAGACTTTGAGGTGAACTAACTATTCTGCAAAGTATAAATTCTTTCTCTCTTTGTTCCAGCTAAGAAGCCAGTACTAAATTGAAATTAGATATTTTGAGTGAGACTCAGCCTTAGAATTGCTGTCCCTTAGACAAAACAGTCTTTTCTGTCTAAATCATTGAGGATTTAAGATGGTTGGCCCTTGAGAAGTCTGGAAATTTTCCAAAGTTAGAATCAAACAGAAACAGCTAGCATAAAATTTCCCAGAAGGCAAAACAAGGATGGTTTTTCTCACTAAAATTATTACATATCACATCCTGTTGTCAGGAGGGGTGCTTATCTTGGGATCATCTCCAGTATGAATTTGCATCCCAGTTGTCCTCGAAAACTAACTCTCTCCAACACACCACAGCAGATTCACTCAATTTGGCAAGTCCTAACGCTTTCTCTTTCTCTCCCTCTAGAGGCAGAAAATGAAGCACTAAATAAGACTTGATTTCAAGGCATTAGAAATAAAACTTGGGATAAGCCACTCCAACAGGAAGAGAAAGCTGACCTTGAAAGAAGGCAAGGGGTGTGACAAGTTGTACAGAGGAGAAACAAAGAACAGTGGCTGAGGAGGGGTAGGGAGATAAAAGGTGATGTACAGAGCACTGGCTCTCTCCCCTCTCACCCTCCTGTCTCCATCTACTTCTGCTTTCTCTCCTCCATATATCCTCTCTCTCTCCCATGTTCTCAGTCTCTCTCTCTCCTATGTTCTCAGTCTCTCTCTCCCTCTCTCTCTCTCTCTCTCCCATGTTCTCAGTCTCTCTCTCCCCCTCTCTCTCTCTCCCTCCATTGGTGGTCTCTGTATCCCTGACTCTTCCTTTCTTGCTCTTGTTCTCTCTCCAACTTTCCACGACTCACTTCCGCATAGGACCGAGGATCCATCCCTCCCTCCAGCCCAGGTGACCCCTCCTACAACAGGAGGCATCAGTGAGCTTCCTGAATGGGCTCTGTACATGGTGCCATGTCACCAGAGACAGCAGATGTCCCAGGACACCTCCTTTCCCCAGCATCTCTTTCCCCAGCACCCCTCGGCCCCAGGAGCCTCAGTCACAGCTCTCAGACCTTGGGTCTGAGACCTTTTGCTTGGGCAAAAGCAATGTTCTCCCCAGGTGCCATAAAGCAGAATTTTTTAAATCCTTGTGCATGACTGAACTTCTAACTATTGATGGACTCCTTTCCTCATGCCTCCCTTCTTCCTGCTAGCCTGTCCCTCAGTGGGCCAGGAGCCCTCTTCCCTGGCCAGAAGCCTCAAGAGGAAATTCAGAAACTCAGCTGCAAGAAAGAAGTCGCTCAGGGAGCGGGGAGAGGGCACAAAGCTGGACGCCTGTGCTCTTTTTAATTCCAGTCTCTGGCAAAAAAGAAAACCTCAGGTCGGACTTTAGAGTCTTTGACACATAATTGGTAGCCAATTTTCCTAAGTGGTGAGTCAATTTTCTGCTTGTGAAATGTAACTTTACCCTGGTGCACACCAGGCCCCAGGGTTTTCAATGTGGCTTAACAGCAATTATATGAATGTTAGGAAGGGGGGAAGTGTTAAAGTCCCTACATTTACATTTTTTCATGTTTTTACCTCTTAAAGGGATAGAAGACCTCTCCTAACCAAGGAACCCACGAAAAACCCACCCCAAGGCAGACACAGAATATCCTGAGAAAGAAAGCCATTTAAAGCCACATCACAAAGGGTACCTCTTTTTTTTTTTAATTCTCTCAAGTATTCAGACAAGTAACGGGGAGGCAAATAACAGTTAAGGGTCAGGGCATCCTTTGCCCGGTTCCCCCGGAGCTATTTTCTTTGCTCCCACCCTTCTCTCCACTTCTCCCTCCAATAAATACCCCGGTGGGCGGTGGCACTCCCCCTCCGCGCCCGGCGGCCGGCGGCTCCCGCCGCACATGTGCGACTCATGTTTCGGCTTTCACTGGCGACAAACTGGAGCCGGGGCCTTTCCGTTTCGGAGGAACTCGCTACGTGTCGCTAACAACAACACAAACACCGAGGCCTCTGCTCTGTGCTCCGCTGCCCACAGCGCTCTCGGCACCAGGCTAGATTTATAGCAAGGAGCCCCGACTGTAAGAAGTAATTCATGAGTCCCCACAATGCCACCACTGAGAGCACGGGTAGGGGGGAAAAGGCTCCGCGCGCTCCCTCCCCCAGGCCTCCCTTGAGCCCATCCCCTATTTGCAGAGGTGCCCAGCCCCCAGCAGCGCAACACACGCGGTTTGTCCTCATTCACTTTGTTGTAATTCTTTGCTCTATAAGGGGAAAAAAAGGTAATCTCTGCCACCTCCCTTTTATCATAATTAGTTAAAAATTCACCAGTCTCAAAATATGTTCTTTTGTCATCAATAGCTGCAATAGAAAAGCCATACTACATACATATGTTTGTCGTACAGAAACCTACATGGCACACACACACTCAGGCCCATAATACACTCACATGCAAAAAGAAAAAAAATTATATCGCTATAATGAACTTTCCTGGAAGATTTAATATGTGTGTTTCAGAAAGACATAATCATTTTAATAAAACCCAATCTGATTTGGGAAGCATCTTCCGTGAATGAAGTTTTGGAAAGATGAAAAAGAAAACAAAGTAACTGATGTTAAAAAGTATTTAACAGTGGGGCTTCCCTGGTGGCGCAGTGGTTGAGAGTCCGCCTGCCGATGCAGGGGACACGGGTTCGTGCCCCGGTCCGGGAAGATCCCACATGCCGCGGAGCGGCTGGGCCGGTGAGCCATGGCCACTGGGCCTGCGCGTCCGGAGCCTGTGCTCCGCAGCGGGAGGGGCCACAGCGGTGAGAGGCCTGCGTATCGCAAAAATAAATAAATAAATAAATAAATAAATATATATATATATATTTAACAGGGAAAAATATACTATGTAAAAATTCCACCGAAAAAAGAAGAAATCATATATCCCGTAGATACAGATTTATTGCTTCATAGCCCTGGAAAGCTCCTAAACTATCTCAAAGCAAAGAGGGAAATACTGCACATGAAAGATGCCATTTGGACTATCAGAGTCAACTCCAAAAGACGCAGAAAAAAACCAAAAATACACACATGAAACTTTGTACCAGATTCTGTATTAAAAGTAGGCTTGTCAGGTCTCATGAATGCCTCCGTGGTCTGTGGTTACAAGGTTCTGCATTCAGCCTTCAGCAAATCAGTTTGGGGTTTCTCTAAATCTGAGCCACAGCCTGTCAGGATGATACTTTGCAACACCAACCTTTTAAATCTCATATCTTTGTTTTTCTCCCTAACTCTCAGACAAATTGTCTTCAAGTTCCTGCCTGGGTCAGCCATTCCAAGCTAGAATTAAGAGCCAGAAGATCCTTTACCCTGAGAATTTGGAGCTGCAAACCTTTAGAAAAGGCCCAGGGGGGGATAATTGTTTTAGTGAAGCTTGCTGCCTCTTCAGTGGTCCATGAGACCCTGCTGAGCGTGCCTGCTTACCTTTGGCAGTAACCCAGCACAGGTTCAGGAAACCGTTTTGTGTTCCTGCCCTTAGCCTTGTGTCAATGAAGCTTGGCACATCTTTTCTGTGGTTGTAATTTAAATGAGACAACCAACTGCACAGCTGTCTCGGTCAAATTATGCAGGGCCATGTGGCCTTTCTTCCATCTTTAAAAAGTCCAGGGCACCTCTGACCATGTTTGAGGGAAGCCCAGGGGAGCAATGACCAACAAAAGGAATAGTGATTATGCCAGCAAAAGATGGAAATTTGCCTAAATGAATATATTAAAGGCTGCACTCAGAAAATGGAAATGTTAGTTTTTAAATAGAGGCAGAATGGTGTCATGATTAAGACCCTGATCTTTGGGGTCTGACACAGCAGGGCTGGCATCCCAGCTCTACCACTTAATAGCTATGGTGACCTTGGGCGAGTTATTTAACCTCTCAGAAGCCTAGTTTCCTCATCTATAAAATGGGGGGAAATAAAAATACTCCCAACATAGAGTTACTGTAAGGATTGAATGAGAGAATACTTAGCAAATATGTAGCTTAATAAGGGTTAGCTATTATCATCACCATCATCAACAGTAATTATAGGAATTGCAACAATAACACATAGAACATGTAAAAGCCAATGCCAGTCACCATGCCTCCGGTCATCTGTACCCCAGGAAAAGACTAATTTTACTCTGCCTCTAGTCTCATATTTTACATATTACAGAACTACATCCTTGCCAAGCGGCAAATAAAACTTATTTGACTGAAGGTTCCTGTAGCCTAAATTTTATTTTATACTGTTTATACTTCATTGAGTGTTTCAACAGCTCTCTCCTTCTCTCTCCCTCTCTCTCCCCCTCTCTCTCTCTCTCTCTCTCTCTCACACACACACACGAATATAAGAATATACACAGATGCTTTCTACACCATTAAAAGCCAGCAGATATGGACACAGAAAATGAGTACACACACCCCAGAAAGAAAGGAACATAATTATCAACCTTTCTTGACAACCCCATTCAATGATACTCAATTATGAATTGCATGGCAAAAATAAACTCTTTAAAAATCTGAAAGCAAGGACCCATTGTATCTTTGCTCCTCGGGGCCCTTTGAAAGCTGAGGTTAAATTATAATCAGATGGCAAAGGATAAGGACCTCACCTCGGGGCACTTCCTTGGGATAAATGACCGGTTCTTGTCCATGCTGGAAGGGATTGTTGGCCCAAAGCACCATGGGGCCAGTGACCCCTTGCTGGTCATTAATCGTTACTGAATTCCCTGGAACCAAGGTCATTATTGTTAATATAAACTTAAATAAAAATTCCAGAGGCATATGGATTTCTTTTAATAGTCTTATTTCTTTTGGTTTTTATAGGGCATTACTATAGAATTAATATTCTATACTTTAGCTCTGTAGTTGGTTTAACAATTGATCTTGCTTAAAGTAAAGGTTTATTAGACATAAAATAAGAAATGAAGGAAAGCAAACAAAAAACAGGAAAGCCTGAGAGGGCCTATTCTGTACCTGGAATTCTCAGGAAGTCATTATCCATGGGACTCACAAGTTTGTTTCCTTGAGGTTCTGTCAAAATATTGCAATGTTTCTATGAAAGGATTCAAGAATTTCACATTTAAAAATAGCTATAGATATATGGAATCTTGTTTCTATCCTGAACAAAGTTTGTTTCTCAGTCTCTTATCTCTGCACATAATGACCCCAAAAAAGTTGTTTTTGACATTTTGTGAGATTCTGATTTCTTTAAGCTTAAGGGATATCCACTGTATTCTCATATACAAGCACAGGATACTGGCAGAGCATATAATTTCATAGCTTCATTCTAAAGATACTCAGAGTTATTTGGCCTTAAAGGACATTATCCTCCCCAAAAGTACATATATGCTGACAATGAACAATTATTGCAGGAGCATGTGCTATGTGCAACTCATCATATATCTTCATACATATACCAACATTTAGTCGGCTTCACCTGGAAGCCGAGTCTAAACCAGAAGAATCCGGTTAGACCGCTCTGGGATGTCCTATAGGCAGCTTCTGCTGGTTACTATCTCACGTAGATGAAAGTGTCTGTCCACGTGCCTCACATTTTACAAGCCCACAGCTTTCATTTTACTAGATCCCTTCCCTATCTTGCCCAAGTTACGCTACCAATAAATTTAAATATACCAACTCAATTAGGCTTGTAAGGTACATCATCTAAAGACCTCACCCCAAAGCCGCCTGCCTTAATATAAATCTTAGCAATAGATGTGGGCTGTGCTTACTGCCTTACCTTCTTATCACCTAGCTGATACCTGGACCAAGGTAATAAAGGAGGAATAAAAGTTGGTTGAGAACATTGCTGGTTGTTTAATTCTGAGGTTGCTATTTGTAGTATAGTAAGTGATGCCCAAGCAAATGTTTAATAATAGGCTACTGTTCAATGTTACATATAAGAAGTGACCAGAGTTATAGGAGTATAGAGGATTAGAACCATTGAGAGGGAAGGAATCTTAAAGATCCTAAGTGTCCGATTCTCTCATTCTATAAATGGGAAAACTGAAACCCAGAGAAGTTAAGAGACTTGCTGAGGCTCACATACCTAAAAAACAGCAGAGGCAGTATTAAAAACCAGGTCTCTTCTGTCCTGGTTCAGCATTCTATACCAGGTTGCTTCTCATTTTCATCATAAATGAAAAATCCAACTTCAGCATGAGCGAGTTAACTTACCAGGCCTATAATAGAACCAAAGCATGCTGGCTCATAACAGAAGGACATTCTTGAATTTGGGTATCTTGAAGATCAAAAATTAGCACAGTAGGGCATTAACCTACACTGAATCTGATGTATAATGAATTACTTCAAATCTTACATTGGGAGTGGGGCAGGGGGCCAGGTGGTGGCAGGAGAAAGATGAATGATTCAATGGAACTGGTGGTGATCTGGAAAAGAGAAAGGGATTCTACACTGAATGCAATGTCTCTAATAAGTGAGTGCCCCGTAAGTGTCACATGGTACCTCCAGGGCAGTCCCCACTCAGGGAAAGGGGCTACAATTTATGTCAGACAGTAGATGCTTCATGAACATTTAGTGAATAAATTAACATGCTGGTTCGTTTTTCCTATTTGAGGTCAATGAAATCAATGGGTGTTTGTCCTCATCACCTCTGTGAATGAAAACAAGAATACATTCCATAGTGAAACAATTTTTAATAGGTTTAGCAGGAATACTATTTCTGGGTTCCAACGTCCAAATATTTGGGAGCAAATCCAGCTTTTTTGTTTATGATAATTTGGGAACAAGAAAAGAAGATATATCGTTTTTCATCTTTTTTAAACTAGGGCATGGACCCTAAATAACCACATAGTGGATGCAGGAAAGAAAGACATAGCTCTTGGCTACATGCAGTCACAGAGCTGAACCAAGACAGAAAACCTAAAATGCTTCCAAATCAGCCCAATCATTTATGCAGGCCAGATAGGCGTAGAATTCAGAGGCTGAGCTATTTTTTGCTTCCTCCTTTCCCCCATATCTTGAAGAAGTACAAAAGCTGCTGATTACCCACCCCTCACCCCCAGCTTACCAGGTGAATCCCCCTTTGCCTTTTGGAATTACTCTCTGGCAGCTCGGCTTCAGACTATGTCAGGGGCTACTTGTCTCTCTCAGTATCACATCCCAGACTTCTGCCCCTCCTTGGCAGTTCAAAAGGTGTGACAAACCTGCTCATGCAACACTCTACACAAAGGGAGTTTTGAGCAGGGAGAAGTTCAATGTCCTTTTTTTTCCCCTTTCACTATGATTTCTTCCGAATTATATTCTATAACAATGCATTTCCTTTATTATTATTTCTGGAAAGGACAGTTTATTAAATTTGTTTAGGTTTAAATATAAGATAATTTTTAAATTAGGACTTACTTTGAAAATTGCCACGTTCTATATTTATGTATGTCAGTACCTTCCAGACAAAGATAATAGAGACAACTGCTCACGATGAGACAGCTAGAATAGAAAGAACTTTTCTAAAATTCCTGCTGAAAGATGACGATGAAATATAAACAGAAAATGCTATTTTTGCATAGTGTTATGACATAGCGTGAACAAGCACAGTTGCAAATGAATGAAATATGTGAGTTTTTTAAAAATAAATAATATAATATGATGGGATATTCTGTGCTTCCTCCTTCCCATGACTGTTATAATTTCTTAGAAACAATTTAACACGTGCTTCTTGTATGTGTGGTGCGTCACGCTGGGCCTTGTTGGAGATACCGAGCTCACAGGTTTCCTTGGACCCAAATCCAGAAAATACAACTTATAGACTTCCCTGAGGCTGATCTCCCACAAGGTAAAATGGAGAGCAGAGCAGGACCCAGATGGCCCAGGGTAGTAGCAGAAAAGCCACTGGAATCAGAGCCAGGGACTTGGCTTAAGGTCCTGGCTCTGAGGCTAATTAGATCTCTGGGCAATGTTACTGAGCTTCTCTTGCCCCCAGCTTTCTCATCTGTAAAATGAAGGGACTGGACTGTAATCTCTGAGAGTTCATTCAGCTCAGATAGAAACCTCGTCTCTTCCTACAACAACCTGGATTCCTCAGAAGACCTGCCCTTGAGACCTGGGTAGCTTATTGATTAACTTGATGAAGCTAAACTATTCATTCTCCATCTCCAGGAAATGGGTACAAACCCCCCTGCTTATCTCACAGGGTTGCCATGGGAACTAAAATGCTGTAGGCCAAAGAGTAGGAACGTAAACTGAAAACAGCCAAACCCATGTAAAATTTTTCTTTCATTCCCTCAGAGAGGTAAATGAGTGATAGAATTAAAGTGTTAGCATTCCCAAAGTTATATATGTCTTAGTAAAGACCAAAAGCTCTTAGCTAAAAGGATGAGGCTCTAACAGTAGAATTCCCAGCATCAGCCAGAGTTGGGTCGGAAAACCTTGCCTGCCATCTTAAGAGCTCTGCAAATATTCCTTATTGTTTTTAAACCCGGCTGTTTAATCAAACCTCAAGGAGACATTTCTGGTGGAGCTCACAGACTTGCCCAAACTACAAAGGATATCTAAATGGGGCAGGGGAAAGGGGAGGGAGTCAGTAACTACATGTTTGCTAATGAATAAAGATCCTGCATTTCATTGCTGCAAATTCTCATGTTATTTTAGGCCCATCAGCAGAACATAAAGCAAGCTTAATACACCATAGGATGCAAAAAATTCATAGTGGTGGCGCACGACATGTCCCCAACTGAAGGGGACCCTTGGGAAACAGTCTACCCATGGCCCTTCTTGAAACCAGACAGGTGAAGCTGTCTACTAGAAAACCGAGATTTCTTTTCACTTTTCCACAAATTACAAAGTTGTTTGTGGGAGTCCCCGGAATCATTTATAACTGAGAGAACAAGAGAAACCACCTTCAAACTCCAGTTTCAATAGACCTGAAATCCTCCTGGAACCCAAAGCATCTACACCATTTGGCATCCCCGGAGAATACCAGCAAGAGATAAAACTAATCCAACCCAGTGGATTCGTGAAGGGCCACTGTAGAGCTTGGGCTAATTTCTTAGTAACACTCGGCCCCTGTCACAAATTTTCCTTCTCTGCCATTTCCGTGTACCTTAGAATTTGATTTCATAGTTCATACCCCGTTTTAAATTCCCACCTCTAAGGGAGCCTATAAGGAATACTGCCATGTTTGTGTCAAGGATCTTACAAACAGTTACAGGGAAAGGACTGAGGTAAAGTTTCTTCTTCCCAGACTGGCGGGGCTGCATACCTGGCTTATATGACCTCCAAATCCCCAATGGACACTCAAAGAACATGGCCACTCTGACCACAGTAGTCGCCATTTCAGTCAGCCCCCCTCAAACAACTTACGTCTAATTTCTACAATATCTAGGTGGCAAATGAAGCCCAGTGGGTACTTGTAGATACAAACAAAAGCTGGCTAAAACTACCGTGTCTGGGAAACTGAGACATTCGCAGGCAATCTACTCTGAGCAGCAGACAGAAATAAAAAGACTTGGGAAAAGGAGAAACAGACATGAAATGTAACACAGTTTCCTGAAATTCAGTATACCAGACTTCCATGACATGTCAAGGAATCAGAGCTAATTCCACCCTGATTATCTGGGTTATGTCATTATTAATGTTGCAGGAACATTTTTAAGCCACTGTCTATCAGCAATTTGATGAAAGAAAAAACTAACACCTCACAAGAAATGTTGAGAACACTGTGATCTGAAAGAAACTACTATTAGTAAACTAAACAGAACTCTAAATAAAGAAAATTACTGCTGTTAAGACGTACTGTTCTGAGAATGATCAGGAAGAGTACCGAAACACTAACACTACTGTATATAAGAAATTATTCAAGCATGCATTTGAGTAATTCTGCATTTTAATTTAACCCTTTGAAACATTAATCAAACCATGGCTAATTATAGGAATTAAGGAATTAAACGATGGAATCTTCTAAAAGATATTATTTAAAAGGCAGTTTATACAATTACTTGTATAGATGTTTGCTTTAAAGAGGAAAACAGTTCTACTGTAATGAAAAGGGTCTTAGAAAATTAAATTAACAAGGGGGGACCAGGCTGATATGAAACTAAATTAGCATCAAATGCAAATTACAGGGTACTTAATGGTAGAAACAGGTGCAGAGAAGAACCCTAAATGAGATAAATGAATAAAACATCCCTCTCCACAAATGTGGAAGCTGACACAAAGTCAATGATATGAATAATTCAGCAGCCTCCACACTGCTGTTGAGGTCAGCCTGCCCTGACCTTTGAAACAGGAAGTAAAATTCAGTTCAAATTTGAGTGACTGGAAATATAACAGTTATTTGTTTTTTATATTAAAAAACCCACAGAATTTTTAAAAAATACAGATAGAGGAAATATACAATAGAATTACAGTTTGAACTAAGGGGATATTACATAATCAAAGTAGTTGGTAAACAAAGAAATAAAAAAATCATTAGGTAAGATTTTCCACAAACTATGTTTCAATATGGAAATCCTAAAAATAAAACAAGTAAAAGCAATATATCAGTGTTCAGCTTACAGATCAAACTCCCTGTGAGAATAAATTTCTAAATTTTTGTCCTTTTCTCACATTATTTTATTGTGTTAATGTCAGTGTAAAAATTTTTTAAAGCATGTTATAATTTTTTTAAGTAGCCATATATTTTTATTAATAATGCAAAGTAATCTCTCACTTTTGTAAGACAAAATTTGGTTAAACTAGATTTTTAAAAATCTTTATGAAGCTGCTCTTTTTTTTTTAATCATTCAAACCCTGATTTAATAAATGTTGCAGCCCCAATTTTAGGTTATCTTATAAAAATGCAACCCAGGTTCAAAAACAAATCATTCCCATAAGTGAATATCTACTGTGGTTTTACGTGTCTTTTATGCTTTTTTTCCCCTTCTTTGTATGCTTCAAAAGTATTTTGTACAGTTAACTGTGAAAGTACTTTCCTTATTTCAAATCGAATCTGGTGCTGCTAGAGATTAACATGGTATGACAACAAACCAATTTCTACAAGCTAGAAAGACAGCAAAATATATAATGGTATATCACCCTCATCGTTATTTTACAGGATGGCATAAAAGATGTTTGATAATAGCGGTTATCTCTGCCCTCCAATTGGTTCTATTAATGGGACCCACAACTTGGCTATCTACCTTTCATCTATCTACTGTGCTTGTCAAGTGAAAGATTATGTTGAAAGAGGAGCTTAATTTTATTTTCTAGATTTAGAGAGGGTTAAAGTTACACACACACACACACACACACACACACACACACACATGCACGCACACACACGGCATCTATGAGAAGTGGTAAACTAGTATACAGTATAATTACCATAGGAGGAAGTTTGAGATGTGCTCCTTCTAAATCCAAGTGTTCGTTCGGCAGAAGCAAATTAAAGACATGGGGTGTGTTTTTTTAAAAATTATTATTATTATTATCTTATTGGCTAAATCACTCCTCGGTCGACATTTAATAAAGGGTGATACACCAAACACTGCTGATTTGGGGCTTGGCGTAATGACCGACCTGAGTGAAGGTTTGTGTACAAAGTGGCTCCCCATTAAATAGGGCTCTGTGGAAGCAGCTGGTTCTCATTTTGAAACAACCGGTTTCTCTATCCCCAAGTGCTAAAGAAAATAATCCCTGCCATCTATGACTACACACTTTCACAGAGGCAGCAATGAGAATTTGATTGTGGAGATAATTAAAGTCATTCCTGGAACTTCCAAGAAAAAAAAAAAAAAGGAGGAAAGAGGTGGGATTGAAAGAAAGAATAGTCAATGACAGTGTTTAAAATTAAACTATGACAAATCATCTGGAGTGGAGAAGGAGGAGGAGGGATCCCCGCCCTTCACGGAATCCGGTGGAAGCAGCTCTCTTTTCTCTCCATGCTGCAGCTCCAAGGGGAGGCTGAGATGCCATTAGTCAGGGCCACAGCCCCCAGTGTCCGGCTTGGACACCGAAGAATCGAAACACAGCCGGAGAAACTCCTTGTCAATGATGGCATATCACGATGAGATTTTTTTTTTTTTTAAGTTTCAATCTTAAATAAAATAGTCGGGGAGGAATCCATCTGGATTCTAGAACAAATAGTCATTCCGGCTGATCTGAAACATTGACATTATTTCAACATTAAGAGAAAACAGAAAAGATATCAGCCCTTTGAAGAGCTTATTTTTTGTGTTTTGTTTTAATACTGTGCTGCTCTGTAAGAACCCATGCTCCAACAGTCTGATAGCCTGAATGACACTCGACTGAAGCTACGTTCCCCGAACGCCTACAGATTTCATGGGCTTGGGGAAAACTAAAATATGTGTAATCTATCTGTCTGCACTATCTGCCTTTAACAGGAAGAAGAGAGGGGCTCAATAAGGACAATCCGGGGCCTCCCAATTAACCTGATTAGTTCAGCACATTGCTCTCATGAATGACACCTTATCTTGAAAATAAGGGAGAACTTCCTTCCTCAAGAATGCGCAGGAGCCCCCAAAGCCACAGAGATGCAGCCTATCAAACAGTGAATGGCCTCTGCTTCTTCCCCCTCTTCCCAGCTCGCACACAGGTCAGGGAGACCAGCAGACACAGCGCCTGATTGGGTTTTGTGTCCTAAGGACAGGAGGCAAGCTCCCATCTGCCCAGGTGGCCTTGGAGAAGGCTGGGAAAAGGGATGCCCTGTGGGCAACTTCAAGCCCCTTCTTTCAGAGTCAACCAGGCACATGATGGGATTGAGGGGGGGGACGGGGGGAGGGGCCGTTGGAGGGAGGGGGGGAGATTCATTAACCCTTCAATCACCAGAGTAGCACATCAATATTATACCTGCCTGAAAGAAAAAACAGTGAACTCTTAAGTCTTCTAACGTCATATAAAACAAAGGCACTGCTGAAACATATGTTACCTAACACTAATTTCACATTTGATATAATAATGGGAGATTACCAAGTTGCTATACATAAATAAAGCTTTCCCCCCAAACTCTCTGAAATCTGCTTGCTTGCAAAGGATACTGTGTATGTGTGTGTGTGTGCGCGCGTGTGTGTTAAATTCACATTATCGTGTGTAACAGACATACTAGTTAACAGAATATATTCTTGAAAATGTGCTTTGTGCGAATGTCAACAGCAGGGTTTTTCACTTGTCTGCTCTGTGATTTACTTGATCAGTTAAACAGGCAATGAGAGGATTTGCATGGTAATCGTGTGAAGATTAACATTTTTAAATGTAACAAATTTAATATTTTATCTTACATTTTCTGTTTCTCATCATTCTTTAATGGCAGTGCCTTTTCACTTTATTGTGTAGTTATAACAAGCCTGTCTTTAGGCAGAGAGATGAGATCACCAGATTCAACAACTCCATTTCTAGTTCCATTCTTTCATTTCACAAAAACATACTCTAAGCACCTGCTACACAGCAGTGAGGCAAATGTGCTTGGGGTACAGCAGCAACCAATACACGCAAACCACTGCCCGCTGGGGTTTACAGTCTACCTCCTAAAGAGTTTATCAGCCTCAGCAATACCAGAGGGAACTCAAATCAGAATTTCATAGCTGGAAAGCATCTTAGAGATCTTTTCATTCCAGCCCATTTTTAAAAAAATAACAGCCACCTTCTATTGAATGTGATTTATGTGCCAGGCATTGTGCTAAGTGCTCTCCATGCATTATCTACTTATTCCTCACCGCAACCCTATAAAGTAGGAACTACTACTCCTATCCTGGTCTTACGGATGAAGAAACTGGTGCTTAAAGAAGTGAGGTGATCTGACCGCAGCCCGAAGTTATCACTGGCAGAGCAGTCTGATTTGATCCCAGGCAGTCTGACTCCACAGCCTGTGGTCTTAACCAATGTGTAGACTGCCTCAGAGGAGTGCAATAAAACCACGGAGTTTGCCCAAGTTCAATACCACTGAGTAAGAGCTAACAGGCAACTTTGAACCCAGGGATATTTTTCCTCTGCACCATGATCTGTATCTATCTGAAATAACATTCTCCTATTTTATTTTTAAAAATCAATATATCTTTTCTACACTTACTATTCCAATTTTCTTTTTTTCAACTCTGAGGCACTAAAAGCTCCATGAGGGCAGGAACCATGTGTGTCTTATTCACTGTTTTATCCCCAACCCTGAAGACAGTGCATGGCATATAGTAGACGCTAAATTAATATTTGTGGAAAGAAAAAAAAATGAGTAACTCCTCACCAAGAGGACTGAGTCACCATGATAAACTTCAGCAAGGTAATTTTGCTTATTAGAAAGTACCATGGCAATCATCACATTAAGAATAACAATCCACATGGAATATATTATATTCAGATTGCAAGAGCTGCCTGATTTCAAGCACCTAATATATGCCGAACTCTGTGCTAGGTATTTTAACCCACACAATTCTTCAAAATTGAGATGATTTTCCCATTTCAAAGATGAAAAAAATTGAACCCCATGTAGCTCAGGTATTGGGAATTAATGATGGAGGGATTTGATTTTCTGCCAATGGACTCCAAATTCTAGGCCTTTTCCATTATACTCTGCCTTTTTCCAATTTTCTCTTTGGATTAGTGCCTGTTTTCTCCCCTAGTGAAACACACAATGGTTTACTCATCAAATTAAATGAGGACACAAGAACTCAAATATTGCTCTAGCAATGAGTACAACAATTTATGTTATATTATTACTATTATTTTTAATCCCAGAAGTTAAGTGCCAGATATACTAGAAAACTGTTTAGGTAAAAAGGTTTAGATTAATTCATGGAAAGGATGAAATGTGGATTCCAAGAAAAATAAATGAGGCTACATGAAATACTGAAAACAGTATTTTATTTCAGCTGCGCAATTGAAAAGGAGAAAGATCAGGCTGAGAGCTAGGACACCGATATTCTAATCACTTGCTTTGTCACTAATAAAGTTCCTTCAGCTGTGTGCCTCAGTTTACATATATGTAAAATGGAGTTAATTTGTGCCCTAACATTTGTGTGAAGAGAACTCTCTGAAATACTACACCTTAAAGGCCACCAATAACTTTGCAAGTTCCATTCAGATGTAAGTTACTATTAAATTCACAATGGTCAGGCATTTTGTTTCTTTTGTTTTAAGGTGCTCATAGGCCAGGATTCAGATGCTGGTCTTCAAGAAAACATGCCATATGGCCAGAAGAGGACATTCCCACTCCTATAGCCACAGAAAGAAGTACTCAATTTTTTGAAAGATATTCTGAGGTGTACGCCATACACCTGAGATTAGAATGTAGCTTTAAGAAAAAAAGACCGTGTAGCGAAACACAAGTTTTCAACATTATAATAGCTTCAAAGATAACTCTTAACCAACTTTCTTTTCTAAAAAACTTCCTAATAAATAAAAGAGGCATCTCATTTTTCATCTTTGTTTTTGTCTTTGTAACGTGTGTGTGTGTGTCTGTGTGTGTGTGTGTGTGTGTCTGTGTGTGTACATGTGAGAGGAACCAAACCTGACACAGGTCCACAGTTCTTCAAACTAACTTTTCCTTTTGTGAGGGGACTTCAACCAATAGTGCATCCAAGACTATCAGAAATGATGCCTTAAGATACTACTAACAGATCAGAATACTAATGAATGGAAAGCATATTCAAAATAGGGGGAAGTTATTGTTCTATTGAACAATGATAAACAAATTGCAAGTAGCATGATAGTCTGACCTTTCGACAGAAAAAAAAAAAAAAAAAAAGAAAAAGCTTTAGTCAAATCATGGTTGCTTTAGGAAGGTGGAGGGCAAACAACCTCTGACTATTAGCCAAGTTTTCTGCCTGCACTCTGCTGCCTCAGTCTCACCTCCAGCCTGTGTAGAAGGCACCGTCCAGCGCAGGCAACGCTTAGGGCACAGCAGGGAGCAAGGTCACACAGAAAAGCATCAGCTACCATCACGGAACAAGATATCCTGATCTTTCACTGTGATCATTTCCAATTCATTGATTAAAAAAGAAAAGAAAGGGCTTCCCTGGTGGCGCAGTGGTTAAGCATCCTCCTGCCAACGCAGGGGACACAGGGTCGAGCCCTGGTCCGGGAAGATCCCGCATGCCATGGAGCAACTAAGCCCGTGCGCCACAACTACTGAGCCTGCGTTCTAGAGCCCGCGAGCCACAACTACTGAGCCTGCACGCCTAGAGTCCGTGCTCCGCAACAAGAGAAGCCACCGCAATGAGAAGCCCGCACACCGCAACAAAGAGTAGCCCCTGCTCTCAGCAATTAGAGAAAACCCGCGTGCAGCAGCGAAGGCCCAATGCAGCCAAAAATTAAATAAATGAATAAAATAAAAAGAAATAAAAAGAAAAGAAAAAGTTACTTCAACCTGGAAATGCCATGTCATGAGTGTTCATACCCTACAGAAGGGCTCTTCTGACCTACTCACCCACTGCCCCGCCAGACATAGATAGTATCAATATTTGGTCAATCAAGCAGCAAATGAGCAAAAAAAAAAGTTCTTGAGGGAGCCCTGATATTGATTAAAGGGGCATTTTTTTAAACCACCATAACGTTGACATGAACCAAAATTTGAGAATCTTGCCAAAACACTATACAATACGTATAGTGACCGTGTCCAGATTAAAAATGGACACGTGCAATGAGATTATTATTTTCTCTTTTTTCCCTCTCCTGGCATGGAAAGTGTTAAAGAAAACAATAAAAGGACAAGTTAAGTGTACAGGGTAGGATTTACTGGCATTTACTTTTAATCTACGGCCCTTCACTCTGTAGCTTATCGGGCCTCTGTCAGTCCTTTTTCCTCCTTTATATCTCATGAGGAGCCCCCCCCCCCCCGTGCTGCTACTGAGAGACAGAGCCCAAGTGTCTATAAGCTTTTTGTCAGGTAAAAAGAGAAGAAAAAGGAAAGGAACAAGAGGAAAAGCAAAGCTAAGAGGCATCTATTAGATGTCACTAGGCTTTTGTATTCATGTCAATGATTCAGGATTAGAGTATTTGAAATAATCTTATTGAGAGGAATCAAAAGGCCCACCGAGTGAGAGGCTGCTCTGTAGCATATGGCAAAGGCACGAACAATATCTTATTAAAGATGTGTTGGCTAACACTATTACTTTATATTATATTACAAAACTATTGTGCCTCAAACAGTTAGCAGGATGGTATAGTTACCGAGTGCCATTTTAGAGGTTATTGTGTGGGATCAAGCTATATAATTTGTCAGCTTGTCTAGTTACATCTTTCCAAGTAGGGTTTGGAGGCAAGTTTGGACCTGGAACCAAGCACTTCACCTTCAAAAATAAAAATCCCCAAAGCACACTGAGGATCACTCTGTTCCCACTGAAAGTGGAATATACATTACATGGATGAAACACCAATGGCATTCTCTTCCCCAGAACCAGTTTCATTTAGTTTGCATCATTTACCATATGTGACCCCCTCTCCCCCCATGAAAAATATGCAGGGTTTTTTGGGGGCTTGATTCCCCTCCTCATGAAGAATACACACACACACACACACACACACACACACACACACTCAGCTTCACACATTAGCAGGGTTAAGGCAATTAAAATTCTATTACAATAAGTACTGTAACGTTAAAACCTTCATTTACCTCTGGACAAAAGCTTGTAACTGGAGAAAGAGTTTGCGAGGGAGATTTATCTCCATCTACACACACCTTTAAAGGCAGCAAGCAACCAAAGACAAACCTGTACTGTTCACCATATTTCACTGATTGCAATTGGAGTATTTAGGTCACTTTTATATTGTCCAGGATGGTATACAATTACACGGTTTGTAAAGGGAGGGATGAGATGGTGGGAGGAGAGAGAAGGAAAAATTAATGGTCTATTTCAGATAATACCTGATGCAAATTAAAAAGACCAAAATGCCATCTCTTTATATGCATGGGCCTCTAAACAGAGTTTTTAAAATCTGGTCAATTTTTATTAAAGAGTTTGGTCAGGTGCCTGCAGTAAGGAAAAACAAGTAAAATTTATCAATGGAGAGTTGCATTTGGGGAGGGATTTGGGTTTTTTTCCCCATTCTAAGCAATTTATTTTAGAAAAGTAAAAGCATATTTAATATAATGATATATTCTCATCACAAACTGTGCAAAGTTGTTAGATGACACACAGAGGAGTTTGTACTGCTTTTCTGTATTTTTCCAGAACTGTTACAAAAACAAAGTTATGATGACATGGGATTTAAAACCCACACCATGGGCTGACACCCAGGCCAGTTACACATATGCACTGCTGATTCTCTGAAGCTCCGTTAAATACATTTCTTGGAAGTTGCTGCCATTATTTCCTTTACAGGAAAACCACTGTTGTTCATTATACGGTGTCTGCAGTAGTATTATACCATGTAAAAGTACTATGCATTATGATATATTGTCAGCATATTTGCAGTCCATTTGAATGTATTCTGGTTGTGTATTTGGGAAGAGCTGATAGCAAATGGAATATAGACTGCTATTAGCTGATTGTATTCATTATGTTCTTTTTTTTTTTTGTATTCATTATTGTCTTATCACGGTAGCAAACTACACACAAGTATACAGGCTCATCTCATATTCAGAACGGTATTATCTGATATGTGATAAAATTTAGAATGATAGTCTCTCACATAAGTCTCATCGCTAATAATCACATATGAATTCCCACTGAGG
Organism: Monodon monoceros; assembly: GCF_005190385.1. Lineage (NCBI taxonomy): Eukaryota > Metazoa > Chordata > Mammalia > Artiodactyla > Monodontidae > Monodon > Monodon monoceros. The sequence goes on from NW_021703768.1 coordinate 134,388,100, forward strand.
AAACAAATGTTTAAATACGGTAGGATTAATAAACAACCATAAATTCACACTCAGGGTCAGCGCTGCCTTTCCACTTTTGGAAAAACACAAACCTCTCAAACCAACCAAGAGGACAGCAATTATCCTGCCTGCGGCAATTTTAAAGGGTGAATTCCTCCTCCTTTTATTTTAATGGAGCATTCAAAGTTAGGAAATCAGGCAATATAAAAGTCATATCAGAAATCTGAGAAATGCATTCATACCTCTGGTTCCTTGAGCCCCAGATAGCTGTCTGTGCACCTTACAGAGTGATTATGTTTAGTGGTTGGTCCTTCTAAAAACTGATGAAGACCAAAATAATGAGTTGAAAGGTCAATGAAATAAAGCCATGAAACTCTGACTAAAAGCCTCATCTGCAACTTTAATAAAAGTATGTTTATGTTCATGTTAGTTGAGGACTTTTTTTACAGAAAATAAAGGAAAAACGTTTAGTGAATTTTTAGATTTAAGTTTGATTATAAAGGACAGGGAAATCATTTACTGTCGAGGGAACCTGATGCCTTCACCATTTTAGGATTGTAGATATAGGAATTAGAATATAGCCCACCCTGCTCAATGTTTAAAAAAAACCTCAATTATATTCTAATTGTAAAGTTTTACTATTGTTTTCCTATTATACAAATGAATATATATGTTACATAAACACATCAGGATCGATTTAATCAAGAACTTAGCTTGGTGATAAGACAACACTGCGCTTTTCTGAAAAGTCCTAGTACAGCATTTAAACCTCTTAGATGAAGAATGGATCTTAAATAAAATTGTTTCTCTGAACAACCCGGACGTAATTCAACAGGTAAAATGGCCATTCCAATATTTTCACTCCTGAACATTCTATTTCAGACAACAATTGTAAAGAAAACACATTTAGTGTCACCTAGGTGAAAGTGATCGAGTTGTGAAAGATCTTTAGAAAATCCCAGAAAAAAACAAATATACACTTCTTTTTTTCTTTTTAGGAGACCCTTGGGTAAGTGTGGCCTAAAGAGCTAATTCCGAACAGGCTAAATTCTTCATGTTACAAAACTCATGTATTTTTTTTAAAATGTTGCATGTCAGGGCTTACATCTCAAATGTAGATACAGAGATTCCTATAAATGGAAAAGAAAGACAAATCTGTTAAAGCTGCACTAAGCAAACCCAAAATCTTTACAAGGATATTAGTTGGCAGGCTTTAAAAATCCATGTTTTTAATATTGGCCGTGAGGGATCCAAAACTCTCCAGTTACTCAGGCCACATTATATCCCGAAAGGACTATGTCTAAATTCACACAAGACAGGAGAAGATAATTTGAGGAGGAATTTCATCCTTTATTATTTCTATCTATTAAAAGAAAACAGTCCACTTGTCAATTCTCATGATCCACAGCACAAAGAAATGAAGAATTGGGCTCTTATTTTCTCCCTTTATTTAGTGATCCAATTATTTCATCAATCACACTGATCTTAAATTGAAAAAAACAAACAAACAAACAAGTATTGAGCCATCCCCTATCCTGCCCTACTGGAAGTAAGTGACACAAATCTGGCCGGAAACTTTAGGGCTCTATGTGAAAGGAATCCTATAGCATACTTCGGAGAAAGAAATGTTTTTGTTAAGACCATCTGTATTCATCCATGTCATTGCTCAAAGGAAAATAAAGAGTTTTGTGAAGCAAATCGAGAACGCACAGTAATCCTAACTAACTAGATAAGGAATAACAGTATGCACACTTAATATATTCAGTTCAAGCATTTATAAATAAGTTTCCACATAGAAAATGGAAGTTTTTTTATGAATTCAGAAAAACTGGGTTCCCAATTCAGACTACCCTATGTGACTTTTGTCATTATCATCTTTTCTGATTCTTACAAAGTAAACCTAATTAAGAACCTCCCTCATTAGTCTTCCAGAAAAATTAGCCCAGCTTATGCTAATTACTCCTGCAAAATTTAATAAACTCGTTGAAATGGGAATAGCCTAATGAGGTTTTATTTATTGAACTAAGATAACTCCTATGAAAAAGGTTAGGACACAAGGATATCCAATGTTTTAATAAAACTACAATTTATTCAATTTCTAAACATGAATTTTATTGCAAACCTTTTAAATTCAAATATGAGTTGCTACGCGAATATGTTAAATCAATCTCCACCTTAATCCAATAACTGCAAGTCATTTTTTGCTTTTTACTTTAACAATAATTACCACACATAGCCCTTTACCTCAACGATAATGAAATTTGCTGCTATTAGTTCCTGGTCATCAGGTATTAAACATAACACATTTGACTTTTCCCATGTCTACACAGCCCAGATATCTAGATCATTGGGCACAGCCTGGATTTTTATAATTCTCAATCAAGCCATTTGGCATTAGGCAGAAATACAACCTGGCAGTCAACTCCAGATGCCCACTTTGTACATTTAGAGAAATTTTCCTCCAAACTCGTTTGAAGTGACTTGACAAATTGTCACAATCGTAAAAAGAGTTGGGGTCATATTTTTCTAACTTTGTCGCACGCTAATATAAAAGAAGAAAGTAGAAACACATTTTCTAAATCACAGTATATAAATGCTGATTTTGTTAATTTCACTTTTTTGATAGAGTATGCCGACCTGATGTCCCCAAATCACCGGCAGCAAAAAATACAGCCAAAATTTAACACAGAAATAGCTTACCCTGTACCATTGCCGTATGACCAGAAAGCCTCTTCTATCAATCCTATAAATAGTTTTCCTGAATAACCACTGCTAAAAGTCTTTTGACTGATAAAAATAGCACTGTTCTTCCAAAACCCGAAGGACAAGCAAAGGGAACTAAAAATTATTGGTGCCCAAAAGGTGACTGCGTGTTAAACCTATGCTAAATCCTAACACAAGGATTGCCTGTACCCTCAGCTCTATAATTGCACATTGTATGCATCTTGTAAAAACAGTTACTATTGCTACTGAATGCAGGCCCCATAACCTATTTTTACAAAATATGCAGGGATTCGCATCCATAAATCTGAAAGCAAATCAAACCCTAAGCACGTAACACAGATATTATGCAATCGGTAATATAGAATCAAATTGGAAAGTATGAAATTCAAACACGGTTGTCATCATTTTTTTTTCCCTTTGCAGCAATTTTATGGAATTGAAAAACCTTTTCTATTTTGCCCTTCCCTGTGTAAGTTCTTTTCCTGTTGTTATTCTCTTCGCTTGTTGTTAAAAATGGAAGTTTCACATATCAGCACAGACAGGACTGGAGCTTTTAAAACCTTTGGCAGACTGAAGGACAAATAAATTCTGAAAACTCAGATGCAAATAAAAATAGCTAAATGGGTTTGTGCATATCAGCTGGCATCACTGCTTGAAAAGACGGTTCACGGGAGACAGTGGCAACAGCCAGCAAATAAACATATGTTGGGACTCATGCAGATACCCTGGGTTTCAGCCGTTTTTCAAGTATCCCTCTCTTAAGAGACCAAGATTGGCTAACACCGTTTTCTACTTTGTCAAACCAAAAAAGAAAAATGAAAAGGATAAATGTCATGAGTAATATCTCTAAAGCCACCGACAGTATAAAGTGCATACTTATTTTGCCTAAATTGTTTGAACTACCCCAGCCAAGAAAAGGTTTTAAGTACCCTACTGGGACAGATGCAAGGCGGCAACAATAGAAGCCACACTAATGCAATCCAGGTAACACAATCCTGTTTCAAAAACACAGGCCGGGCTAATTACAGCGCTGCTGAGTCAAGTTTCTTATGCCATCGCAACCCACAGAAACAGGTCAAAATCAAATGTTATTCAAACCACAGTCATATCAACCTTCTATATCAGAGTCACGGCTTAAAACCAAACGAAGAACTTAAAAGCTTAACCCATTCAAAAGCAAAAAAAAAGTGTTTTCATTGCGGGTGGCAAAGTAAGGTTCTTATCATCTGAACCAAAAGAAACTGTGTGGCAGAACCGAATGTTGATAGTTTCAAAGTTTGGGGGAATATTTGGGCTGGTCCTTTGATCAGAACACTTTCTTTTTGATAGAAGAGTAAAATCTGCTTAAAATAACAAATGGCATTTTGAAGAGAGGTATTTAAGTGAAACAAACAACAAAGGTTATATTTATTTTTTATCTTATTCATTTGAAGATTTATCTGCCATTGCAGAAAAAAGAAATTACATAATGGCATGTCTGCTTTTGTAGATAAACATGCTATGATAATTCTATAGGCAGCACACAACTTCATTACACATTAAACCGTTGATGTTTTTAACTTTGAATCAAAGATATTAATCCTCACTTATCAAGCAAAGATATATGTCTTTGGTGAGTATTAGTGAAAGATATTTAGGTAAAATATCTGATTGAAATGTAAGTTTTATAAAGCTACTTGGCAATCAAAATTGGGTTTAAGCCTGAAGAATCACGTAAGTCAAAATCAACAACCGATGTTTTGTCACAAATTACAGTAAAGCAAACACTTTTTCAGTCAACTGAAAAATGACAGAGCAAGCCTCCAAAAGGTAAAGAATTGGAAAGACAGATGGGTGGGCGGGGCAGGGGGAAGGTGTCAAAAATCATTATTACCAAACCCCAAAAGGGACTTTTGTTCAGCTGTTGATTTCCTCAATGAGGGATCAGTCAGTCTTACCTGCAACACTCTTCCAGCTAACGGAGGGTGCTAGCTCTTGTCCTAGCTGACAACTGACAGTATCTATAAACCTTCCAGGCCATTTAACTCCCAATGAGTAATGCTATGTAACAAATGGTTTATCATACATGTTTCCATACAATGAATTTCAATGATTAAAATATAAAACGAATATTTGGAATGCAACTTTGCATAATCTGTGCACACACTGACTCAAAATTGCACCGAACAACTAAAACAGATTTATTGTTCTACAGTGATTTACTTGGTCATGTCAGATTAGTAATATGGATCTGTTTAAAAACACAATAATTAAGACAAGCAGGATAAATTAATCAACTACAAGGCAGCGTGAGCTACAATCAAACACGGGAAATTACTGTAGAAAATCTTGGTTCACAGATCTCTTTAAAACTGCTTTTATGCATAAATAAAACCTTAAAGTGTAGATGGATTGCGTCCAACAGAACTACTGTAGCTAAAAGTGATAATGATTCAAACATTTTTCAAATAAAAGTTAAATATTTATAAGCACCCAACCACATTTCATAAATCACAAACTATTATTATTTTATTTCTGAAGCTTCCTGGCACAGCGTGAGGATTGAGCCACAGAAAGGCAAGAAAGAAGAAAATATGCCTTTAGGAGCGTGAATCAGACACAAAACTGGAGCAATCCAAGAAAACAGGCCTCCAAAGAACATCCCATATGGCTTTCCCAGGAATCGCAATAGCTCGGCGCAGCTGAAGTCATGACCAACAGGCAAATTTCGGCCACATGCCTTCCTAACCCTCACCCATGAGCCACGCAAGACAGGTGTTTCATTATAATGAGGAAAAAGAACCGAGAGAAAGTAGAGCGGTCCCTACCTGTCAATTATCACTGGATCTGAGGGAGTCTCATTTCGGTTGCCACAGCTTTTCTTGTCACAACAGCGGCTATGGAGCAAAAGCAAGAGGATTTAGTACAACCATTACCATGTAAAATCATCATTTAGGCAGAGAGAAGGTTCAAATTGCTGGGTTGCAAATGCTAGAATTACCACAAAGCCATACCTGGCAATCAACGGATCCCTGAGACAGAACGTTCTATTTGGGTCACCTATGGGTTAATGGCCAGGCTTAACCTCTCCCTGCACAAAGGAGGGAGGGAGAGGGACTCCCACAGAGTGAGGACTGACAGCCCTAAGATGGGGTCTTCCCATCACTGCCCGCAGGATTGGAAGAGTTCACTGTGAAATGCATTATTATTACATCTACCCAATGAGAATATTCAGGGTTGTGGGTGGCTTAAACACTCTTCCCTCAAGATCACACTAATTGTGTGGAACGCGTCAATAATGAGGTATGAGTGATTTCTCCCCCTCCAGTCATTTTGTATTAAATGGATTCCTTTTTCTTCTCCTTCCTCTTTTATGGGAGACGTTTCCTTCAACCACAACCTTCCCCAAATCCTAAAACTATAACTGTTTGCTTTTGAACCATGTTCAGAATGTAAGAATAAAAGTACAACACAATAATCGAGACAAAGAGGCAAGATAAAAGAAAATAGAGATCCACACATCCTCTGGCTTTTGTGCCCTGCTCTGGTCACTGTGCAAGTTTCCTGGAAGCATTTAGGACAGTTGCTCCAAAGCCTGGCAGAAGCCTGGCAATGGACGCTCTTTATTAGGTCAGAGAAAAGGCAGACGTGGGCAAGAAAAGCACCTACTATCAAAATCCCACCCCATGTGTGACCTTAAAGTTGACAGTTTTTTCTTAACCTGAGATGCTTCTAAAAAGTGAAAAATTAGGGTTTTTGAAAACTACCCATGGTCAATGGAAAACTATCTATCTGAGACTTGTTTGCAAATAAGAAATGGGTCCACTGGCCAGTCTATACCCAAGGGCACACTATAAAAGCACGTATTTGATCAGTCAAGGAGGTGAGGGAGTTATCCAAGCATTATACATTGCCTTGCACCACAAATAAAATATGCACTTTTCTCCCTCTCGCTTACACAAGCACGCACACACACACACAAACATACACACAGACTCATTCGACTTAGTGAATCATAGAGCCTAAATTTAGAGAGCTGCTAGAGAGAAACAAACACTGAACTTCATTTTCAGGACCCAGAAATATACGCCTGCACAGGGAGTCTTTCAGCAAAGTTAGGAAGTCTCTCTTCTGGCTGTAACTATATCTCTGAAAAGAGAATCAGCTTCCATATTTGGTGCTCATTCGATTTGCTTCTCGTATCTTCAGAAAACAACAGCAAGAATTGTATCTCCTTTGTCAAAGCCCCAGCTAAAAACCATGCCACTCCCTTAAGAGCCTTTCCTTTTCTGATTCAGAGGAAACTATTTCCTCCAGGCCTGAGTTCTGCTATACTAGTACTTTGGGGATAGAAAGCGCAAAGGATCCCAATACCTAAGATGAAGAAACAAGGGAATGAGGAGTACAGTCTTTGAAATGCATACAAAAAATAATAATAATTTACAAACTAAACTCTATCCTCCCTGAACTCTACTCCCCTGCACCTACATCTCAAGGGCTTTGCCAGAAGAGCACAGTGGTTAAGCACACCGACTCTGGAATCCGAGTGGCTTGTGGCAGCTGGAGCAAGTTATTCCACCTCCTGGAGTCTTAGTTTCCTCATGTGTAAAATGGGGCGATTGTGGTACCCACCTCTAAGTGTGAGGGCTCAGATCTCCAAAAGCAGCCCAGGGACAGAGCCCAGGCCTTTTCCCAGCGATAAAAGCAATGCATGGAAAAAAAAAAAAAAAGTAATGCATGGGAAGGCCTATTTCTCCTTTCTATTTTCCATTTGTTCCTTTCTTTTTCAAAACAGCAACTGGGCAAATCCCCATTGGTCAAACCCCTCACCATTGTCCTGCCTGGACTGAATGCCTTCCAGGGACTCTTCCAACCCACCTGATGATAATTTCAGACTAGAATCTACATCTCAAGACAATGTGATTCTCTCCCTCCTCACTGCCATCACCCTCATCTGAGTCACTTTCACTTTCTCGCTTTAACTCCTGCAGTGGCCTCCCACCTGGTCTCTCTGTGTCTACTCTTCACCCCCCCATGACAGCCACAGTGATCTTTTCAAAATGTCAATTGGACTGTGTCACTTCACCGCCCAAGACCTTTTAATGGCTTCCCACCACACTGAGAATACATCTATGGCCAGACCACCTCCCAGTCTCCTGTCACTCTCCTCCAACTTGCCACTGCAGCCTCACCGGCTAATTTCAATCTCTCTAATGGGCCACGCTCAGTCTGACCTCAGGCCCAGGTCCGGGCAGGCCTCCAGGCCTGCACTGCTCTTCATCCAAGCCCTGCCTGGTTAGCCAGCCTCTACCCCCTCTTTGGGCCTCAGCCTCTAGGCTTCTTCCTTCCTCAGAGAAGCTAGCCCTGACACTTGATAGGTTCCTCTGGTTTTTCCTTTCAGGGCATGAAACACAAAGCAAATTATATACTTACATATATATTTGCATTTTTTTTTGTCACTGTCTCCTCTCACCCCCTCCCCTACTAACTCATATGCTTCATAAAGGAACACACTGTCAATTTTATTTACCTAATGAGTAGCATAAGGCCTGAGACAGAATAGAGAAGCTCAAATATTGGTTGGTGGATTGGACGACTTCATGAATGAATGTAATGTACTGGGGAAAATACAATCCAAGAAAATAGGAAGGTAGCAGATAGAGGAAGCCAAGCTGACCCCCTGAGCAGACACTGCTGAGGAAAGGAACGTTCACCTCCATCCCACCCCATACACCAGACCACCTCCCCAAGCAAGGGCCACACTGGGCCTCAGATATGCCCTGTGCCTTAAGCACTGTCTTCAACCCCTTAAAATAAAAATGCCCTGGAGTGCAGCCAGCTAAATCGAAGCACAGCCTAAGTGAGAACCACCCCTCTCTGCTGTGCCCCAAGGGACCCAGGGAAAAAAGCAGATGCGAAGAACAGAAGTGTATAGGACTAATAGAATAGGAATAAAATAGGAATAACGAAGAAAGGAAAACAGACTAAAGGGCTGGAGGTCATTTATCATTTATAAAACCCTATACAAAGTATGAAAAATAGCCCAACAGGTTTCCTGCTTTCCTGCCTCTCAAGTCATGTCACTGCATCACGTAGTCATCATCCCCAAAACGGGATTCTTGGGCTCTGCTCTGCGTCTGGAGCGGCAACAAAACAGTGTCTACAGTTTAAGCCCACTTTTAAAATATATTCATATACACATATACATATATGTGTGTGTACATATATACATGTAAATATGGAACTGTGTGCAGCATTAAAAAGAACGAAGGTGGGTTTGTACACACCATCACGGAAAGAAGTTTGTACACACCACCTACATCATATTATGTACACACCATCTACATCATATTATGACCTGAGAAAGCCAAGCTGCAGAATAGTATGTACGGTATGCTCCTACTTCTAGGAGAAAAAAAGGAAAGACTGAGAGAGAGGAAGGGAGTGAGGGAAAGAGACAAATAGTCTCACAAGCCAGTTCACACCCTCACTTCACTCAAATTTCTGCACAAAGTGACAGCCTGCAGAAGCCCTTCCCTGACTACCCCCAGAGCTCTCTAGCCCCTCATCCTGCTTCACTTTTCTTCCTAGCACTCATCACATTGTCATTTATATTTGTCTTCTTATTTATTGTCTGTCTTTGAGTACAAGGGTCTTAGACTGTTCTGTTCATCCCTGAGTCCCCAGCAACTAGAACAGAGTGCGGCACACGGTAGGCCCTCTGGAAGTATTTTTTGAATGAATGAATAGAAACTTCAAAGAAATAGCCTATAAGGAGTGGAATAAGTGGGGAAGTATAGAGGATATATATTTTATTTCTGTACTCCTGCAGTCTTCTGCTTTGTATTGCAATATTATTTTCCTATTAAAAGACTAAAAATCAACTGCAAATTGGGGAAGGAAGGTCTTCCTTTACGCTGAGCTGGCATCTAACCCCCTAAAGCTCCCTAGTTCTAACCCAGAGCCAAGCAGAGCAAGGACCTGTCTTCCTTCCCTGTGATGGTCTTTCTTGCCTTCTTGTCTTCTCTTTCCTCCCTTCTCCAAGCCAAACTGCTCCCTATGTCCCTCTACTGAACTCAGAAGGACTGAGAAAGGTGGGTACCAACCAGCACCATACACAAGGCAGGCATTAAGCAAGAAGGACAGAATGAAGGGAGAACAGATTCACTTGTGTTTAAGGCAGGAGAGGTCTCGGCCTGAAACAATACAGTACCTGGAACAACAGATGCAAAAGCACTTCAAGGGAAAAGTTACCAGGTTAACAGAAGAAATCACAGTGCCAATCATGTCCTCATTACTGTGTGCCTGATGGATCTTCATCCCTTCAAATGCTGTTCTTTAGACTCCTACTGTGTTTGTCAGGCACTGCACCAGGCACAGACCTGGCATTTGCTTCCTAAAGCAGGAATCTGTCAGGGGGCTTGGAGTTTCCTCATTTGCTTTGTCACAGGGCAGGATTCCCACTACTTCACATCCCTTTGCAACCTGCAACCCAAGTGGCAGGAGAGCAATGTGGCCCATTACTGGAGTGGGGACCCCGCACCCCGTGTCCTACGTACACTGTGGACTCAAAACAGCAGCCCTTTCCCCAGCAAGATTGTGCATCCCTCGGACAAGCTAGTCCAGGGAAAAGCAAGCTTGTGAGTTTCTTCCTTAGCAGCATGACACAGGTGGCATCTCTCTAGTGCACTGACACATGACTTCATAAATCACGGCAAGAAACATATACTTGTTTCCTGGTCACGAGGCCTGCAGATCCTCATCTTAGGGACATGGAACTTCTTCCCATAAGTAGAGGCTCTCTCAAGTGGAGGAAAGCATCAGCTCCATCTCTAAGCCTTACAACAAAAAGCAAGATTATCTTACCCATTTAGCCAAAGTGGCTAGAGAATGAGATATATGAGTTATCTAAATAGTCTGATTAATAGTAATAAGCTCATTCTTTCCCTCAGTTAACCAACTTAAGTTTTTCCATTCTTTAAAAAAAGACACACTCCTTCTTTTCTCTTGAGTTGGTTTCTTCACTGTCCAGCTGTCCCCTTGCCAGAGTTGCCGTCACTCCTTGCCACCTGAACCCCATAAAAGCTGGCTTCTGGGCCTCAGCGCCAACTTGATTGTCCTCTCTTGAAGTTCACCAGTGACTTTCTGGTGCTTTTCTCAGTATTCAACAAGTCTATCTGGATCTCCCTACACTTATTACATGGATGGCTCCCAGACTTTGAAACACCCTCCTTTTATTTCTATGCTCTGTATGCTCAAGGTTCTTTTTCCTAATTCTCGAACACACTAAATGAGACTGTTGCCCAAGGATGTATCCATGGCCTCTTCTCTTTCTATTCACCTATCCTTGTCAATCCCACGTAAGCCCATAGCTTTACTTTGCACCTTGGAGAAAAGACCTCAGAAGTTGGTTATCCTTCGCCCTGACTCTCTGCCCAGCTCCAGGCCAAAGGCCCACCATCTGTAGACCTCTCCCCAGAGAAATCCTGCCTGGACTGCCAACAAATGGACCAAAACACTCCTTCATGCACCCTCTAAAATCCAGGTCCTGTTTCACCTTCCTCCCAATCCCTGCAGCTAAAACCCACCTTCCTCTGAGCAGCTGTGGTCTTTGGCCTCACCTCTTATCCCTGTCTACCCTTTCTACACTGCTGTCTAGTTATCTGTTTTATGAGTCTCATTCTCCCAAGCTAACCTGTCAGCTCTCCTACTATAGGGGCCAGTCCTCTTTGGCTCTTCATTCCACTGTGCTTTGCACATAGTATGTGCTAAAAGAATGAATGAAAATATCCTTAACAGCACACCTAGAATGAACAAAGCATGTTAACATTTTAGTAGACACTTCCCTTCCTTTCAGTATTCTCTTACCGTCTTTCCCTTTGAGCAACTCTGTGCCAGGTACTTAACTAGGCACTGCAGATGTTGCTACTACTGCTCCCACTACTTCCACTGCTTCTATTAATATCAATACTAATACTACTGCTGCTACTATTAATAATGACAATAGACATTCGGCACTTATTATGTGTCAGGTACCATGATAACCATTTATCGGGATTACAGCATTTAATCTTAACAACCACCCTATGAGAGAAGTAATAGTTTCTCCCCATTTCACACATGGGCAACTAAAGCAGAGAGGAAAACTGGGTAACTTCGTCTTCAAGAAGCTCTTAGTCCAGCAAAGAAAGACAGGCCTTGGACACACAATTACAATGTGCTGCATGCTATGAAGGAAAAGCGCAGGATATCACAGGAATGAATAATAAGGGGACCTCGCTCAGGCCAACAACCAGGGATGCGTAAGTGGGAATCTAAAGGAAAAAAATGAGAATACACCAGCCAAAGAGGAAGGAAGAACAAGCCATATCAAGGGACCAGGCTAGCCCTGGGAGCTCATGGTCCACAAGATGTTAGGCACTGACAGTGGGGGAAAAATGCCTTCCTAAATACAGCACCCATCCCCTGCAATTGTCCTGTTCACTGGAAAGGGAGAAAATCTGCTTTGCCCTGCCTGGGGGGCTGGGAACTGGACGCACCTACCAAGTAGAGTTCCTATTTTCCATTCACATTTTAAACACAGGATGTGGAGATGCATTTATAATCAAATGCTTTGTGGAATGAATCCTGCTTCTAAAAATCCTTCATGGGGCCATACTTTTTAAGAGCTTAATCACCAAGTATTAGCAAAATGTAATAATGATGATTGGTATAATAAATTCCAGTTTACCAAAAATGCAGAACCTCTCCCAGAATTCCATGGAAAGAGTTTTATGCCATCAAGTCAAAGGGGTTTTGTCTCAAAGAGAGACAATAACAATCCCATGGCAGTAAGTCCTTTAGACAGCTCATGCAATAGGGTTACCCTCTCAACAGAACAAAACTGATTTTTTTAAATTTGTAACCACCTAATACACAATTCCCTGGTGTTTATTTTTTTTCTTTTTTCTCTGATGACAACAAAACAGAATCATCCCAAGCCCTTTCCTGTCGATCTAAATTCTCTGTGTCTCCTTCACCCGTAGCTCCAACATACTATAAATATACCTCTTTTGTGACATAAATGCAAAGTTTTATTGTGCCATTAGCCTTGATAGAAAGCACTGCAGAAAGTTGTTTAGAAATTAAATATCTAAAACAACCTATTTTAAAATCCAGGGCCCTCACTATTTCATGTCTGCAGTGAAGAAATTTCATCTTGGGGAGAGCAAGCTGTCTTTCACACCATATGGTTAATGGTGGTGCATAGCAATTAGCCAGGCTGATTAATGGTGAACAGACTCTAATTTTATGCTTATAATTGAGCCTGCATTTGCACCCCTGGTGCAAATTCAGCACATCCCAACTTCCACTTACAACAGGCAAGAAATCAAGAGAAATAGGATGGTGTGGAAAGTGAGAATTTTTTTCCTAAAGCCCCCTAAAGAGCATCAGATTTGCAATTTAAAAGACTGTTAGCCACACAATAGATGACAGGCTTGTGTAATAGGGTCATGGCGGCCTGGTAAACAAACAGTACCCCTTACACATCTATAGGCAGCCAGGAAAACCATCATCTGTAACATTAGCAGGATGACATTTTGAATATGGCTCTTCCCTCTTACCCATGCAGTACAAACATCATTTGCCTTCAGTGGCTTGAGAATTTTATTCTTTGCTATTTTTATGTTTCTAAAATATAGAAAGAACGTCAGCAGTAAAGCACATCAACCAGCATCATAAAGTACTTTGGACCAACGAATTTCCAGAACAAGAAAAATATAAATTGCATTAACAGAGTGTAGGCTTGTGTGTGAAAGGGATAATATATCTTAAGTATTTTAAGAATAATTTCTAGCATAGTCCAAACAAGTACAGATATGAGATGCAAATCTATGATTTATAGATATTAGTTGGCCTATTGGTTGAGATCCATCTTCCTGTCTCCTGTTTGCTGGAATCACATGGAACAGAATACGGAAAATTCATTCTAACAACATGCTAATTGTGGGAAGACGAAATAGAAATATGGCTGGAAAAATAGTAATACGAAGGAGGTCATTTTTTTAATGCTTTTCAAAATGATTTTACTCATTTTATTCTGAAGAGCGCAGCTCAGCTTTAGCTGTGCAATTGTTGTATACAATATAACACTAATTTTGCCTAATAATATCTTCTAAGAAATCCATGACCATATTTTTGGATTTTGTTGCTGCTTTAAAGTTAGAGAGAAGCAACCTGTTTTCAGAACAATTAACAAGTTTTACAAATCACTAAAGTGAAAACTTGTGAAACTCCTGTGTATTTTAGAATAATATATTAGCAGAATGTTTTTTAAAAAGGAGAAAAAGAAATTTTTACATACATATTACAGATATAGAAGAAGTTACTACTTGGGACTTCACTAAGGAAACACATTAATCTCTTTTCTATTTTATTTCCACCTGTAGAGTTTCCAGATTGCTTTCCCCGCAAGTCTGTGGGCAGCAAATAAACCCACCCATGCCGAAGCAGCAGCTGAAACTCCTAAATGGTTTGGTCAGTAACAGTCAGGAGCCAAGCATGCTTTGTGCCAGGGGAGCCTGCGTGGCTAACAAAGCAATTAGTAGCCCTTCCCTGATGCAGAGTGTCATCGTCATGCTTTATCCAATTACTCAGAATATATCAGAAGCAAAGTGCCAGCGTTATTTTACGAAGAATTAGAATCCTAAACTGCAAGTTACAAGGCTGTTCTCTGGTTTACTCTCTCCCATGTGGAGGGTTGGCTGAGGCCATGGAAGTGAATGCGGTCTGCTTGCCTGGTTTCAAACGTAGCTTCAGACAAAAATAAAGATACTCATTTGTGGACAACATGAATGTTTATACCTTTCAGTGACTCATCTTTGCCATCCTTCCAAAAGCTCGCTACATTTAAGAAATGTTAGCTACATTGTCATAGTTATATAAAAGGTAACTAAGATTAAGAGATCAGATGTTGGGTTGGTGTGGGGAGGAATGATGCCTATGTACGGATGGTCACATTGTTAAGTGGAAGAATTAAAAAGGGGAACTATAACTTTCAAGTCTTATCCAAACAGAGGTTTCTGCTGACCTCAATAGAACTCTTATTTTACTAGCAATGCAGTTGAGCACATATATTAACACTAGAAGGGTTATACTGTATTTTACTCAATTGAAAGGAAAAAGGAGAGGGCACTGCTTTGTGCCCATTAACAATGCGATATCAAAATTGGAACGTATGTCTTTTAGGATGAAATCTAATAAATAATTGAGAACCACTGCGATGCCTGACACTTTACTACCAAATAGTCACATCTAACAGTTTTTAGATTGTCTAACAGAAGATAAACATATACCCAAAAATAGACCTGAATTCACCTAGATTTGAGATACAAATTCATCTTCTCTTTGCTAATTAAAGGGAAAGAAAAAGGTATTTCTTACCTGCACATGATTTCGTGTGTGAGCAAGACTCGGCACATTTCTGGGTTCTTGTCTTGGCCTTCATACACTATGGCCTGTAAACAAAGGCACGATTTGAGCTAAGAATGGAACCAAGTAGCAGAGGACAAACTACCACAGTCAAGTTCTTGACCATTCACCACTGCCGCAAGGCCAATTAGCTTTCAGAGCCAAAGGCCTCACTGGGCTGATTGTTTTAACACAGTTGTTAAGGATCAACCCAAATTGAGTGGAAGGGGATATGTTCCTCTCTGTCCCATCAACCTCCTTATTATAACGGACATCTTTGGATCCTTGTATGAGATGGGCTTCTGTCGTCAAGACAACCACAATTCTCTCTTCAATTCAGAATAAAAATAAATCTAATCAATGGGGAAGGAAAAACCCAGAAGGCTTAGCAGATTGAGATACTAGTGACTTAAAATATAGAAAAGCACATGGATTTTATTTTTAAATGATTCGTATTTGTCGCCTCATTTTACTACTTCCAACTCCAACATGTAATGTTCTAGAGGTAAGTAGTAGAAAACAAGTGAGGGTATGGTTAATGAGTCCATTCACTGTCTTGAGATGATTCATCCATCAGGGGAAATCCTTCCTGCCTACAGGTTGAAAACATGTGCTCTCTGGGGTGTATAACCACCCAAACAGTAATACTCGCCCGCATATGCGGGGGGACAGGCAGGGTTGGGGCAGGGGGAGTTAAGCCATAGTTATCTCCCTCAACTAAAAAGAATTACATCTGACTCTCAAAATTTGGAGTCCCAAACCACATCACCAGCCAAGATGTTTTTGTCTGTTTTTAGTAATATGTGTACAAACATTTTCCTTAAGGTCACCAGGCAGTTTCCTTGAGACCTCTGCTTACTGGAAGATCTACATGTTAACACTTGGGCCAAAGAAAAGCTCACAGCTATGGATAGAGCAGTGCTCTGCATGGGGATACATTTTAACTAACTTAACAATGTAGCACTGCATAGTACTAATATAACACAGCTTCAAATTGTTAACAAAATTACTTTCACACATTCAGATAACTCTCAATTTCTTGGTGATGAAGCTACTTAAGTTAACCAGAGACTATCCTTTTTTAATGATACACAGAAACTGCAGTAACTAACTTATAGTTGGCTAGAATGTGCTTGTTTATGAACCTGAGACTTTTAGAACTGTAAATGATGGAGGATAGCTTATGACACTATGCGTGAAGACGTTCAAAGCAGGCTCTGACTTTGTTATACCTAACTCCATTACAAAACAAAAATTGCAACAAATTTAAAAATGACAAAAAGTACCTGCATGGGCTTCCCTGGTGGCTCAGTGGTTGAGAGTCCGCCTGCCGATGCAGGGGACACGGGTTCGTGCCCCGTTCTGGGAAGATCCCGCAGCCGCTCCGCGGCATGCGGCGGGGGCCGGGCGCGCGTGCCCCCGCGCCCCGGGCCCGGGCCCCCCAAAGGGGGAGGGCAAGGGAGGGGGAGGGCCCGCGAATGAAAAAAAAAAAAAAAAAAAAAAAAAGTACCTGCATAAGGAGAAAACATTTTCTACCATTGGCCCATCAAAAGCATTTATATGGTTAGACTGTTATAACCCTACATTTTTTTTTTTCTTTTTCCCCTTACGCAGGCCTCTCACTGCCGTGGCCTCTCTCGTTGCGGAGCACAGGCTGCGGACGCGCAGGCTCAGCGGCCATGGCTCACGGGTGCAGCCGCTCCGCGGCATGCGGGATCTTCCCAGAACGGGGCACGAACCCGTGTCCCCTGCATCGGCAGGCGGACTCTCAACCACTGAGCCACCAGGGAAGCCCAACCCTATATTTTTTAATGTTTTATTTTGCCATAATTTTAGATGTACAGAAAAGTTGTAAGGATATATAAAGAATTCCAAGATACTCTTTCCCAGATGCCTCAAGTGTTTACATTTTAGTAAATTTGCTTTATTCTTCTTTCTTTCTCTATTTTCTTTTCCTGAACCATTTATTAGTTAACTGCAGACATGCCCTAAATACTTCAGTATGTATTTCCTTAAAACAAGGAATTATCTTACATAACCATAGCACAATTATCTGAATCACAAAATTAACATTGATACAATAATCTAATCTAAACATCTGAGGTTCACCAAATACCCAATAATGTCCTTTATAGCAAACAACAACAACAAAACCAATACCAATCACTGCATTCAGTTGTCATATCTCCTCAATAAGGAATATTCCTGAGTCTTTGTATTTCATGACATTGACATTTTTGAAGAATATAGGCCAGATATTTTGTAGAACATCCTCAATTTGGGTTTGTCTAATGTTTCCTCAGACTTAGACTAAAGTTATGTAATTCAGGGCCAGAATACCACAGCCATGACGCTGAGTTCTTCTCCCTGTATCACATCACACTGTCAACTCGTTCCACTAATGCCAGTAAACTCTGACCATTTGGGTAAGGGGGTGCCTGCCACCCATCAGAGAGCACAGCCAGATTTGTGTACTGTAAAGTTACTACTTCACTTTAATTCATAACTATCTTCTGGGGAAATCATCTAGATTATGTTAACATCATATTATGACTTAAATTTTCACCCATTAGTTTTAGCATGCACTGATGATGCATTCCTGCAATCTTAAAAGACCTTTTAAATACCCAGGAAGTTGCTTTACTCGAGAAAATGCATTAAGTAAATTGAAAATGTTTTAAAAACCAAAACTTATATCTGCCTGCTTTATTTACTACAATCACTGCTTTAAAAAATCAGAGACACTGTAAATAACTGATTAGATCTCACACATGGTGCTAAAAAGTCTATTATGCATTTCTGAGAAATCCTATTATCACTACATGTTTTGTGTGTTCTCTTAATACCCCTGAAAACCTGTTTCAACTTTAGTTTTCTGTCATGCTAAACTAATACAAATAACTTGGTGAATAAAATTCATAGGTATTAATGGGGTTTTCCTTCCTGTTTCAAAAAAAAATTGGTTTTGGGAGGAGAAAGGAGTATCAATTACATCAGATCTCCTCATTTTGACTCTTTCTAGATAATACCAATATTATTTTTTACTGAGGCTGCTGGTTCCACTGAAATCAGTGGGCCCATGATGATACTCAATTAAAGATATGCTGCAGTGAAAATATGTTGACGCCCCCCCAAACAGTAGATGACCCATGGTCTCCCAGGTATCCCATGTTTTTGTCTTTGGTGACTGAACATCATTTGTTGAAGGCCCATGGCCTCCGTAATACATCTCTGCCAAATGTCAACCTGCCACTTCACTTCTGGCAGCAGAGTCAAAATGGAGAATCTTCTCTACATCAAGCATAGAAAAATGAAAGCATGAGTCTGGATTTGCTCAGAAATAGTTAAACCTCTGGGGACGGAAGGAAGCATGAAGTTTCTTCTGTCCCTTTCCTTGGGGCCTCAGCAGAACAATACTTTTCAGCACATAAACACAGATAAAGAAGTGCTTGCTGCTTCTGTGACTTCTGAAATAAAAACAAGTGAAACAGAGTCTTCTCCCTCTCCTAAGGAGTAGAAATAAAATTCTGGAAATAGAGTAATCTAGAACCTCAGTGTAACAAAGTTAGCTACACAGTGAAACTCTGTCAAAGGCAGCTCCACCTCCAACCTTGCCTAAGCAGTTTTTGTTACTGAAAAAGCTTGTTAAAACACACACATGCACACACACGCACACACACACACACACCACACGCACCCCCCCCACACACACACCACACTATTATATAAAAGTATGGTCCAAGAAATCGACATTCTGATGAGATCCAACATAGGAAAACAGGATAAATCTATTTTGATGAACGTCTTCAATGTAGAGTGTCAACAATAAAACAGACTTTTTAAAAATGCCTACAAGTTCTCCCTCCAGCTTTCACACATATCAAATCTCTACCATGTACATTTAGTACACACGTCAAGACTGGTTCACAGTTCAGCAAACCCAGACTTCGAGCCTAAAAGGAAAGGGGTTCTCTAACACCAGCTTAGGGAGAAGTTTCTGCTTCTTTTCCCAATTTAAATACGTGCCTCTGTGCGGTGTGAGTGAAGCTCATTGAGGCCGGATCAGTTGGGAGATCACAGAAGCATATAAACAGCACTGACTACTTTAAGTGAAACCATTTTAATAGACAGCTGGTCTAGGACCTAGACAATGGAATACCAAGAAGAAGGCTTATCTTCATCCTCCATAGTAAGTCATGCATCTGCTCACTGGGAGGAAGGTAGTCTGCTGTGAGAGTGACAAAAACAACAGTGGTTTAAAGAAACCAGTGTGTTCATCAGCAGTAAGGATGGGAGGCCTGTTACAGAGACGGGCGGGAGCGGGAGAGAAAGCATATCAAATACATTATTTAAATAAATGATTTGATGGTGAAGCAAGTTGAGGTTTTAACCTAAGAAACAACAAAAACAACAACAAAATACAATAAAATAGAAAACGATGTTTACATTAATCCTGCCAATGCAAATAAATCCCTTAAGGTGACAGGAATGCTTGTACAGGAAAAAAAGTAAAAGAATAAACAGCACAAACTTCATCTCAACTTTAAAAACCTAGTGAAATTGATAAACAAGTTGTCAAAATTTGACATATTTGGAGCAGGTTTATTCTTCTGATATACTAGCCTCCCTTTTCTTAACGTTCTCCTCTAATGAGCATAATGAAAATATCACAATTATTGTTAACACTCTGTTGACTTTCTGATTGAGGTTTTTTTCAAGAATAATTTTTTATAATAACAAAAATGAAGGAAAAAATAGGAATTGTTAAACTTTCACATCCTTACACAACAGTGCCAGAAGGTTTGCTGTGAGAGGATGAAATGCCATCAGTTTCAAATGCCCAGTTACACATTAACCTATACCAACTTTGAAAAGAAATCAATCAATAGAAAAAATCTGCCTCTGTTGCCACTGTTTTAGAAAGCATCTTGTGAATTGTGGTTCATCTCCACTTTTCTAAAATATCACTGGGTCTTAAAAGTTAATTGAAACTTACTATGGATAAAGACCACACAGTAAAACAAAAAATAGATGGTGAACTTACACAGGGATCACACTTCAATGGGATGCCAAAAGAAATACAGAGAATTGAGCACAGTTTTCTTTGTTTACTTTTCTAATAATTTTAACTCTTTGTGTTCCATGCAAAAATAAAGTGAGCAAGGAGAATACTTTTGACTTTGGTTCATTAAAATCTGAAAGGTTTTTAGGAACAAAATGTTTTCATTAGGAGTCTTTCTTGGTTTACAAACCAACAATCGGAGACTTGTCATCATTAATTTAGAAAGACAGAAAAAGATAATGAAAGGAAAGAAAGAAAGAAAAAAAGAAAGAAAGAAAAAAAGAAAGAAAGAAAGAAAGAAAAAGAAAGAAAGAAAGGAAGGAAGGAAGAAAGGGAGGGAAGAAGGGAGGAAGGAAGGAAGGAAGGAAGACAGGTAGATAGGTTACCTATAACTAACAAAAACTCCTAATTTTCCATTTAAATCAAAACAGTAACCTTGAAAATACATCACTCTTTTTTCCAAATACAAAATAAAAGGCTAAACCTAATTTGTCACCTTAAAGAATACATTCATGAATGTACAAAGTATCTCCTTCAACCAGAAGTAAAGTGTCCTATAAATACAGACTGTCAACACAACTTTGGCAGCAAATTACCAAGAATCAAAACTAATTAAAAAAAAATATGAACACCTACATTATCAACATGCTGTAATATTAATCATTACTTTCGACCACCAAGTTCCACTTCTTGTCATTAAAAAAAAAAAGTGTTAGCTAATGCGGTTCGAGAAATTTCCAGTAGGTGAGGGAGCCTTAGTTAAAAATTAACCTGTGCCAAAGAAAACACTACAAAATTGACGTTTCATAAACAATTGTGTCAAACAGCAATCCAAAATTAATAGTGAAATAAAATAAAAAATTATTTTGCTTCAATTAGCAGCTTAGCTACTGGTGAACAAATTACAAAGATGTAATTTAAGCTCAGCAGCTAAGCAGGCCTGTTTGCAGAACTGAATTAGGAAAGTTGCAAAGGAATGATATCATATTCAGTATGCTGTTCAGTTACATCACAGCCCTGAATAAAAAGAGAGCTAACCAAAAGCAGTTAGCTTCAGAATGCATCTTTTGTGTCTCAAAGAAATAAAATCTCTCATATTATTCAAACACTAAGATAAAAACTGAATCATTCTAACAATATCATGCAATATTTCTTTTTCTAGCAGTAATAAAAGATATTTCACTCATACGATAACTACATTTACATCTATATTAGTAGATACAACTGGCTTTGTCAACTCAATGGGGTAATAATAGTAATAATAGTAAAATAATAAAAGCAGCTAATTTATTAAGCACTTAGTGTATGCTAGTCACTGTTCTAAGCATTTTCCATGTATGAATTCATTTAATTTTCACAACTGAGCTTCCAGGTAGGTGCTACCATTACCTCAATTAGTTTCCAAATGCTTACATATTTTAATAACTAAGACCAAATCATTCTTGCTCAACAACTATATAAACAATTCACCAACATCCAGACCCTCCTTCATTCCTCTCAGCAATATAAGTAAAGACACAAGAACAGACTATCCGTGTAGTCATACAAGTTCGATAAATGCATCACTACTAATACGTTCATTTTTAATGCTGTTCAAACATTCACATGGAAACAGCTCTAGCGTAAATATCCCCGAACAAATGGCTGTATATTATCCAGGAGGGAGCAGTTGGACCGCCAGACTGGGAAAGTACTAGGCCATCTGGCTCCGGCAATCTCTCCAAAACCATCAGCTTTGTTTTCACCCCCAGACTCCAAACAACACATTTTCCACTGTGATGAGTTTACATTTTCCCAAACACAGGTCCTGATCATGCATAAAAATCCCAAACTTCTTCATTCCTCTATGTGCAAGGAAATTCAAATCACCTGCATTTTTGACATGTTACCAAAGAAGAGAGAAAGCTGCTAAAATATGGCTCCTAACTATAAACTTGCCCTGTCATTGCTTGTTTGTTTCCCCAAATATATGAAAGAACCTCTCTGCTGGCCTAGTTGAATTCCTTAGGAACTTATTGATACACTAAAAATGTGTTTATCTACCAATGAAGAACCATGAACAGGAAGGGATGTTAATCAAGTCTATGTAGCTGTGGCAGGATATGATGAAACAATCAATCGGAAAAAGTGCACTTGCATCAATAACTTGAAATACCGGGAATATCAAAACAAATATATAAAGATTAGCTGGAAAGAGAACTATGACAGCAGTTCTGATTATTGTACCTTAGACTTCCCACAGTGCTGGGACTTTTTAGGGGTCCCCTCACCATATCACCTACCTTCAAATCCATACACACAAAAGATTATGTGACTATTATTTTTCCCTTTCCAAAAAAGAGCTTTGGTTTGGGGGCAGGGAATGTTTTGTTTTTGATAACTTTATGGAATTTGGTACTCTTTCTTTGAATTATAAAAATGTCCCTTTTTTCAAAGCAAGATGGTAAGAGGGCAGATAAGTTAATGGTTTTTTTTTTAAAAAAAAAACTATTTAAAGATAACTCACTGAAGCAATCACAGAATGTAATTATATCTCAAATACTACAGGAAAATCTGAACTGAGGCACATTAAAACTCAGACCTCTCCCACTGAGTTCATTTGAGTTTCTGCAGTAGATACCATTTCTGAATGCAACAGCCATAAACTTCTGGATCCTACAGGCCTTTTTGCATGCTCACTAATGGAATACCAAAAACAGCAATGACAAAAAAAAAACAAAAAACAAAACACCCTATTTTTAGTCCAGCTAAACTTGGTTTTGCAAAACCCTTCCCAAAAGCAAGCTTCTTATTTTCTAGCTGGTGGACAAATATTTTAAATATAATTATATCCTTAGTGTTTTATAAGAAAAGCATAGGGATAAGAGGGCTCAGATCCTTACACATTCACTTCTAATAAAGCTTTCCCTTTCCTGGTAGAGTCCAAAATTAAGAGTCATTACCCCAAATAGTGTAATGAGACACTTTGAAAAGGTGTGAAATACTGTGTCATACCAATACATCTTGGTTGATTGAGTACATTTCTGTTTGATCTCAAAGCTGCTAACTCCACCCAAGATCACGAACATTCTATGAAAATATAAAGTGCACAGCTAGTTTTGAAATTTGCTTGCCAAAGATTCCCTTCAAGTTTTAACCCCAACTTCTGAGTCAAAGATATGACATCACATACATAAAGCTGCATCTCTGATGTGAAAAATGTTACGATAAATAAGCAGCTAAGAGAAGACACTTGAACTCTGCTTAGATACTCCCACTGAAACTTATGATGTTATTAGAACTCATCACATCACTGTAATTATTCCATTCAGCACTCTGAATATCAAAATCCTGAGTCCATCTACCTGGAATAATTTCACAGGGGAAAAAGAATTAAGCGTTTAATTGGTCACCTTACGTCAAGACTTACTTCTGATTGAAGGGGTCACTGCACACTTAACTAAAATAAAAAATTTAAGAAACTTAAAAATCAGACTTGGCATTTAATTATCACAGAATAATTTCAAGCTAGATGAGAATCCACTGTTTTACTCATCAAAGCTAAAACGTAATAATCATGTCACAGCTAAGGAAAGTCATGCTCTTCACGCTGATCTGCTTTTTGAAGACTATTGTATTAGCTGTGTACACAAGAAGCTAACCTACTTCCCAAACTCTTACAGCACATAATCAAGGAAAAAGCAACCGGATAACGGGCAGGGATTGCCTTTCAAAGTAAAAGCTACAGAGAAGGCATTAGACAACTATTATGAAAGCAAACAGGTATACCTGGAAAAATCTTTTTTCCTGATATTTTTAAACTAAATTCAGATAATTACTAAGCCTTTTTTTCAGGTCACTCCCCACCAAAATATATAATTGCCTACATTTATAATTTTAACTTTCAGTGAGATGTCACAGTATGGCAAGTAACTCTCTTATACCTGCTATTACTACACTATATCTTATTCTGGTCCCACTCCCACCCCCACCACCGATAGAATTTATGACACCAAGCAGTCAAAGAATGCCTTAGCCAAAGTTTTTCTTAAGCTCTATGACCTTGTTAGTAAAATGATATTAGATGTATTGCTTTATAAAAATCAAGATTATTCTTCCAACTTAGAAGAGTGTGTAAAGTCAGTTCATCTCATAATGGGAAGATCAGTTCTTGTGGCACTTTTGGTTTAAGGGGCCTAAAATCAAACATGTCCTAATTTTGTGTTCCTTACAACTGTTCACTTCATAGAGTTGCCGATAATTTAATATTTAAGTGGCCAATGCTTCACAGGCAGACAGGTCTTACATACTGGTTTGTGGGGAGTTTTTATTCTTTAAAAAATAAACTCTAATAAGTACATAAAGAATATGTATTAGAAATCATACTTTCCCTCTCCCCCTCCCATCTTTTCTTTCCTCTGATGGGAATGGCAGGAAAAGATACCCAGGGTATCAAAGACAATTTTTTAACAACAAAATTCCACTTAAGACATTTTTGTTTTGATATCATTTTTTTAAAAAGTTACTGAAATAAGGCTTTTGCATTTTTTGCTTGGCAGGAAAAAAATTTAACAAAATGCAGAGCGTCCAAATCAAAGGGAATTATCCTATGTAATGATCAAAACCAGTATAGTAATAATAATAAAAAACAATAATAATACCAAGAGTAAAAGCATAAATGTGCGTTTACTCTGAACTATCAACTAAGAAATAAAACAGATCTTTAAGAAAGTCAAATATTCTAGGCTAATAACTTGAAATAGATTTCAAGAGATATGTATTTATCATTTTAAAAATTACATGTCATACCCTCATGCACTTGGTTCACAATGAAATAAAGGTAAAAATTACAATTAGCTGTTATTAAATTGGTTCTTGCTAAGCAGATTTTAAAACTCCCAACAGCTTATTAACATGCATTTTGTACAACATGTTTAAGTCATGGGTATCTAAAAACATTTTTTAAGTATGCATGTATTCTCTAATTTGAAACCTTCCAAGCCAGTATCTATGAAAACTACACCCCTTATTTTAAAGGGAATATTTTTAAATCGCAATCAAGCAAACCAGTTTTAACCCTCTCACTAAATTGATGGTCAGTACACAATGGGTAACTTTTCTTTGTTCTGATTTCTTTCTCCCACCCAATAAAACTGTCTTCTTTTTTGTCACAAAATCCTCCAACTACCTAACCAGATATTTAATTCTTAAACTTTTTATTAAAATTAAAAAGAAAAAATGTTCCTGCCCCTCGTAAAAACGTCAGACCTCTTTTCTGACTCGGCTCATAATTGTATCTTTTGAACCATAACTCAACCTTAATGTATACTGCTTGGCATCCGCGTGTTGGGAGCTAAAGAAAACGCCGTCTATGTACCTTTAAGACCACAAGCTCACTCATGCTGCCTGGCTTCTTGCCAAACTTGGAGGCAAAAGCCAGGAGGATTTTTGCAAAATATCTTCGAACAATTGTCGCTCCGTCTTCCAACACTACCACCACCACCATCCCTTTTTTTTAAAAAATGTGTAGAGTGGGTCAAGTGCGCTCTCAGACCATCTCACCGTTTCTGGGGAAGCTGCCTTTGCCCCTCACCCAATTCCTCTACCTCTGCCTCCCGGGGGAGGCCCTGATGGTTTGGGTTTCACAAGTTCAGCCCGATCTGCACGAGGGTCTCTGGGCACCTTTGCGCCCCCTGGGGCTCCCCGGCCGGGTCAAAGGAAGTTCAGCCCATTTTCTCCCCACGCAGCACCCCGCGTAGTCTTAAATCACAAGGTCTGAATTTCCCTTATAAAGAAGGAGCCGTCGAGCCATCTCCTCCACGCGGCGAGTCAACGTGCTTTTGGGCATTTGGAAGGCTGCGCTGAGAGCGCGGTCCGCCCTGGCATTGAGAGTTCGAGTCCCAGCCCTCCCGCTAAGGAGTAGCCAGCTTCTTGACACTCCCAAATTTCGCGGCCGTAGAGTCACCCCCGCGGCGCGAATTTAAGAAACTTACTTGTTTTGTCATGGAGTCAATGAGGCGAACGTAGAAATCCTGCTCCGTCCTTATTCCTGGGGGAGGGGCGGGGGATAGGGGAACGAAGGAGAATTAAGTGAGAGAGGATCTGCAGGAAACAAAGAATGGGGCTCCAAGGCTGATGGAACTCCGACTGTCCCGGAGAAGCAGCCAGGACCCCCTTCCCCAGTTCCCGGAGAAGGGCCTCTGGCCCAGCCCGAGCGCATTTGGAAGGCAGCCCCACCCTCAAGCACAGCAGCTGGGAATAAGGCGGACCCCCACCTGGGCTCTCTCCCTTCCCACGGCTGGAGTCCCTCTGCGTGCTCTCCGGGAGCCACCAAGGCCCTGACCGCTGTAGCCCCCTGAACTCAAGGGACTTGGGCATGAAGTCTACGCTAAGCGGAGGAACCCGGCCTTAGGAAGGGGAAGAAGAAAGAAAGCAGCCCAGCGGGGACCAAGGCGCCACACCTGGACCCAGGTACGCGTCCGCTAATGCCGCTGCCCTCGAGCCACTCAGGGCCTCCTCAGGTGAAACCTCTTCAGGCGAAACTTAGGAGAGGCCGTTTTACCCCGAGGATGGCGGACAACTGAGGTTTGCTCAGGGTTCTCGTCCACCTGAAGCTCCCCGCGCCCCCTACCCTCACCCGGAGCCCCGGGGTGCCGGCGCAGACCCGACGGGAGCCTCACCATTGCTGTAGAGGAGCTGGAGCCGGTAGTGAATCCCGTTATTGGTCTTTTCGCTGTTGGCTTCCTGGGTTGCAGCAGGACACAAAGACACAAGAGACACAGGAGAGAGGTCGGCGTGAGCTAGTGGACAGACTTCGAGGCAACTTTCCCCAAGCAGGGACCCCTGGCCTGGGAGCCGGACAGGCCCGGGAGCAGCAGAAATTGTGGCCAACTGTGATCCCTCTGCCGCCCTCCCGACCCTTACTGCTCCCTCTAAGTTTCTAAAAAATTCCGTGGGGCTCGCACGGGAGATCCCGTTCCTAGGGCCTGGGGGCTCGAGATTGGGCCAGCAGAGGCAGGAGCCACGCGTGGTCGCGCGGTCGAGGGCGGGCTCATCCCCAGCGCCCTTGACTCTGGAGTGCGAAGCCGGGCTCGCCTCTCTCCATCTCTGGGGACTCAGCACGAGTTTTTTTGGAGCAGAACCTCAGGAACTAGGAGTCCGGGTTCGCCCAGAACGGGAAGTGGCTTGGGGGACCCCGCGCGGGAGTGTGTTATGGATGCTTTGCACTCGCGAGGAGCTCGCCTCCCGAAGCGCCTGAGCCTGCTCCCCGGCTGGGGGCGAGGGGCAGCGGCGCTGCGCCCACTTACTTTTTCCTTCTCCACGAACCCCACAAAGGCTGTCCTCTCGATCTCCACGGGCTGGCCCTGTCTGTCGTAGAGGGCCAGGACGAAGTGGAAGAAGTTGGATTTCCGCAGATTGGAAGGTGGCTGCTTCTCAAAGTGCGCCCGGGCCAGACCCACCCCGCTGCGGCCAAAGACGCAGAGTTAGACGGCTAAGCGGGACAACAACCGCGACCCCTTGTCACCTCTTACACACGCGCGAACCCTCAAACACCTTCTCTGCCCGCCAAAACGCCCCGTGGGCTCCCTACACGCCCCCTCAGGCGCCCCGGGCCCACCCGGCGACGGGACATGCGTGCTCTCGCCTGCCCAGTCCTCCCCGCCGAGGACCTGCGCGCCCCCCGAACTTGACGAAGAGGTGTGAAAGTTTTGTTTGGGTTTTGCGCAAGAGATAAAACGCTGTACGCGTTTACTCCGACCAGACGCGCGCTGCGTGGGGAGGAAGAAAAGTAGCGGTGGATGAGGTGAAGCGCGATCGTGGAATAAAGCCGGTCGTTTACAACTTAAAGGGAGGGTGGGCATGGGAGTTGGTTCTCGCCACTCCCTCGAATCTCCCGTGGGCAGGTGAGAATGGATGGGGAACATGCTCAGCTCCTCGCTGCAGCAGCCATCCTCCGGGAAACCTCATGTGCCGCCCCCTCCCCGCCCCCGGCCAGCCGCGGGTGCCCGGCCTCGGGAAGCTGTCTGTCCCCACCCCCACAAATAAAGCATGTGGAGAAAAAGGATCTGCGGGTGGAACTCAGAGCAGTCAGGAGTGGTCGCTGTGGGAAAGGGAATTGGGTGTTTTTTTTTAAAAGACCTGTCCTGACAAAGTTTCGCTGTTCCGCAGAAATCCTCACACCCTTTCCAGAAATCCTATGGATAAGGGCTGACGGTTGAGCGCGCCCTCCCGGGGGCTGGAGCCTGGGGCGCCAGGGGCGCAGGGCGGCCACTGACAGCCCGACCTGCCCGACACAAGGGCGCGCGCGCACACACACACACACACACACACACACACACACACTTTCGCTTCTAGCCCAGTTACCCAACTCACTCTTACTGCCAACCACCCCCATCCTTATTATCATCGGGGATGGGAACAGTGTTGTGGACACTTGTCCCCAGCCCGGAGAAGATGAGGATGATGTAATTAGTCATCTTCATTCTTCCCCTTCCGCCCTCTCTGGGCCGGAGAGAGCATGGAGCCACAGATCTCCCATTCCCCCAAGCCCAGCTGGTGGCCTAAAAAAAGGGGGGGGACCATTTGTCACTTGGGACCAGGAGTCCCCAGAATGGGTACTGAGGGTGCCCAGGAAAGTTCCCCCAGGTCAATCTCCAAAAGCAGTGCCTCTAGGCCATACAGCCTAGCATGCAGAAGCTGAGAGTGGCAGAGGGGCTAGAAGAGGCCATGGTCATAGATGGTGGGGAAGACTTTGAAGGGACATCAGAATTAAAGTTAGGAGTTGCTGTTCTTCGGGTGGACCAAGAAAAACTGAAAGCTAAAGGGAGAGGGAGGGAGAACCAGAGAGGAGAAATAAGAGATGATTCTAGGGGGAAATTGAAAGAGAAAAGGGGAGAGAAATGGAGTTAAGAGAAGGAAAAAGAGGAAAGGGGAAGAAAGAGTGAAGAAAGAAGAGGGAGGAAAGAGGAAGAAAGTGAAGAAAGAAGAGGAAGGAAAGAAGGAAGAGGGAAGGAAAAGAAAGGGGGAAGAAAGGAAGTAAAGAAAGGAGGAAGAAAGGAAGGAAAAGGAGTAAGGAAGAAAAAGGGAGGAAGAAAGGGAGGAAAGGAAGGAGAAGGAAAGTTTTTTTAAAGGGGGAAGAAAAGAAAGAGAAAAAGGAGGAAGGAAAGGAAGAACGAAGGAGAGAAAAGGAGGAAGGAAAGAAATAGAGAAGAAAAGGCAAAGAAAAGAAAGAAGAAAGAAAGAAAAAGAAAGGAAAGAAGAAAATAGGAAAGGAAAAGGAAGGAAAGAAAAAAAAGACAGGCGGCCTGAAAAGAAACAGCAATCACAGAAAAACACAGATATCCAACATCATACTGGTGAGACGCCTCTTCAGGCTTAAAACAAAATGAAAACAGTCACAGACCAGGCAGGAAAAAGTGCCGGTAAAGCGCGGGCTCCTCGCAGGCAGCTCCTGGCTCTGCGGCCGCAGGCAACTAAGACAGAGCGGCCGGGGAGAGCGGAGCCCCGGAGACGAGCAGAGCCGAGCGGCAGACGCCAGAGCGCGGCCCGGCCCCGCGGCGGCGGCTTTCGCTACCACCTCCCGGCTCTGCTGCTCGCGGCTTGCCTCCCCGGCCGCGGTCCCCGAGCGGTACTCACCTCTGCGCCGCCGTGTTGGCGTCCAGCACCCCGGCGCCCTGCATCCACGTCCGCACCGCGTTCATGCCGCTGCCCAGCGGCTCTTCCTTCATGCTGCTTCCACTCCGTTGGATGCTTTCCTGAATCCCAAACATGAAAACAACCTTTTCTTGTGGAAAATCTCCTCCCCCTTGAAAATTTGAAAAAAAAAAAAAAGGAAAGAAAAACGCCAGCCAGAGATTTTTTTTTTTTTTTGAGTTGTTGAACTCGCGCTAGAAGATCAAGACGGGCTGGAAAGCAAATTTTTTAAAAATGTAAACCTTCGCTCAAAACTGAGCGATAACCCGAAGAAAAAAAAAAAAAAAAAGGAGAGAGAAAAGGAAGGGAAAATCCAACAAAAAGACCAAAATTAAAAAAATAGAGATGTATGCTTGGCTGTTGGGGGTTGTTTGGTTGGTTAATTTTTGGTTTGGGTGCTTTTTTTTCTTTTTTTTTTCTTTTTTTTTTTTTTTTTTTGTAATGATCACAGGCCGGTGGAGGACAGGAGGGGCTGGAGTTTCCTTTTGTAGAGGTACCGTTCACTTGAAGAAGCAGGAAGAAAAAAAAAAACCCTGATGGCAATTTAAGAAACAATAGACTCAACTCGCGCTGCCGGCTTTGCTACTTCAAGTGTCATTTTCCACAACCAGGCAAGTTTTTCCTCTCTCTCTCTCTCTCTCTTTTTTCCTCCTTCTCTCCCAACCAAAGATGTTTCTTTCCTTTCAGTGCGTATAGATGAGGAGGACGCTGGTTGCCATAGACAGATACACCAGAGAGGGAGAGTGGGGTGGGGGGAAGGGGGAGGGGGGTAGGGAAAGACAGAGAGGAAAGGAGAGGAGAGGAGAGGGAGAAAGAGAGAGAGGTGGACCCTGCTGAATGGAGATTCTGTTTTCTCCTTGCTAAAATAGAAGTGATTTGCAGGCTTTCCCTATGGAATCCAGTTTGACTCTCCCCAGAGCTAAACACAAGCACACTAACCCCAAAGGGAGGAGGCGGGGCCCGCGCGTCAATGACCCGCCCCTTCATTTGCATAACGTCATCCTTCCGCCTCGCCTCAGCCAATCGCGGCGCAGGAGCCTACTGGCTCTCAGCACAGGGCCACGCTCCCTCATTAACATCCCTCTCCGGGTGGCGCAGGGGAGCCGGCCAAAGTTCCTCGCAAAGTGGCGCGCGAAGGATCGCTTAGTACCCGTGTCCGAGCTGGAGAGGAGCGGGGCTGAGCTGGGCAGAGCCGGGCAGGAGAAGGGAGACAGAAGGAAGGGGAGGAGGATATTCTTCTCAGGGATTTGAGCTGGGGTCTGTGTCCCGGCCATTGCAGTCTGTTAAGCATCCTCGCCGCGCCCTGAGCGCGCTCAAGGCGCACAGGCTGCGCCCTCCCAGGGCCGTGTCCTGCTCCGCTGTTCTGGGACGTCGGGGGCAAAAGTGGAGGAGACGGGAGAGCCCGGGCAGAAAAAGCAGGACGCGCATGCCAGGTGCCCACCTCTTCGCTTTGAGGAGGGGGTGGTGGGTTGGAAAAATGGGTGTGTAGATCGGCGCTGGGAGCTCGCAGACGGCACTGCCCCCACGCTGGGAGGGAGGGGTGGACCCTGGGCTCCGGCAAGCAAGGCGCTGTGGACCCCCAGGGAGTGGGGGACCCGGGCTCTGCCCCTAGTCAAGCCACTAAAACCCCTCTCGCTCCGCGGCTAGCCTGGAGACCGCCGGCGTTAGGCACTGTCCTCACATGCTCACTTCTCTGGAGCACCCCGCGGGATAGGTAAACCACCGTTTACCTAACGAATGCTCGCACTGGAGCTGTGCCAGGCTGCGTTTTAAAATTTGCTCGGAATAAATCCCCACCCCCTCATCACCGCCCCACCAGTTTTTTCCTTAGAGTAACTACCAAAGCAAAAACAACGTCTCTGATTAGTTATCTGGTGTAGGGTTTCTCTCTTCCTCATTCTTTCTGTTAAAATGCGGGGCTTGAACAAACCTTCCCCCAACTTCGGCCTCTGCCACCTGTCAAGAAAGAGAGAGATCAGGGAAGGAGGGAATGAAGGGAGGGAGAGAGGGAAGAAGGGAGGAAGGAAGGGAAGACGAAATGATCTCCTTCCTCAGACCCTTCAACATGTAAGCTTGTGGCTGGCAAAGGAAATAGCTAGATGTTTCTGCGTAACGTGCCCCATCATTTTTTAGCAGGTTGTAACCTCTAATAAGCACATGGTGAACTTCTGTTTCATTGCCCTCAAAGGAACTCCCTGACTGCAGCCAAATCTGCTAAGGGCTCCTTCGGGGAAATTCTCTGCCAGAAATCCAGGTCCCCTTTCTGCCGGCCTTTCTTGGCCTTTTGATTTAGGGAGCTCATGGGGTCAGTGATGGAAAAGTACACATGCTCATGTTGAATGGAATGGAGACAGGCAGAAGTTAAACTTAGTGCTCTTGGCAGAGCAGGAAAGTGGGAGCCACTTCCAGATTCATAAACTAGTTGAAAGACTGTGTTTCAGGCCTGAGGATACACGGCCACTGTCTTCAACACTGCTTTATCTCTTGTGCACAAAGCCTGCCCAGTCTCATACCATTTAATTTGGACCACTTAATGTGCTGAGCTTTTCCTCCCTGATATCATAATTAATGCCATTTCCTCCAAGAAGCTCTCGAAGAGATCTGTTTGATCCATCAGGATCCCCACACTACCCACCAGAGTTCCTGGCACACAGTAGATGTTCATAAGGGGTATGTTGGTGGAAACACTGGAAGGATTATAGTTTTGTGAAGAGGGAAAAGGGGAAGCTGGACATTCTCCATCTCTATAGAATTTAAGTGCACAATTGAAACTTGGCCTGCTGAAAATTTCCCAAAGCTCCAAGTTTAACCTCCAAGGCCCAAAGGGTCCCCAGAGCCAATCCCTTCCCCTTCCTGGACTATCCCCTGCCTTCTCTGAGGGGATCCT
This sequence comes from Monodon monoceros, assembly GCF_005190385.1. NCBI lineage: Eukaryota > Metazoa > Chordata > Mammalia > Artiodactyla > Monodontidae > Monodon > Monodon monoceros. Next base: position 134,420,874 of record NW_021703768.1, read on the forward strand.
TCAGAGAAGGGGGACCAGGAAGCAGAGGCCACCTTCCTATCAAAGAGTCCCAGGTAGCACTGGCATAAGACCGAGATCTCCATCTCTTTAATTGCCTGAGCCTCCATTTCACTCTCCAGTAAACAGTGCTAGGACTCCAAGTTGAGTCTGGTGAGGTACATACCCCAGTGATGGGGAACGCACAATGGTGCATCAGATCACTGCCAAAGGTGACAGAGAACTGAGAGACACAGCCACTCTGAGGACCAGGTTCAGTGACAGCAACACAACAGATGGATTTCTAGGGGGGTCAAGCAAATCTAGAAGCACTCTGCAAATGATATGTTTGTGGAGGGGCCTGAAGCTGCGTGATCCAAAAGAGAAATTGGCCCAGAGAAAGAAGCCTTCAGCAGCCCAATTCCTGCCCCAGAGCCAGTAATCTCCAGGAACTAAATAAGAGGAAGGCAACCTCCACATCCACCAGGCCATGGGAGGAAAAATAAAAGGGGGCAAGTATCTTTTGATATGACCAAGTCCATTTGGCTATGCAGAGGCAGCAGATACTTCACCTGGGATGGTGAATGTACTTTCTTTTAATCAAGCAGAGTGTATTCGTAGTTTTTCTTCTGGGTATCCTTGTGCTTTCAATCTTGCTTTCTTACCCAGTAATAAATGTTTAAGCAGGAAGGAAGCTGAAGAGAAGGTGGAAAAGAGACAAAGAGGGTGATAGAAAACTAGGAACAACACCCAGGCCAGCAGAATGGTACCTTTTTGTGGATTTCCTCTGGTGAATAATGAACTAGCACTGGCAGTTTTAAACTTTGAAAAATCCCTTAAACGCTTTTCAGTCTTCCCTCATGTAGGTTTGCACCACCTCCAAAAAGCAAAACCTGTGTGTACAGGGGTGACTGTAAAGTATGTACTGAGACTGTCTTCATGCTTTTTTACATTATAGTCACATCCTCTGTGGAGAGACAAACTTGTATGTATAGCATTGCCCAGGCTTTGTAGCATATCTGTGACTTTAGGGTAACTTATCAGGGTAATCAGTTATAAGGTAAACCCTGCTTATCAGCTTAATCAAATGGGGAAAGGAGGAATTTTGTTAGAAATGCAGATTTCCAGGCCTTGTCCAGACCTGCAGAATTAGGGAAGAAGAAAGTGAGGGGTAAAGAACATGTACACGAGGAAAATATACAGCAGAATGAGTTTATATGGGGAAGGAGCAATTGGAAAGACTTGATATTTCCCCTGGAGTGAAGACTCCCTCAGGGCTTCTCAGAGTTTCTTCCGCCTGGCGGTGGGCGCGGTTTAGCTTCCACCCACTTCCTCTCAGTTGCTCCAGACAGTAGACAAGGCTGCCCATCCCTCGGGGTCTCCCCGCGTTGGGGGTAACTCAGGCCCTGTGAGCAAGCCCTTCTCCCCACACCGACCTTTGACACCTTCTCACTCTTGGATATCCCAACCCTCTTAAGGCACAAAGAGATCAATTCCGTTTCCTGAAGAGCATCAGTCGCCGCGGTAACTTCCGGGGAGAGCAAATAGAAACACACCCGTTCCCCAAAAGAGCGGAGACAAGATGCCCAGACAAGATGCCCAGCTAAGACTAGGGGGACGTCCCAGGGAAAGAGGGAATCTTCTCCGCTAGTCCGCCCCCAGGAGGCCAGACTTGGGACCTGTCATTTAGAAAATTCCTTCGTTTCGGTCCCCCTTATGAAGACGCGCCCCCAGAAGGGCCGCCTGTCTGGGAAGTGCCCCCTACCTTTTGCCGCTAGCCAGAGCCCACTCGGAGTGAAACCGGAAGAAAGATGCCTCTTTCAAAGCTGCGAAGAAGGGAAAAAGGAAAGATGGGGCGATGAAGGCCAAAGGCGCAAAGTCCTGCCGCACGCGGCCGGCTCCGAAGGCGTCCCTCCGCGGCCTGGAGTCACGGGCAGGGTTGGACAGAGGCCAAGGCACTGCCCCAAAGAGGAGGAGGATAGGTGGGTGGAGGGTGGTGGCCTGGGGCCCTGGGAAAGAGAGGATCTGAGCGGGGCGCAACTCCGCAGTGGCCCCTGAGCAGCACCCAGACGCCGGCGGGGGTGGTCAAACAACGGATCCCGGTCGCCCGCGGCAAAACCCTGCCCCTGCCCTCCTAACACGTCTACCCGCTGCCCTCGAGGAATGCGTAGGAGCAGGAGGCCACGGTTCCACCGGAAATCCGTCTGTCCTCCCTCCTTGCTCTCAGTCCTCTCTGGCAAGCGGCAAAGGGAAGGGGGCATTTCCCTGGACCATGAACCCTGCTTCCGACCCCCCAGCACTGCAGAGAAGCCCCGGTTTGCTCACCCAGTCTGACTGATACTTCCAGACCCTGGGAGCGTGCCTCTTCCCACAGCACGGACAGGGAAACTGAGGCCTAGAGAGGGACAAAGTCACCCACAGAGAGCTAGGAGGTCGAAATCAGGCAAATAACACCGCTGGGGCTCTGGCTTGGGAGTGCTTAGTCTGCATGGGACGAGGGCTTGAGGCCAGGGTTTCGAGCAAACCTTTCCCGGATCGAGCCTGCAGACTCTCGGGTTTCCTCTGGGGCGGCCCCCAGATAAGAATAGATCCCATTTTTTGAAGGTTTTATGGGCATAAACTCACCGAATTTCCACAACAGACAAACACGGCAGGTAAGATCACCCCTATTTTACATGTGAGAAAACTGACGCTCTGTGATTAAAATGAAACAACTTGTCCACAGCCGCATTGCTAATAAACTCGCCGAGTCCAAATTTCTCCAGAGCCTCTCCTCTGAACCTTGGATCCAGACCACTCACCCAGCTTCGGCGCTTATCTCCCCCATTCGCCTTGGTGCTTGCCCCCCATGGCTCGAAGACCCCTTTAGCTCTCGAGCCTGTAGGTATCCTGGATGAGAAAGGAGCGTGGGTGCAAGTTGTCCCCCCGAAAGCAGGCAGCAGACAGTAGAGAGGAGGGTAAACGGTTCTCAAAAGCCCTAATACGCGAACTGTATGCGCATTCCAGCGGTCAGATACAAATGCCCGCGTCTCTCGGGGCCGCCAGCGGCAGGGCGCGCTAGGGTCGTGCCAGCTCCAGCCCTGGCTCTGCCACATTTGTTATGTGACCTCCAGTCAGCCGCTTCTCCCCAGCCCTAGCCGAAGTTTTAGAGCTCCAGGCGCACGCAAAGTTGCCTAATTGAAATAGACTAAATAAAAGACTGCGGGGATGCATGGGACGCCCATCAGAGGACAGAAATCTGGACACCTGCGGATGCGCTTTAATGGAGGAAGGCCGGCCGTATGGCCTTGGAATGACCATAGCTAAAAGCTGAAGTTACTCTGTGCAGAGAGAACACAGTTAGGGGCACTGCCAGAAAGGTCCCAGTCAAAGGCTGCCCCAGGGCACGACCTTACTCCTCCCCTGACCCTTCCCCACAGTCCTCCAGCCCGCAGGATTGGAGTCTGATCCGGCTGATTGATTCTGGAGTCTGAATGGCCCTCGCTCCCCGCACGGAAGGAGACTCCAGGTTGCGAGAACAGGGGTTGCTGGGCTGTTTGGAAATTAGCATTCCTTCAGTAGTGCAAATCTGAAAGAAGGAAACTGAGGCCTTCGAGGATTTGGAGCAGAAGGGAAGGAGAAGGCCAGTTTGCTTAGAGGAAAGTAGAAGAGAGGACGAGTTTAGCAGACAACTTCGAGATGCCCTAGTCACAAAAAGTTCTCGAGTGTGTTTTCTTTAACGTGGAATTGACTGGATATTTACGCACCGCTCCGCGCTTGGAGGTCTTTGTTGGATGTGTGTGATGTGAGTGTGCAAATACTTGTACAAACGAAGAGTGGTTGCATATCGTGGGTCTGTGCAATACGAGTGTGGCAGTGAGTGACATCGCGCACTTGGGTGCATGTGTGCGCGTGCTTGAGAATTTTTGCACACAACCGTGAGTACACGAGTGCATGTGTATAGTGTGTGCATGTGTCACGTGTAGACAGTCCTCGTTTATGTGAGTGGGTGTGCATGTAATGTGTGCAAAAGCATCGTACACGTGTCTGAGCCTGAGCTCATATGTGATTCGTGTGTCCATATCTGCATGTGAAACCCAGCGAAGTAGTCCCCCAGAGATCTCAGGTCCAATCGGAGGAAAGGTGCGGGCAGGATGCGAATTGAGCGCCCCACGGCAGGCGTAGAAACTGTAGCTCCTTTGGCATGCAGGTAGGAGGAGGTCGTCCACAGGGCGCAGGAACCGCCCAGAGGCTACAGGTTAGCGCCCAGCTCGGCTCCAGGCGGGCAAGGCAGGTTCCCCCGGGGTCCACAAATTACCCGGAATGCGCGCGCACTGATCCCTGCTGGACAGTTCCGCGTTCTTAATTGTTCCTCGCGGACAGTTTCTGATTATTGATGCCGTGTGTCCTAAAAGAGACTGCTTCGGATTATCTGCGTATTTATTATCTTTATCACCGCCATTATTTGGTCGCTGTATGAAGATGGTGCCAAGCCCACCAAGACCGCCGTGCCCCGCCTCTCCGAGGCTGCCCTGGGCATGCAGTGACCCGCGGGTGCCCGAATCTTCCCTTTACGTGGAGCCACAGCGCCACCTCGCGATCACCCGGCCTCCCTCCCGTCACTGCCGGCCAAGGCACAGCCTTTCCTGGTTCAGACCACCCAAGGTCCCACTACTGGTTTTCCATTTGCTTTTCATTCCTCTTGCCCTCACTAGAATGTTCCACTTTGCCAGAGCCTAGAGATTCCTCCAAACACACCTTTGCCGCCGCACCTTTGTACCGGAGCGGAATGCCTACACCCTTCTCCACCTAGAGAAGCTCCTCTCCCCTTGCAATCACCAGCTCAAGTTCACCTCTTCCGCGAAAACTTTCCAAACCCATTCTATAGGTAGTCACTCACGCCTTTTCCTGATTCGCCTAACGTTCATATCATATCGGACAGGAAAATATCCTTTAAATGTCTCCCCGTCCTCCCTAAACAGGGAGCTCTTCGACAATGTCTGTTGTTGCTTATACCAACGACAACGACAAAAATAACAATAAAAGCTGGTATTTACTGAGAGCATATCATGGAGCATCTTATGCAATGTACTGTTCTAAACACTTGACTTTCATTATCTCATTTAATTTACCAGGAAAACCATGAAGTAAGCATCAGTATAATTTCCCAGTTTTCAGGTGAAGCTAGAGTTCCTGTCCAAGGTCGCATTGAAGATCCCAAACCAAGTCTGTTGGTGTGATGCCAGAACCCACTTTTCTTAACCTCTGTGCCTTGCAAATTTATTCAGCTCTATATCCACAGGCTTTACGACAGGACCAGGCACAGAGTGGGCATTCATATATTTATGAATAAAGGAACCACTGCCAATTTAAATTCTTTCCAGGACAGTTGGATTAGAAAAACACTGCAATTATCAGATACCTTAGTTGAAATATTACCACAATGATTTATCCCAAAAGAGGATTCCACTGTTAACTAGATAGGTGACCTTGGTCAAGTCATTTCATCCTCAATTTCCTTGTTTGTAAAAGTAGGTTTGCTGTAAGGAATAAGTGAGGGGAAAATATAAAGTATTTGGTACAGCCCCTGGTACTGTAGTCAATATTCAATAAAAGTTTGCTATTTATATAATTGGTAATGATAGCTTAAGAAAGTAAGGCAGAAAACACAAAATCGACTTACCCCTATTCACAGAGAATTCATGGTACCTCTGTATAAAATTATCTCACTATTATATCTTCATTTTCATCTTGAACATAAAATATGTAATAAAATATGTTTGGTTTACTGTGGTTAGGGTGTTAATGTTAACCCTGCTCTGTTATAAGATTTTAAGGGGTGGGGAGGGAAAGATATAATTAAACAGTAAATCAGCAGACTTTGACTCTCACCCTTTCCTTTTGCTTTGTAGGTTTTTACCAAGAAGGATCTAAAGAAAGACTATAAAAGTGCTTATTATTCTGGAAAGTACAAAACTCTGTATTTTAATTTTGGGGATGTTCTGGGCTAGTTTTTCCCCCCACTTGAAACACTTTGTTGCTAGTAATACACTAAAAGTTTTAAAATATGTATCTAAGCAAATAATTGTACCCAAATAAAAGAAACAAATGAAGCTTGTTTAAACATATTCCAGACCTTCAGACATTTCCCCAAAAGGCTAAGTTTTAAAGGTTCAGGGTGCCTTTGTAGAGTGAGCCATTAAGCAATTACTCTTATTAGCAATTTAAGTGAATATGAACTTTTCTATCTGATCGGGCTCTAACTTTTCTATTGTCAAATTATTTTAGAAAGACTCTATTGATTGGTATAATCATGTCAAAGAACTGATTTCTCCTCAGAGAAATGAGTCTAATAAAATCCACAAAAGGCATAAATGTGTCTCCCCATTTAGCTGGCCCAAAATGAGTTTCTAGAAACTTCATCCCAGCCCCACATTTAGTTTAGTTCACTTGTACCTGCTTCCTATTCTATGCAATACTAATGTATGAAGATGAATAAATGGACTCAGGAAATCTTACCTGCCTCAAATTAATGTGTTAAGAGATTTTGTTGTATAGCTGACAGGTATTTTATTACCCCTGATTGGGGATTTGATTCATACTGATGGTGTGAGACGCTGGCTTTTTGACAGCTGGGTCACGTACTGTGGGGCTGTGGGTCCTGTTCTGTTTTTATTTTCTTCTTTTTTTATTCCTAGTATGGTAGCCATTAGAGATGCTCACCAAAATTATGATTTTTCTTCTTCCAGGTGCATAGTAAGATTAAAGTATTCTGATCCTTCTGCATTTAGATGTGACCTTGTAATTTGCTTTCACAAATGAGGAATTAGCAGTAGCAGTATGTGTTCTTTATAGGCAGAAGCTTTAAGAGCCAGTGTGCAATTCACCAAATCCCCTTCCCCGTGTCACAGCTGCTGGCCATCCCCAGATGGAGTTTCGCTCCACCTGCCACTCTTTGCAAAAAGTGAAGAGCCCTCCAACCCACAGTGGACTTTTAACGTGAATGGGAAATAATCTTTTCTTACTGTATGTCCCAGAGATTTTTTGCTGCAGCATAATCCAGCCTCTCCTGTCTAATATGCCTAGGAAGGTAGCTTATGTTTCTTTTTCTTTTTGCAGACAATGTGAAAATTCTCCTAAGATGAAAAGTACACTTCCACTTCTAATTAAATAGAATAATCAGATAACAAAATTATTCAATGAGAAATTGGTATCTTATTTTCTTCCTCAATTCATACATGTCCTGTGGATTAAAACATCATTTTGAAAATTCTGAAATGGGGAAACAATTGAATTTTAGATAGGCAGAAAAGGAATCTCAAAATCATTGCTAGACCTTCATAAGAATTTCCAGTGGGCCCTTTGTCCACTTGCAGATACACAATGTAGGGAATTTTATAGGTTCTGATTAGAAAAGATTCTTATTAGCAATTGTATGAGGGAACAGAGAAATATTTCTTTCTCCACTGGGTTCATCTCTATAATTTCAGGTTGGGGAAAGGGGGAAAATACTTGACTTATCAACTTGTGTTTAAGGAACATAATCTAGGGCAAATCAATTAACATTTCCAGACCTTACTTTCTTCATCTGGAAAATAAGAGTGTTGAAGTAAGACCATCTTAGGATGCCATCCAGTTCTACTAAACTAGAACTCCAAGATACTTGGGTGATTTCAGTTTTAGGAATCAACACTACAGTAGTACAAGAATCTTGTTTCTATCCTCAGCACTATTTTGTGGGACACCTGTAATTTTTTTCACACTGATCCCCAACTTAAAGCGACTGCTTCTTAAGAAGATAGATAGTGCTTCTTTTCTTCAACCTCACATTTTTTAAGGTAGGAATCTGCTAGAAAATTGGACCATATAGATTTGGGGCCATGTAAAATGCTTTTTCATTTTCTAGCCAAGAGGAACATTCTGCTTTTTTATTGGAGAGCTGTTCTCTTCAGGTTTCAAGAGCAGAACACCTAAGGAAATTTCTCGTGAATTTTCAGTAAATTTTTGTGAGAAAATATTGATCATGTAACAAGTGCTGCAGGGTGAAATCATTAATCTCTGTTCTTTATCCTCAGTGTGCTATGACTGACTACCAAAAACAATACTATTACCTTCCTTTGGATAATAGTTTACAACTGAGAAGGAGGTTTCACATGAGTTATTGTCTTGACTCCTCTGAACAAACCATGCAAGTGACATTTCTCCCCCATTTCACGAGGGAGGAGCTGAGGTTGAGATTTGCCCTTGTCCCGTGGCTAGTAAGCAGCCAGGTCTGGCTGTAACCCAAGAGCCACAGCTGCCCATGAAATTAAGAAAGCTGTCTGCAACTCTACCAGGGAATAGAAAGTGTTGAAATCAGGGCACAGGGTACTACTTGACAGAAAGATGAAGGATGCTTTCTGTTACACACATTATTGCTGTGAACTGATTCCTGGTTTCTCTCTCCTCTGGGTACTCCCCCAAAATTACAGTACTCTGCATATAGTTAGGTGTGGTCATCTGACCTACTTGAGCCAGAGCATTTATTTAGAAGTGAGAGGACCCAGAGCAGTCACTCCCCTCAACCAGAGGTATTACCAAGGGTAGCTCCATCAGTTGGGGTCCTGCTGCCCATGATCACAATGAGCAGAGGTCTTTGCCAATACCCAATAAATTCTTTTTTTTTTTTTTTTTTTTTTTTGGTGGTACGCGGGCCTCTCACTGCTGTGGCCTCTCCCGTTGTGGAGCACAGGCTCCGGAAGCGCAGGCTCAGCAGCCATGGCTCACGGGCCCAGCCACTCCGCGGCATGTGGGATCTTCCCGGACTGGGGCACGAACCTGCGTCCCCAGCATTGGCAGGCGGACTCTCAACCACTGCGCCACCAGGGAAGCCCTACCCAATAGATTTAATGTAAGCAAGTGATTTAAGCCACCGGGGATTTGGGGTTCGCTTATCACAGCTTAGCTTAGTCTGCCCTGACTGGTATGGTTTCCTAATTCAAATATAACTCTTTTGTAAAAGAAAACTATCTCTGTGGGGTGGTCTTTTGTAAACTTGAGTCATATACAGTCAGCCCTCCGTATCCCTGCGTTCTGGATCCAAGGTTGCTTGAATCCACTGGATGTGGAACCCTGTGGATACGGACGGCCGACTGGACTACACCATTTTACATAAGGGACTTGAACGTCCTTGGATTCTTCTATTTGTGGAGTCCTGGAACCCATCCCCCTCGGATACCAAGGACGACTGTACACATACCTTTTAAAAAGAAAATATTCTCCTGGATCCCTCATGTTTTTATTTAAATCAATTTTACTATCTTACTTAAACATGCACAAGCATAAAACTAGGGATAAATTCTTTATGCGTATAGCACAAACAACTGTGAAAACAAATTATAAAAATAATGAAAAACACCACAAAAGCAAAGATTCATAAATGAGCAGTAATAAAACACTGGAAAACATTGTTTTGTGGAAACTAAATTGCCACTCAAATGTCAAGATGGTTCTGAGTTCAAAAAAGTAGGTTCTTTGAGGCTGGTATGCCTATATAATTATATCTGGCATAATGTCTCAATTCTTCTACCATTTTTCTCTTTTTTTGAACCACCATAAAACATTCCTTAATACATGTGGTATAGGAAAAGCTTAAAGGAGTTATTTCAGTAGCAAATCCACCTCTGTCCCTTTCTTGCCAGCTTATGGCAATAAAGAATCACTGTTGGCACCAATAAACACAAACTAAAATGTGAGATTAAAAATCTTATGTCAGTACTCGGTTTTATGGAAATTACCCAGATAAGTCTGACTATGCTTAACTTTTTAATAGTATCATTGAAATGAAAGCCCTGTGCTTTTAAATTCCTGTCAAAATCTAAGAAACTCCCCACTCTCCAAAATATATTGTATATGCCACTGAACTGTACACTTAAAAATGGCTGAAGCGGTACATGTTATGTGTATTTTACCACAATTTTAAAAAAGTTTTTTTCATAGAGAATAGTGCAAGTTTCAGAGCAAGATATCCTGACTATCAAATCCCCACTCCCACTATTTTGATGCTGAGCCACCTTGAGGCAAGTTGCTTAACCTCTCTGAACCTCAGGTACCTCATCAGCAAAGTAGTACTGTACTCATTAAACAGTTGTTTTGAGCAACAACGAAGATAGAGTAAATGGAAGAGTCTAGCACAGTACCAGTCTGTGGAGAACTGCTATGTGTTTCCTCCTGGGCCATTGCCAAGACTGCATTTCTCAGCTTCCCTAGCAGCTAGGTATGGCTCCAACCGAGCTCTGGCCAATAAAATGTAGGTGGAATTGATGGAAGCCATTTCCAAATATAGTTTATAAAAACCTCCCACAGAATCTTGCACCCTTCTTCCCCCTTCTGTGAGCTGAATCAGATAATCCAAGAGAAGATTCCAATGCTATAAGGCAGGGCTTAACAAACTTTTTCTGTAAAGTGCTAAGAGTCAATATTTTAGGGTTCGTGGGCTATATACTCCCTCTGTCACAAGTACTCATTCTGCCGTCGTAGTGTGAGAGCAGCTACAAAACAGGTAATACATACAAATGGATGTGGCTGTGTTCCAATAAAATTTTATTCACAAAAAAGTATTCAAATTTGACCCACGAGCCATGCTGACTCCGGCTCTGGGATGTTAGAATCACAGGGTCAAAGGCATCTGGGTCCCTAAAACTGCATGAGGAAATGCACTTTAATACAAGCAAGAAATAAACTTATGTTAACTCATAAGAGATTTTAGAGTTTTGTCAGTGTTAGCCTACTCAGACATTTTTGGAGGAGGTCATGGAGGAGATGTGACCTCCTGTTGACCCTCGAGCTGAGTAAGGGCAATCTGAGGCTGCTAGCCCCCTCCCCTGTCCTTGAAATGTACATTTGCCCTCTGTTCCCACAGTGGGAACTGTTTTCAAGGACACAGTCTTGAGAGAGCAATGTGTTGTTGAGACCATCTGGACAGGATACAAGACTGAATCCCATCATCCCAAATCTACCTAAACTTTTAAGATTCGGTTAGGCACATGCAGAGATCTACTCATCTTGCAGCTACCCAAGACAAGCCTTGTATGTAAGTAAGTTCTCTTGCTTATCAAACCTGCCACCTACAAATCTGGAGTGGTCTGTCTCTTTCTTCCGTCTCTCCTTGCCCTCCGTGTACAGAGGCCAGATTTCACCCAGGAAGCTCCTGAAGTTTTAAACCAACAGATATCATACCCAACCACATAAGTCCCTCTTCTGCCCTATGTTCCTTTGAAGACAGGGACTGTGGGTTATTCATCTGTCACAAAGCCTTCCCAATACATATTAGTGAAATTTAAAAAACACCATCAAATAGATAATCATGTGCATGGGGAAATTAATAGATGCAACAGCTATGACATTCGAAGTCATCTCTGTCCCCTCTCTCCATCCCATCACCCTATTCCTGGGCACATATTAGTGTTGTTTGTGCCCCATCCCAGATAACCAGAGACACACATTTGGGAGACAGTTTGCTTGTGTAAAGTGAACAGACCTTGGTTAATTGGTTTATTTTATGTGAACAGGTTGCTCCCTCTTACAATAAGTAAGCCCCTGGAACATATTGCAAAGTCAGCTTTCAGTTGTGGCTCGGCATGTGATAGCCTGTCACCTACAAACCTGATGATACACCACCATTGCAGTTTGGTACTTTTACCCCTAATTATGGTGAGGGAGCCTGAGACTGCAGGAGATTAAAAAAACTTTTCCAAAATCCTATCCTGGCCACACCAGAAACCCAGGCCTGTGTGAATCCCAAGCATCATGCTACCCACAGTTGGATTCTGAAACCTGTGGAATCATCCACCTTCCCTACTGGTAATGTATTTGTTGGGGAACAATTAACCTCGGGATGAGTAATTTGTCACCACTATGTGTGAGTTTCAAATTTTCCCATTACAAGAGGAAAATGAGAAAAATATGTCCTAGATAACACAGGGAAAAATGCTTCATTGTCTTAATTGCCTTTCTATTTCAATCAAGGAAGGCATTTAATTATTTCTGAACTACATTCAAAACTCTCTCTCAAGAATATTACTCTCCCCAGGTGAGTTAACCAAATCTGTGCAAAACATTTCTCGTGTCTGAATATTAAAATCAAACATTTACTGAGCACTTTTTATATGCCAGTGACTAAATTCCTTCCACTTATGACCTCATTTTTTCTTCAGAGCAAGTCCATGAAGTGGAAACAGTCCTTATTCTTCTCTGACAAGTGAGGAAACTGAGGCAGAGAAAGAAGAGCGTTTGTGTGAGTTCCAAAGGCCGTAAGTGGTGAATCAACATTCAGTCCCAGTCCCCCACCCAGACCACACTGCCCCCTCCCCCACTCTGCCCTGCTGACTCTAAAGAGAGAGATGTGTTTTCCCCTTTGAGATTCCAATTTCTGAGTAAATGTGCAAAAACCAATGTGGAAGAAATCACCCACGATGACTCAAGTCAGCTACTCAGAGGTCATTGAGAACCTCAGCCCTCTGGAACTTGAGGTGGGTCATCTAGAGGCTATGGAGTCAGGAAGGGCTGAGTTGGCCTGGCTTCTTGCACCAGGAAAGAAACCCATGCTGCTCCACACCACTGCCCTGGGCCCTGGAAAGGCCCTCACGACCTTCACTCAGGGCACTACTTTGACTTCAGCATCGCTGCTGGAACCCACAGGGAAAGGAAATAACTTTTCTATGATAGGTACTTTAAGGCGATTATTATCTCACTTTACTTTTTAAAGAATGAAGAACAATCAACTCACTCTACTTTAAAACTGAATGGCATGAACACATGTGTTGCATAACTAAGAAAAAGAAATATTTTCTTCTGTGATGGACTGTGCCCTTCAAAACGCATGTACTATAAAACAGAATAAAGACTGGATTTTGAAATCTGTGTACCGCATCAGTAGGAAAGTTGACACTTGCAATTTTCACAAGGATTTTAAACTTTACAATATGGTAAGCGTAGGACAATTAAGAGTACACTTATGTCTTCAGAACAAAATGCTTTATAATTTGGGTTAAATTTTTTTAGTCTTCACAGTAGTCCTAATTTCAGTAACATAGCTATTTGAAAATATTTTAATGAAAATATTCTATTTCATTAACTTTGCATAAGAGCATGAATGAGAAAACTGACATTTTTAAAATATAAAATACAGCCTGTATTCCTAATAAATAAGAGCAACTGTCGATTCCTTAACTGTGTATCTTTGAAGGCTTCACTTCTCAAGCCTGATCATTTGTACAGATGAATCTATTTTCTCTCCAGTAAATATGTTAACAATTAGAAAGACTGCTCAGCTTCTTGTATTAAGACTTGTGGAAATCATAGCCTTAAGACATGCAAGCAGTTGTCTAGTAAAGACGTGAAACACATTCTTAAACAGCTGGAGATAGGTAAGAAGTCTAAACAAAGTGTATTTTCTCTTGTGCTGGTCCATGGCCATGTGTATAGCACTTCACAAGGATTTAAGCACCCAAATTCCATTATGTTCTGGGAATCCCATGCCAACTTGAACACATTTAAGGATATGAGAGACTAAAAACAACCATCATTCAGATCACTTCCCCCTGCACACAAACACACCCCGCACACACTGGTTTCAATACTTTCAACATCTCCTGAAATGGACTGAGGACCCCAAACAGCAGTAGGTTGTTCCCAGGCCAATTTTTGGAGAAAGACACATAACCAGAGAGAAAAGTGGAATATAGGAAGCACTTATGCCTGCAAGCATTTCCAGTTATTGTTGTTTTGGGCTTCTGCTCAGGGACTGCATGTAGGAGGGGCAGCAAAAGTCAGAGCACAAAGCCTATGAAAGGCGAAAATTTTTAGGAAACCTGCTCACTTTAAGCTGGGGTTTCAAAAAGCTGAATTTTCAACGTCAGGGCAAAGTTAGTGGAAACCTATCCCTCTTTCCCCAAAACTGGGGGACTTTTGAGTCCAGACTGGACCCCAAAAGAACTGCCACCCAGGGACTCACAACCTGAGTTGACTCAGGAATCTCAAATTGTGAAAATGGTTTAAGTTGATACCCAAGTGGGAGTGACCCAGGTCCCTGACAGAGCGAACCCAAAGCTTCTTGGGGGCAGGAACACCTGTGCCAGGCCTTGCTTACCCTACCAGTAACTTTACAAAGGCAAAGAAGGCCAGCAGTCAAAGGTTAGCAGGAACAGAAAGAAGCACCCCTCCATTCTGAGATCCAGAAGAACCAAAAGGAAGCAGAAAAGCAGAAACACATCTGCACTCCCCTCAGACATGGAGACTATCAAACAGACTAAGACATCACATTCATTACCAAGCTTAAAGAATTAAGTGACAAACTTGAAAATACCTGCAGAAAATAGGTATATCATAGGAAACAGATTACATTATAGGAAACTATCAAATTTGTCATAGCAAACTTGAAAAAGAAACAAACAGAGCTGTTATAAACAAATATTAAAATAACCAATGTTAAAAATGCAGTGAATGGACACAGGCACATTGCTGCTCTAGTGCATTTGCACTGCAAGTCCTCCCTGCCTGGAAAGAACATCCCCCAGACATCCTCTTGGAAAATTCAGGTCCTTCAATCTTTTCTCAAAGGTCAGCTTCTCAATGAGGCCCACACTGACCACAACAGATATCTTCCCTCTCCCCACACACTTGTACTCTGAATCACCTTCTTTAAAGCATTTACCAACTTCTAATATAAACACTTCTCTCATTTACTGTGCTTAAAGTATACAGTCTGCCCCTTACCAATAGAACATATGCTCCATGAAGCCAGCAATGTTTGCTTGTTTTTAGTTCACTGAGGCTTCCTAGATGCAAAAATACTGTGTAATATATCTGACACACAACAAATATCAGTTGAATGAATTATCAGTGTAGAGCACCTCCCTATTCTAGAGACAATATCTTTATTAATGTAACCTTAGGCCAAATGCTGTTGTGTGGCAGCTACAGCACAACAGCCACTCACGTTGATTGACATCGATGCCACCTGTACTTGATGTGCTGCCTTTCCCTCCCTCCACTCAGCTCCCCACTCCCACACCAACTCTCCCTCACATTACAGCACACAATATATATTTCTCTCTTCAGAAAAGATGAGTCTAGGCTTATGGGTCCTATTTTCTAACCAATTGTGAGTCTAAATTAGACTCTATAAATCCATGAGTTTGTACTGGAGCCAGCACTCAGATTACTAGAGCTAAGGGCAGAAAGAGGTGGCAGGTTGCAGAGAAGATTAAAAAAATACAGTGAATGAGGGGCTTCCCTGGTGGTGCAGTGGTTAAGAATCTGCCTGCCAATGTAGGGGACATGGGTTTGAGCCCTGGTCCGGGAAGATCCCACATGCTGCTGAGCAATTTAACCTGTGCACCACAACTACTGAGCCTGTGCTCTAGAGCCTGTGAGCCACAACTACTGAGCCTGCATGCCGCAACTACTGAAGCCCGCGTGCCTGGAGCCCATGCTCTGCAACAAGAGAAGCCATCGCAATGAGAAGCCCACACACCACAATGAAGAGTAGCCACCGCTCACCGCAACTAGAGAAAGCCCGCGCCCAGCAACAAAGACCCAACGCAGCCTAAATAGTTAACTAACTAAATAAATAAAATTTTAAAAATACAATGAATGAGATAAACAGCAGATTGTATAAAATACAGGAAGAATTAATGAACTCATTAATTAGACATATTTTTAGATATGAAACTATCTAATTTTATGTTAATTATGTATTATATAAATATATGTTAAACATAAATTAGAATAAACTCTCCAGCAAGAAACATGGAAACAAATTTAAAAGAGAGTAAGACACAAGGAGGGTACAGTGAGAGATCTAACGTGCATCTGATCAAGTCCAACAAGGAGAGAATGAGGCAGAAGAAATATTTGAAGAGAAAATGGCTGAGAATTTTCCAGAACTGAAGAAACACATTCATCTATGGATCAAGGAGATCCAAGGAACCCCATGCAAATAAATTTAAATAAATCTGCTAAGAAAGCAGACCCTGAAAGCTATCACAAGGTGAAAAAAAAATTGTAACTGTATGAGGTGATGGACTAAACATTATGGTAATCATTTTGCATCATATACGAATGTCAAGTCATTATTCTGTATGTCAATTAGATCTCAATAAAACTGGAAGGAATAAATAAAACAAAAATCTGCAGTTAGATGCATGATAGTAAAATGGCAAAAATCAAAGGTAAAGAGAAAAATCCTGAGATTAAAAAAAGACAATTACCTTTAAAGGCATGGCAGTTAGACTGACCTCTAAACAACAGTCAACTATTTTCTCAATAGTAATGATGGAAGGCATTTTTCTGTTTTTCTCTGCCTGACTTACTTCACTAAGAATAATACTCCCTAGGTCCATCCACATTTTGTTGCAAATGGCAGAATTTCATTGTTTTTATGGCTGAGTAATATTCCATCGTATTGATGTATATACATACCACATCTTCTTTATCCATTCATCTCTTGATGGACACTTAGGTTGCTTCCATATCTTGACTATTGTAAATAATGCTGGTATGAACATTGAGGTGCATGTATCTTTTCGAATTCGTGTTTTCGTTTGCTTTGGGTATACACCCAGCAGTGGAATTGCTGGGTCACATGGTAGTTCTATTTTGAGTTCTTTGAGGAACCTCCATACTGTTTTCCATAGTGGCTGCAACAATTTAGAACCCCACCAACAGTGCACTAGGGTTCCCTTTGCTCCACACCCTCTCCAACATGTGGAATGTAAAAAATAAAACAAATCAATGTATATAACAAAACAGAAGCAGAATCACACATGTAGAGAACAAACTAGTGGTTACCAGTGGGAAGAGGGAAGTAGGGAGGGGAGAGATATGGGTATAGGATTAAGACAAACTACCATATATAAAATAAATATACAACAAGGGTATATTTTAGAGCACAGGGGAATATAGCCATTATTTTGTAATAACTTTAAATGGAGTATAATCTGTAAAAATATTGAATCACTATATGGTGTGCTGCACCCAGCAGGCCTGGAAGGCCTATACTTGTCCAGCTCTGAGACTGAAAACAGCCGGAGATAGCAACAGAGACGTCAATGATTTATTGGATAGAGGATCCTACCCTTGCAAAGCAAAAAGGTGCTGGAGCAACAGCGCACCACTTAATGGCAAATGGCAGGTAGGACATGGGAGTCATCTTCGCTACTCAGAGGAGGAGGAGGCCACTGTTTATATGGGGAAGTGACGACAGGTTGGTTCATCAGTTACCAAAGTAACCAGCAGTTGCGTTACATCCCTCATAGCCCCTCAGATTAAAAATCCGAGTGCAGGTGTTTCACTTTAATAAACAAGCAGGTGGAACCCTTCCGGCTTAAGGACCATAAAAACTTATGGAAAAAACTGAAAGCCCCTTTTTTTTTGGCAACTAAATATTCGGGAAATGCAAATCAACACTACAAAGAAGTATCGGGGGACTTCTCTGGTGGTACAGTGGTTAAGAATCCGCCTGCCAAAGCAGGGGACCCAGGTTCCTGCCCTGATCCAGGAAGATCCCACATGCCACAGAGCAACTAAGCCCATGTGCCACAACTAATGAGCCTGCACTCTAGAGTCTGCGAGCCACAACTACTGAGCCCACGTGCCACAACTACAGAAGCCTGCAGTCCTAGACCCTGTGCTCCGCAACAAGAGGAGCCACCACAATGAGAAGCCCGTGCACCCCAACGAAGAGTAGCCCCCGCTCACCACAACTAGAGAAAGACCGCACGCAGCAATGAAGACCCAATGCAATGAAAAATAAAATAGACAAATAAATTATGTATTAAAAAAAGAAGTATCAGCTCACAACAGTCAGCATGGCCATCATCACAAAGTCTACAAACAAGAAATGCTGGAGAGGGCGTGGAGAAAAGAGAACCCTGCTGCACTGATGGTGGGAATGTAAGTTGCTAACAGCCACTCTGGGTAACAGATTTGAGTTTCCTTAAAAATCTAAAAAATGGAGCTACAGAGGATACTGCAATTCCACTGGTGGGTGTATATTTTGGGAAGACCAAACAACCACAAGACAGAAGCACCCCAAAGTTTAGTGCAGCCCTGTTTACAAGAGCCTAGACATGGAAGCAACCTAAATGCCCTTGGAAGGAAGAATGGATAAAGAAGATGTGCTACATATGTAGAGTGGAATATTACTCAGCCATGAAATGAAGGAAATAAGGCCAGTTGCAGCAACTCGAATGGACCTAGATACAATCATACCAAGTGACATAAGTCAAGGAAAGAGAAATATTATACGATATCACTTATAGGCGGATTCTAAAAATTGATACAAATGAACTTACAACCCAGAAACAAAGTCACAGATTTAGAAAACAAACTTGTGACTACTAAAGGGGAAAAGCAGGGGTGGAGCTATAAAAAAGGAGGTTTAAATCAGTATACATACCCTTACATAGAGAAAATAGGTAATCAATCAAGACCTACTGCATAGCATGTAGAACTTGACTTAACACACTGTAATAGCTGAAAAAAATATGACTGGTAAGAATCTGAAGAACGATATATAGATACCTCTGCATAAGTGAATCAGGTTGCTATACAACAGAAAGAAATACAATATGGTAAGTCTGCTATAGTCCATTATAAAAATAAAGTTAAAGTACAAAAAAAGAAAAAAGAGACAGAGAGAGAGAAATTTTTACTGAATTCGATGAGGGGTGGTGACCAAACATGGTGTCACATCATCTGGAGCCAGAACTGGCTTGGGT
Source organism: Monodon monoceros (assembly GCF_005190385.1). Taxonomy (NCBI): domain Eukaryota; kingdom Metazoa; phylum Chordata; class Mammalia; order Artiodactyla; family Monodontidae; genus Monodon; species Monodon monoceros. The sequence goes on from NW_021703768.1 coordinate 134,439,590, forward strand.
CCCAAGGCTGGGCTGTCATGGGGCTGAGGGAGCTGATGATGAGGTGCCAGTAACTGCAGCCCCACTGGAGTTATACTGCCTAATCCCCAAGACATGGGTCCATTATCTCCTGGTACAGGGGAGCCAAGCTAAGCTAAACATGCCTGGGACACCCAAAGAATGGTGAACTCCCCTGGAGAAGAAGAGATTTGAAAAGTCACCTTATCTCCACATCTCCTGGTGGTGGGGTTCCCAAATCCAGGCTCTTTCCTTAGAGGCTCACCAGCGAGGGGAGACAGCACCCTCAAGAGCCGGTTTTGCAGGGCTTGTAAATTGTCCAGGGGATGAACGGTAAGAGGGGGTAAGGAATGAGACACAAGCCCTAGGGTGTTTGAACAGGCACAAGCCACTCTAATTTCCAATCAGGAAGAAGACTTTCCCAAAGGCTCAGGTTGCCCCAGTAACACAAGTGGGGCTTGAAGAAATCCTGCCGCCTTGTGGCCGTTTCCCAAAACAACAACCTGAAAACCAGTGCTCAGGGGCAGCAATTCACAAGGCATGCAGGGCTGTAAAGGACACCAGCCCCCGAAAAGTGTCTTGGGGCAAATAACCGAAAAGGACTTGAAAAAAAAGGCAGAATTCCGGAATTGGATTTCAAGAGCTACATTCGACTCACCATTAAAGCATTTGAAAAGCTGCTCAACATCACCAAAGATTGGGTTTGCCAAAAAGGGCATTTAACATATTAAAGGAAAAACCCATATGCCCTTTGTGACCAACTAAACATTTGGGAAATACAAATCAACAATACAAATAGGTATCACTTTGCACCAGTCATAATGGCCATCCTCAAAAAGTCTAAAAACAAGAAATGCTGGGGAGGGTGTGGAGAAAAGGGAACCCTGCTTCTATGAAGGTGGGAATGTAAATTGCTAACAGTCACCCTGGAGAAGTGTATGGTTTTTCCTAAAAAATCTAAAAAATAGAATTACAAAGCATACGGCACTAAGACCCCTGGGCTTATATCTTGGGAAAATCATAAATTGATAGGATGCAGGCACCACAATGTTTCGTGAAGCCCTGTTTACAAGAGCCTCGACTTGGAATCAACCTAAATGACATTGGAAGGAAAAAATGGATAAAGAAGATGCGGTACTTATGGACAATGGAATATTACACAGCCATGAAATGAATGAAATAAGGTCAGGTGCAGCAACTCGGATGGACTTAGATACAATCATACTAAGTGACATAAGTCAGACAGAGAAAGAGATTTATCGTAAGATATCACTTATAGGTGGAACCTAAGTCTGGATACATATGAACTAACTTACAAAACAGAAACAGAGTCACAGATATAGAAAACAAAATTATGGCTGCCAGAGCTTCCCTGGTGGCACAGTGGTTGAGAGTCCGCCTGCCGATGCAGGGGACATGGGTTAGTGCCCCGGTCCGGGAAGATCCCACATGCCGCGGAGCGGCTGGGCCTGTGAGCCATGGCTGCTGAGCCTGCGCGTCCGGAGCCTGTGCTCCGCAACGGGAGAGGCCACAACAGTGAGAGGCCCACGTACCGCAAAAAAAAAATAAAAATTATGGCTGCCAAAGGAGAAAGGTGGCGGGGGGGAGGCATAAAACAGGACATTTAAATTAGAATACATACCCTTCCATAGACAAAGGCGGTAATTGATAAGGAGTGACTGTATAGCATACAGAACTCAACTCAACACACTGTAATCACAGGAAAAGAATATACAAGACTGGCAAGAATCTGAAAAAGAATATACTGATGTCTGTCTGTAAGTGAATCAAGTGGATGTACAGCAGAAAGAAACACAGCATTGACATTCAGCTATACCCCATTATAAACATAAATTACAAAGAAAAATAGAGAGAAATTCTTATGTAATTCGTTCAGGTGCGTGACCCACCTGGAGCCACATAATCAAGACCCACAGCTGGCTAGGGTCCTAAGGCTGGACACACATGGGGCTGAGAGGCTTGGAGAGTATTTGCCAGCAAATGAAGTCCAATTGCAGTTGTACTGCTCGGTCCCCACTCCATGGGTTGCAAATCTCCAGGAGCAGGGGAGCCAACTTACAGCTAAAACATGCCTGGGACACCCAGAAGATGGTGGACCGTCTGGATGGGAAGACTTTATATAAGTCACCTCATCTCCACATTACCTAGTGGTGGGGTTCCCCCCTCCAGCCTCCTTACTTAGATCCTCCCCACCTGGGGAAGGCAGCACCCTCAACAGCCGGTTTTGCACGGCTTGGAATTTGTCGGGGGATGAAGGGGAAGGGGGGGTAAGAATGAGAAACAGCTTAAGGTGTTTGGACAGGCCCATGCCACTCTAATTTCCAAACAGGAAGTAGAAATTGCCAAAGGCTCAGGTTGCCCCAGGAACCAGAACGGGGCTTTAACAAATTCTGCCATTTTTTGACGGGTTTCCGAAACAACAAGTTGAAAACCAGAGCTCTGGGGCACTAGAATTCTCAAAGACAATAGTGCAGTAAATGACACTTACCGCAAAAAAAAAATCTTGGGTTAAGTAAACAAAAAGGACTTGAAGACACGGCAGAGTTGCAGGAAGAGATTTAAAGAGTTAGATTGGACTCGCCATTAAAGCACATGAAAATCTGCTCAACATCACTAATGATTTTGTTGGTCAAAAAGGGCGTAAGGTTTTTCCCTTAAAATATAAGGAAATATATTAAGGAAAAACACGTATGCAATTTTGGGCCAACCAAACAGGCAGGCAAGGAAATCAACACTACAAAGAGGTATCACTTCCCACCAGTCAGAATGGCCATCCTCAGAAATTCTAAAAACCAGAAGTGCAGGAGAGGGCATGGAGAAAAGGGAACCCTGCTACCTTGATGGTGGGAATGTAAATTGCTAACAGCCACCTGGAGAAGTGTATGGTGTTTCCTAAAAAATCTGAAAAACACAGCTACAGAGCATATAGCATTTCCACTCCTGGGCGTATATCTAGGGAAAACCATAAATCGACAACACACAGGCACCACAGAGTTTAGTGCAGCCTTGTTTACAAGAGACTGGATTTTGGAGCAATCTAAATGTCCTTGGAAGGAAACCATGGATAAAGAAGGTGTGGTACTTATGTACAATGGAATATTACTCAGCCATGAAATGAATGAAATAAGGAGAGTTGCAGCAACTTGGATGGAACTACATATGATCATACTAAGTGACATATGTTAGACAAAGAAAGAGACTTATTATAAGATATCACTTATTTGTGATATCTAAAAATGGATACAAATGAACTAACTTACAAAACAAAAACAGAGTCACAGATTTAGAAACACATTTATGGCTACTAAATGGGAAAGGTGGAAAGGGTGACACATAAACAAGGAGGTTGAAATGAGCATACATACCCTTCCATAGAGAAAAGAGATAATCGACAAGGACCTACTATACAGCACAGAGAACTCGAGTCAACAGATTGTAATCACCGGAAAAGAATATGTAAGACTGGTAAGAATATGAAAAAGAATTTATTGATGTCTCTTTGTAAGTGAATCAAGTGGATGTACAGCAGAATGAAAAACAGCATTGTAAATCAGTTATACTCCATAATAAAAATAAAGATAAATTGCAAAAACAGAAAGAGAGCACAAATTTCTTAGTAAATTATTTGAGGGGCCGTGACCCAACCTGGTGTCACATCATGTAGATGCAGAGCTGGCTAGAGTCCTAAGGCTAGACACTCGTGTGGCTGAGCGAACTGGTGAGGATGTGCCAGCAAATGAAGCCCTATTGGAGTTGTACTGCCTGGTCCCCATTCCATGCGTCCCAAATATCCAGGTGCGGGGGAGCCAACCTACAGCTAAAACATGCATGGGACACCCAGAATATGGTGGACCGTCTGGGCGCGAAGAGTCTGGAAAAGTCACCTCATATTCACATTTCCTGGTGCTGGGGGTTCCCCACTCCAGCCTCTTTCCTTAGTCACCACACCAGGGAGAGGCACCACCCTCAAAAGCCGGATTTGTCCCAATGATGAAATGGAAGAGGGGGAAGGAAGGAGACACAAGCCCTACGGGCTTGGACAGGCACATGTCACTCTAAATTCCAATCAGGAAGAGGAATATCCAGAGGGCTTATGTTGCCACAGTAACCAGAATGGGGCTTGAAGCAATCCTGCCGCTTTGTGGCCGCTTCCCAAAACAGCAAGTTGAAAACTGGTGCTCAGGGGCACAGCAATTCACAAATCCTGCAGGGTTGTAAATGACACCTAACCTCGAAAAATGTCTTGGGGTAAGTAATTGAAAAGGACTTGAACAAGGCAGAAATGCAGGAAAGGGATTTCAAGAGGTAGATTGGACTTACCCTAAAGCACATGAAAAGCCACACAACATCGCCAATGAATGGGTTGGCAAAATAGGGTGTACGATTTTTCCGTAATATATTAAGGAAGAGTTCTTACGCCCTTTTTGGCAAACAAGACATGAGGGAAATGCAAATCAACACTACAAACACATACCATTTCACACCACTCAGAATGGCCATCGCCACGATGTGTAAAAACAAGAAATGAAAGAGAGGGCGCGAAGAAACGGGAATCCTGCTACACTGATCGTGAGAAAGTAAATTGGTAGCAGACACTCAGGAGAAGTGTATGGCATTTCCTAAAAAATATGAAAAATACAGCTACAAAGCATAAAGCATTTCCGCTCCTGGGCGTATACCATGGGATAACCATAAATCGACTTGACACAGGCACTGCAACATTGGTGCAGGCTTGTTTACAAGAGCCTCGACTTGGAAGCAATCTAAATGTCCTTGGAAGGAAACAATGGATAAATAAAATGTGGTACTTATGTACAATGGAATATCACTGAGCCAGGAAATGAATGAAATAAGGAGAGTTGCAGCAACTTGAATGGAACTAGACACGATCATACTAAGTTACATAAGTCAGAGTGAGAAAGAGAATTATCAAATATATCACTTATAAGTGGAATCAAAAATGGATACAAATGAACTAACTTACAAAACAGAAAAAAGAGTCAAATTTAGAAAACACACTTAAGGCTTCTAAAGAGGAAGTCTGGGTTGGGGGAGGCATAAAGCAGGATGTTGAAATGGCCAAACATACCCTTCCATAGACAAAATAGGTAATCGACAAGGACCTACTGTATAGCACAAAAAATTCTACTTAACACACTGTAATCACCGGAAAAGAATATATGACACTGGTAAGAATCTGAAAAAGAATTTATATAGATGTCTCTCTGCAAGTGAATCAAGTGGATTTACAGCAGAAAGAAACACAGCACATCATCTAGACCACAGCTGGCTAGGGTCCTAAGGCTGGATACTCCTGAGCTGAGTGGATGGCTGAGGATGTGCCAGCAAATGCAGCCCCATTGGAGTTGTATTGCCTGGTCCCTATTCCATGAGTCCCAAAGCTCCAGGTGCAGGGGAGGCAACCTACAGAAACACATGCCTGGGACACTCAGAGGATGGTGGATCATCTGGGCGGAAAGAATTTGGAAAAGTCACCTCATCTCCACATCTCATGGTGGTGGAGTTCCACCCACCAGTCTCTTTCATTACACTCTCCCCACTTGAGGAAGGCAGCACCTTGAAGAGGCTGCTTTGCACAGCTTGGAATTTGTTCGGGGGTTATAGGGGGAGGGAGGGAAGGAATGAGACACAATCCCCAGGTGTTTGGACAGGCAGCTGCCACTCTAATCTCCATTTAGGAAGAGGAATTTCCTTAAGGTTCAGTTTGCCCCAGGAACAACAATTGAGCTTGAAGTAATCCTGCCCGTTTGTGGCCTGTCACGAAACAAGTTGAAAACCTGTGCTCAAGGGCACTGCAATTCACAAAGTCTGCAGGGTTGTAAATGACACCTATCAACAAAAAATGTCTTGGGGTAAGTAATCAAAAAGCATTTGAAAGCAAGGCAGAATTTCAGGAACCGGATATCAAGAGGTGGATTGGACTCGACATTAAGGCACATGAAAAGGTACTCAACATCACAAATGATTCGGTTGGCCAAAAAGGGCGTATGTGTTTTTCTTTAAGGAAAAACCGGACTCCCATTTTGGCTAACCAAACAGGTAGAAAATGCAAATAACACTACAAAGAGGTATCACTTTGCACCAGTCAGAATAGCCATCCTCAAAAACTGTACCACAAAGGTAGGAAGAGGGGTAGGGAAAAGGGACCCCCGCTTCTATGATGGTGGGAATGTAAATCGCAAAAGTCACTCTGGAGAACTGCATGGTGTTTCTTTAAAAATCTTAAAAACAGAGATACAGAGCATACGGCACTTCCACTCATGGGCGTATATCTTGGGAAAACCAAAAATCGACAGGACACAGGCACCCCAACGTTTAGTGCAACCCTGTTTACAAGCGCCTTGATGTGGAAGCAACCTACATATCCTTGCAAGGAAATAATAGATAAAGAAGATGTGGTGTTATGTACAACGGCCAACAAATGAATGAAATAAGGCCAGTTCTACAACTTGGATGGACCTAGACACGATCATACAGAGTGACATACTTCAGACAGAGAAAGAGACTTACCATAAGATCTCACTTAGAGGTGGAATAGAAAAACGTATACAAATGAACTAACTTACGAAACAGAAACAGAATCATAGATTTAGAAAACATACTTGTGGCTACTAAAGGAGAAAGGAGATGTGGGGGAGGCGTAAACCAGAACATAGAAATTAGCATAAATACCGTTCAATAGAAAAAATAGGTAATCGACAAGGACCTACTGTATAGCACATACACTCGACTCAACATACTGTAATCACTGGAAACGAATATATAAGACAGGTAAGAATATGAAAAAGAATTTATTGATGTCTCTCTGTAAGTAAATCAAGTGGAAGTTCAGCAGAAAGAAACATAGCATTGAAAATCAGCTATATCCCATTATAAAAATAAAGATCAACTACAAAAAAAAAGAGAGTGAGAGAGAGAAATTCTTAAAAATTCATTCAGGGGCGGTAACAAAAACCTGGAGTCACACCATCTAGACCCACAGCTGGATGGAACCTAAAGCTGGATACTCGTGGGGCTGAGCGGCTTGGTGAGGATGGGCCAGCAAATGCAGCCCATTTGGAGTTATACGGCCTGGTCCCCATTCCAGGGGACCTAGAGGTGCAGGGAACCCATTCTACAGCTTAAACATGCCTGGGACACTCAGGGGATGGTGAATCCTACTGTTGGGAAGGGTTTGGAGAAGTCACCTCATCTCCACATCTTTAGGTGTTCAGGTTCCCCCCTCCAACTGCTTTCCTCAGTGTACCCACTTGGGGAAGGCAGCACCCACAAGAACCTGTTTTGCATGGCTTGCAATAGTCTGAGAGATGAAAGGGAGCTGGGGGGAAGGAATGAGACACAAGCCCTAGGTTTTGGGACAGGCACATTCCACTCTAATTTCCAATCAGGAAGAGGAATTTCCCATATGCTTGGGTTGCCCCAGAAACCAGAATTGGCTTGAAGGAATACTGCCTCTTTGTGGCTGGTTCCCAAAACAACAAGTTGAAAACCTGGGCACACTGCACTGAAATTCAAAAGCCTGCAGGGTTGTAAATGACACATATCATCGAAAGATTTCTTGGGGTAAGTTACCAAAAAGGACTTGAAAGAAAGGCATAACTGCAGGAACGGGATATCAAGAGGTAGATTGGACTCACCATTAAAGCACACGAAAAGCTGCTGAACATCCCCAATGATGCGGTTGGCCAAAACGGCGTATGCGTTTTTCCTTAATATATTAAGGAAAAACACATACACCAATTTTGGCTAACCAAACAGACGGACAATATAAATCAACACTAGAAAGAAATATCACTTGACACCAGTCCGAATGGGATCCTCACAAAGTGTAAAACCAGAAATAGAGCAAATAGAGTGGAGAAAAGGGAACACTGTTATGATGATGGTGGGAATGTAAACTGCCAACAGCCACTCTGAAGAAGTGTATGATGTATCCCAAAACATCTAAAAAACAGAGTTACAGAGCATGCAGCACTTCCAATCCTGGGTATATATCTTGGGAAAAACATAAATTGACAGGACACAGGCACCCCAATATATATGCAGCCCTGTTTACAAGACCCTAGACTGGGAAGCAACATAAATGTCCTTGGAAGGAAAAAATGGATAAAGAAGATATGGTACTTATGTACAATGGAATATTACTCAGTCATGAAATGAATGAAATAAGGCCAGTTGCAGCAACTTGGATAAACCTAGATGTGATCATACTGAGAAACGTAATTCAGATAGAGGAAGAGACTTATCATAAGATATCACTTATAGGTTGTATCTAAAATTTGATACAAATGAACTAACTTACAAAACAGAAACAGTCACAGATTTAGAAAGCACAATTGTGGCTATAAAACCAGAAAGATGGTGTTAGGGAGGTATAAACAGGAACGTTGAAGTTAGCATACATACCATTCCATAGGCAAAATACATAATCCATAAGGACACACTGTATAGCACATACACTCGACTGAACACACTGTAACCACTGTGTGTTTACACAATATAAAGAGAGGTAGAACTCTGAAAAAGAATTTATTGATATCTCCCTCTAAGTGAATCAAGGGGATGTACAGCAGAAAGAAACACAGCATTGAAAATCAGCTATACCCCATTATAAAAATAAAATACAACAACAAAAAAAGAGTGAGAATGAGACAGAGAGAAATTCTTACAAAATTCGTTCAGCGGCTGTGATGCAAACTGGATTGACCACATCCAGACCGACAGCTGGATGGGACCTAAGGCTGGACACTCGGGGGCTGAGAGACTTGTTGAGGATGGGAGAAAATACAGCCCCTTTAGAGGAATACTGCCTGGTCCCCACTCCATGCATCCCAAATCTCCAGGTGCAGGGGACCCCTCCTACAGCTAAAACATGCATGGGAAACCCAGAGGATGGTACACCATCTGATTGGGAAGAGTTTGGAAAAGTCAACCAAACAGGCAAGCAATGCAAATCAACACTACAAAGAGGCATCACTTCTCAGCAGTCAGAAAGGCCATCCTCACAAAGTGTACAAACCAGAAATGCAGGACAGGGCATGGAGAAAAGGGATGCCTGTTACGCGGAAGGTGGGAATGTAAACTGCCAACAGCCACTCTAGAGAAGTGTATTGTGTTTCCTAAAAGATCTAAAAAACAGAGCTACAGAGCCTACAGCACTTCCATTCATGGGCGTATACCTTGGGAACACCCAAAATCGACAGAACACAGGCACTCCGACGTTTAGTGCTGCTCTGTTTACAAGAGCCTAGACTTGGATAAAACCTAAATGTCCTTAGAAAGAAAAAATGGATAAACAAGATGTGGTACTTATATATGATGGCATATTACTCAGCCATGAAATCAATGAAATAAGGTCAGTGGCAGCAACTCGGCTGGACTTAGGTACGATCATTCCAAGTGACATGAATCAGACAGAAAAAGAGACATAAGATATCACTTATAGATGGAATCCAAACATAGCTACACATTAACAAATTAAAAAAGAGAAACTGTCACACATTTTCAAAACACAATTATGGATGCTAAAGGGGAAAGATCGGGTGGAGAGAGGCATAAACCAGGAGGTTGAAATTAGTATATGTAACGTTCCATAGGCCAAATAGGTAATCGACAAGACCTACTGTATACCTCAAAGAACTGGACACAGCACACTGTAGTCACAGGAAAAGAATATATAATACTTTTAGAATCTGAAAAAGAATTTATTCATGTTTCTCTTTAAATGAATCAAGTGGTTGTACAGCAGGAGGAAACACAGCATTAAAAATCAGCGAAACCACATTAGAAAAATAAATTACCAAAAACAAAACAAAACAAAAGACAGTGAGAGAGAGAGAAATTCTTACAAAATTGGTTCAGGGACTGTGATGAAACCTGGATCAATCACATCGAGAAACACAGCTGGATGGGACCTAAGGCTAGACCCACATGGGCCTGAGAGAGTTGGTGAGGCTGGGCCAGCAAATGGAGCCCCTTTAGAGAAATACTGCCTGGTCCCCATTCCATGCGTCCCAAATGTCCAGGTGCAGGGGACCCATCCTACAGCTAAAACATGCATGGGACACCCAGAGGATGGTACACTACCTGATCGGGAAGAGTTTGGAAAAGGCATCTCATATACGCATCTCCTGCTGGTCAGCCTCCCCTCTCCAGCCTCTTTGCTAACCATCTCCCGACTTGGGGAAGTCAGCACCTTCAACATCCTGTTTCGCACAGTTTGGAATTTGTCTGGAGCATGAAGCGGAAAGGAGCGAACCAATGAGACACAAGCTCTACGTGTTTGGACAGGCACATGCCACTCTAATTTCCAATCAGGAAGAGGATTCCACCAAAGGCACAACTTGACCCTGGAACCAGAATATGACTTGAAGCAAACCTGCTCTTTTGTGGCCAGTCACCAAAAACACAAATTGAAAAACGTACCTCAGGGGCACTGCAATTCACAAACCTTCAGACTTGTGAATAATACCTATCATGGGAAAATTTCTTGAGTATGTCTTCTAATAAGGATTTGTAAGCAAGGAACAACTGCAGGAAACGGATTTCAAGAGGTAGATTGGACTCGCCCTTAAAGCACTTGAAAGCGGCTGAACTTCGCCAATGATGCAGTTGGCCAAAAAGGGCGTATGCGTTTTTCCTGAATGTATTCAGGAAAAACGCATACGTTTTGTTTGGCCAACCAAACAGGCAGGCAATGCATATCAACACTACAAAGAGGTATCACTTCGCAAAAGCCAGAAGGGCCATCCCCACAAAGTGAAATAACCAGAAATGCAGGACAGGGCATTGAGAAATGGAACCCTGTTACGCTGATGGTGCGAATGTAAATTGCCAACGGCCACTCTCGAGAAGTGTACGGTGTTTCCTAAAATATCTAAACAACCGAGTAAAGTGCCTACGGCACTTCCTCTCATGGGCATATATCTTGGGAAAACCAAAACTCGACAGGACACAGGCACCCAACGTTTAGTGCTGCTCTGTTTACAAAAGCCTCGACTTGAATGGAACATAAACGTCCTTGGAAAGAAAAAATGGATAAAGAAGATGTCGTAGTTATGTACAATGCCATATTACTCAGCCATGAAATCAATGAAATAAGGCCAGTTGCAGCAACTTGGGTGGACTTATCTACAATCGTCCTAAGTGACATAAGTCAGACAGAGAAAGACACTTGCCATAAGATATGATTTATAGCTGGAATCTAAAAAATGGCTATACATGGACTGAAATACAAAACAAAACTGTCACACATTTAGAAAACAAACTTATAGCTGGTAAAGGGGAAAGGTAGGGTGGGGAGATGCGTGAACCAGGAAGTTGAAATTAGCATGCATACCGTTCCATAGAACAAATAAGTAATCGACGAGACCAACAGTATAGCTCAGGGAAGTGCACTCAGCACACTGTAGTCAACCGAAAAGAATATAGAAGACTTTAAGAATCTGAAAAAGAATTTATTGATGTTTCTCATTAAGTGAATCAAGTGCTCGTACAGCAGCAGGAAACACAGCATTATGAATCAACGAAACCGCATTACAAAAATAAATTACCGAAAAGAAAGAAAAGACAGGGACAGAGAGCGAAATTCTTACAAAATTCGTTCAGGGGCTGTACTGCAACCTGGATTGACCACATCCAGACCCACAGCTGGATTGGACCTAAGGCTGGACACTCGTGGCGCTGAGAGCCTTGGTAAGGATGGGCCAGCAAATGGAGCCCCTTTAGAGGAATACTGTCTGGTCCCCATTCCAAGCATCTCAAATCTCCTGGTGCAGGGGAGTCTTCCTAAGCTAAAACATGCCTGGGACATGCAGAGAATTGTACACCATCTGATCAGGAAGAGTTTGGAAAAGGCACCTCATATACTCATCTCCTAGTGGTCAGCTTCCCCACTCCAGACATGTTGCTAACCATCTCCCGACTTGGGGAAGTCAGCACCTTCAACATCCTGTTTCACACAGTTTGGAATTTGTCCAGAGGATGAAGCAGAAGGGGGCGAACCAATGAGAGACAAGCCATAGGTACTTGGACAGCCACATGCCACTCTAATTTCCAATCAGGAAGAGGAAGTGATCAAAGGCTTAGCTTACCCCCGGAACCAGAATAGGACTTGTAGCAATCCTGCACTTTTGTGGCCAGTTGCCACAAAAACAAGTTGAAAAATGGAGCTCAGGGGCACTGCGATTCACAGACCTGCAGACTTGTACATGATACATATCGGCGAAAAATGCCTTGAGGTAGGTCATCGAAAAGGACTTGGAAGCAAAGCAGACTTGCAGGAAAGGGATTTCAAGAGGTAGACTGGACTCGCCATTAAAGCACATGAAATGCGGCTGAACTTCGCCAATGATGCAGTTGGCCAAGAAGGGCGTATGCGTTTTTCCTGAATATATTCAGGAAAAATGCATATGCCCTTTTTGCCCAACAAAACAGGCAGGCAGTGCAAATCAACAATACAAGAGATGTCACTTCGCAATAGTTAGAAGGGCCATCCTCACAAAGTGTAAAAAACAGAAATGCAGGACAGGGCTTGGAGAAAGGGAGTTCTGTTACGCTGAAGGTGTGAATTTAAGTTGCCAATGGCCACTGTGGAGAAGGGTACTGTGTTTCCTAAGAAATCTAAAAAACCGAGCTACAGAGCCTACGGCACTTCCACTCATGGGCATATATCTTGGGAAAACCAAAAATCGACAGGACACAGGCACCCAACGTGTAGTGCTGCTCTGTTTATAAAAGCCTCCACTTGGATACAACCTAAATGTCCTTGGAAAGAAAAAATGGATAAAGCAGATGTGGTACTTATGTACAATGGCATATTACTCAGCCTTGAAATCAGTGAAATTAGGCCACTTGCAGCAAATCGGATGGACTTATATACGATCGTCCTAAGTGACATAAGTCAGACAGAAAAAGACACATAACATATCACTTATAGCTGGAATCTAAAAATGGCTACACTTGAACTAAATTACAAAACAGAAACTGTCACACATTTAGAAAACATACTTATGGCTGCTAAAGGGGAAAGGTGGGGTGGGGAGAGGCATAAACCTGGAGGTTGAAATTTGCATAGATAACGTTCCATAGCACAAATATGTAATCAGCAAGACCAACTGTATAGTTCAAATAACTTCACTCTGCACACTGCAGTCACCAGAAAAGAATATATAAGACTTTTAAGAATCTGAAAAGAACTTACTGATGTCTCTCTTTAAGTGAATCAAGTGTTTGCACAGCAGCAGGAAACGCAGCAATAAAATTCAGCAAAACCGCATTACAAAAATAAATTATGAAAAGAAAAAAAAAGACAGTGAGAGAGAGAGAAAGAAATTATTACAAAATTGGTTCAGGGGCTGTGATGCAACCGGATTGACCACATCCAGGCCCACAGCTGGATGGGACCTAAGGCTGGACACTCGTGGGCCTGAGAGACTTGGTGAGGATGCCCCAGCAAATGGAGCCCCTGTAGAGGAATACTGCCTGGTCCCCACTCCATGGGTCCCAAATCTTCAGATGCAAAAGACCCTTTCTACATCTAAAACATGTATGGGACATCCAGAGGACTGTACACTGTCTGATCAGGAAGAGATTGGAAAAGTCACCTCATCTCCTCATCTCCTGGTGGTCAGCTTCGCCACTCCAGCCTCTTTCCTAACAATCTCCCCACTTGGGGAAGTCAGCACCTACAACATCCTGTTTATCATAGTTTGGAATCTGTCCGGAGAATGAAGCTGAATGGGCGGGGGGAACCAACGAAAGACAAGCCCTAGGTGTTTGGACAGGCACATGCCACTCTAATTTCCAATCAGAAAAAGGAACTGACCAAATGCTGAGCTTGCCCCCAGAAGCAGAATAGGACTTGAAGCAATCCTGCTCTTTTATGGCCATTTGCCAAAAACACAAGTTGGAAAATGGAGCTCAGGGGCACTGCAATTCACTAACCTAGAGGGTTGTAAATGATACCCACTATCGAAAAATGTCTTGAGGTAAGTCATCGAAAAGGACTTGAAAGGAAGTCAGAATTGCAGGAAAAGGCTTTCAAGAGCCGGATGGGACTCGCCATTAAAGTACATGTAAAGCGGCTGAACTTCGCCAATGATGAATTTGGCCAAAACGGGCATATACATTTTTCCTGTATATATTCAGGAAAAACGCTTACGCCCCTTTTGGCCAACCAAACAAGTGGGCAATGCAAATCAATACTACAAAGAGGTGTCACTTCACATGCCTCAGGAGAGCCATCCTCAAAAAATGTAAAAACCAGAAATGCAGGACAGGATGTGGAGAAAAGGGAGCCTTATTATGCTAATGGGGGGAATGTAAATTTCCAATGGCCACTCTGGAGAAGTGTACTGTTTCCTAAAACATCTAAAGAACAGAGCTACATAGCATAGGGCGCTTCCACTCATGGGACTATAACTTGGGAAAAGCAAGTATCAACAGGACACAGGCACCCCAACGTTTACTGCTGCTCTGTTCACAAGAACCTCGACTTGGGTACAACTCAAATGTCCTTGGAAGGAAAAAAGGGATAAAGAAGATGTGGTACTTTTGTACAATGGAATAGTACTCAGCTATGAAATCAATGTAATAAGGCCAGTTGCAGCAAGTTGGAGGGACTGAGGTCTCATCATTCTAAGTGACGTAAGTCAGACAGAAAAGAGACTTATCATAAGATATCACTTATCGGTGGAATCTAAAAATGATTACACATGAATTAAATTACAAAAGAGAAAGAGAGTCACACATTTAGAAAACACACTTATGGCTGCAAAGGGGGAAAGGTGGAGTGGGGTGAGCCATAAACCAAGAGGTTGAAAGTAGCACAGAAATCGTTTGCTAGACCAAACATGTAATCAACAGGACCTACTCTATAGCTCAAAGGACTGGACTTAGCACACTCTATTCACCAGAAAAGAATATATCTGACTAGTAAGAATCTTAAAAATAATTTATTGATGTCTCTCTGTAAGTGAATCAATTGGATGTATAGTAGCAAGAAACACAGCATTGAAAATCAGCTATACCCCATTATAAATTACAAAAAACAAACAAAGGCAGTGAGCGAGAGAGAAATTCTTACAAAATTCGTTCAGGGGCTGTGATGGAACCGGGATTGACTACATCTGGCACCACAGCTGGATGGGACCTAAGGCTGGACACTCACTGGGATGAGAGGATTGGTGAGGATAGGTCAGCAAAGGCAGCCCCTTTAGAGTAATACTGCCTGGTACCCATTCCATGGGTCCCAAATCTCCAGGTGCAAGGGAATCTTCCAACAGCTAAAACATGCATGGGACACACACAGTGTGGTACAGTCTGATCGGGAAGAGTTTGGAAAAGGCACCTCATCTCCTCATCTCCTGGTGCTCGGGTTCTCCTCACCAGCCTCTTTCCTAACAATCTCCCTACTTGGGGAATCAGCACCTTAAAACATCCTGTTTCGACAGTTTGGAATTTGTCCGGAGGATGAAGGGGAAGGGGCGGATCCAATGAGACAAGCCCTAGGTGCTTGGACAGGCACACGTCACTAATTTCCAATCAGGAAGACAAATTGACCAAAGGCTCAGCTTGCCCCCGGAACCAGAATAGGGCTTGAAGCAATCCTGCTGTTTTGTGGCCACTTTCCAAAAAAAAGCAAGTTGAAAAATGGAGCTCAGGGGCACTGCAATTCAAAAACCTGCAGGGTTGTAAAAGATACCTATCGTTGAATAATGTCTTGAGGTAAGTCATCGAAAAGGACTTGAAACGAAGGCAGAATTGCAGGAAAAGGATTTCAAGAGCCAGATGGGACTCGCCATTAAAGCATATATAAAGCAGCTGAACTTCGCCAATGATGAATTTGGCCAAAAAGGGCGTACGCATTTTTCCTGAATATATTCAGGAAAAAACGCATACGCCCCTTTTGACCAACGAAACAAGCGGGCAATGCAAATCAACACTACGAAGAGGTATCACTTCACATCCCTCAGAAGGGCCATCCTCAAAATGTGTAAAAACCACAAATGCAAGACACAGCGTGGAGAAAAGGCAGCCTCTTACGCTGATGGGGGGAATGTAAATTGCCAACGGCCACTCTGCAGAAGTGTATGGTGTTTCCTAAAACATCTAAAAAACAGAGTTAAGAGCCTACAGCACTTCCACTCATGGGCATATATCTTGGGAAAACCAAAAATCGACAGGACACAGCCACCCCAACATTTAGTGCTGCTCTGTTTACAAGAGCCTCAACTTAGGTACAATTTACATGTCCTTGGAAGGAAAAAATGGATAAAGAAGATGTGGTACTTATGTACAATGGAATAGTACTCAGCCGTGAAATCAATGAAATAAGGCCCGTTGCAGCAACTCGGGGGGACTAAGGTACCATCATTCTAAATGACAGAAGTCAGACAGAAAAAGAGACTTATCATAAGATATCACTTATAGCTGGAATCTAAAAATGGCTACACATGAACTAAATTACGAAACAGAAACTGTCACACATTTAGAAAACACGCTTACGGCTGCTAAAGGGGAAGGTGGGATGGGTGAGGCATAAACCAGGAGGTTGAAATTAACAAAGATACCGTTCCATAGACAAAATACATAATCAAGAGGACCTACTGTATAGCTCAAAGAACTGGACTCAGCATACTGTTGTCACCGGAAAAGAATATATAAGAATGGTAAGAATCTGAACAAGAATTTATTGATGTCTCTCTTTAAGTGAATCAAGTGGATAGATGTAGAGCAGCAAGAAACACAGCATTGAAAATCAGCTATACCCCATTATAAAATTAAATAACAAGAACAAAAAAAAAAAGACAGTGAGAGAGAGAAATTCTTACAAAATTTGTTCAGGGGCTGTGATGCAACCTAGACTGACCACATCAAGACACACAGCTGTATGGGACCTAAGGCTCTACACTCGTTGGTCTGAGAGGCTTGGTGAGGATGGGACAGCAAATGCATCCCTTTTAGAGTAATACTGCCTTGTTCCTATTCCATTGGTCCCATATCTCCAGGTGCAGGGGACCCTTCCTACAGCTAAAACATGCATGGGACATCCAGAGGATGGTACACCGTCTGATTGGGAAGAATTTGGAAAACTCACCTCATCTCCACATCTCCTGGTATTCAGATTCCCCCGTCCAGCTCCTTTCCTTAGAGTCTCCCCACTTTGGGAAGGCAGCACACTCAACAGCTGGTTTTGCACAGCTTGGAATTTTCCGGGTGAGGAAGGGGAATGAAGGGATGGAATGAGACACAAGCCCTAGTTGTTTGGACAGGCATATGCCACTCTAGTTTCCAAATCTGGAAGAAGAATTTCCCTATCCTTCAGGTGCCCCAGTAACCAGAATGGTTCTGTAGAAATCCTGCCCCTTTGTGGCTGATTCCCTAAACAAGTTGAAAACTAGTGCTCAGGGGCACTGCAATTCACAGACATGCAGGGTTGTGACTGATACCTATAATGGAGTCATTTCTTGAGCCAAGTATTCGTAAAGGCCTTGTAAGCAAGGCAGAATTGCAGGAAAGGGATTTCAAGAGGTAGTTTGCACTCGCCATTAAAGCACATGCAAAGCTGCTGAACACCGCCAATGATGCAGTTGGCCAAAAAAGCTGTATGCGTTATTCCTAAATATATTCAGGAAAAACCCTTACTCCCTTTTTGGCCAACAAAACAGGCGGGCAATGCAAATCAATACTACAAAGAGGTATCACTTCGCACCAGTCAGAATGGCCAACCTCACAAAGTGTAAAACCTGAAATGCAGGACAGGGCGTGGAGAAAAGGGAACCCTGACAAGCTGATGGTGGGAATGTAAATTGCTAACAGCCAGTCTGGAGAAGTGAATGGTGATTCCTTAAAAATCTAAAAAACAGAGCTTCAGAGCATATGGTGCTTCCACTCCTGGGCCTGTATCTTGGAAAAAACATAAATTGACAGGACCCAGGCACTCCAACCTTTATGCAGCCCTGTTTACAAGCATCTCTACTTGGAAGCTACCTAAAAGTCCTTGGAAGGAAGAATGGATAAAGAAATTATGGTACATATGCACAATGGAATATTACTCAGCCATGAAATGAATGAAATAAGGCCATTTGCAGCCACTCGGAAGGACCTAGACACATTCATACTAAGTGTCATAAATCAGACAATGATAAATATCATATGATATTACTTACCAGTGGAATCTAAAATTGATACAAAGGTACTATCTTAAAACACAGAAAGAGAGTCCCAGACTTAGAACACAAACTTATGGTTGCCAAACTGGAAAGGTGTTTTGGAGGCATAAATCATGAGGCTGGAATTAATATGTACATATTTACAGACAGAAAACTTGTAATCAACATGGACCTGCTGTAGAGCACTTGGAACTCTTCTCAACACACTGTAGTAACCTCAATGGGAAAATAATTCTAAAAAGAATATATAGTCATCTATGTATAAATGAATCATGTTGGTGTATATCAAAAATGAACACAATATGGTAAATCAACTATACTCCATTATAAATTTAAAATTGAATTACAGAAAAGAAAAATGATCACTAAATTCGTTTACTCGTGGTGAACTTGCTAGTGTCACATCCCTGGACACAGACCCAATTTGGTCCCAAGGCTGGACTGTTGTGGGCCTGAGGGCCTCGGCAGGATATGCCAGCTACTTCGCCCCCCCTTGAACCTGTAGTACCTGGCTCCCTCCTCATGGGATCACAATCTCCAGATCTAAGTGTGCCCTCATACTACTAAACCAACCCTCTGACACCCAAAGGATGGTGGACTCTCTGGGCTGGATGACATTTGGAAAATCACCTGGTCTCAACATATCCTGGTGTTTGGGTTCTGACCTCCAAACTCCTTCGTTAGGGTCATCCCACTCTGCAAGACAGCACCCTCAACAGGTGATTTTGCAGGGGTTTATACTTGTTCGGGGGATGAAGGGTAAGGGGGAAGAAGGAATGGGACAGAAGCCCTTACATGTTTGGTCAGGCACATTCCACTCTAATTTAAAACCCAGGAACAGGACTTTCCCTACATCTAAGGTTGTGTCAGTAACCAGAGAGGGACAATAGAAATCCTGCCGCCTTCTGTTTCCCATAACAACTCTAAAACTGGACCTTATAGGCACTTCATATTCATAATGCCTGGGGAGCTGTAAATGACAACAGCCCTCAAAAAATGTCTTGGGGTAGGTAATCGAAATAGACTTCAAAACAAGGCAAACTTTCAATAACCCTGTTTCAAGAGGTAAATTTTACTCACACTTTATTAAAAAAAAGCACATATGAAGATGCTCACCATTGCTTTATGTTAGACAAATGCAAATCAGATGTACAAAGAAGTATCACCTGGAACCATTGAGAATGGCCATCATCAATGTCTACAAACAAGAAATGCTTCAGAGGGTGTGGAAAAAAGGGAAACCTACTACTTTTTTTTTTTTTTTTTTTGGCTGTGTTGGGTCTTCGTTGCTGTGCACGGCTTTTCTCTAGTTGCAGCAAGTGGGGGCTACTCATCACTGTGGTGCGCAGCCTTCTCATTGCGGTGGATTCTCTTGTTGTGGAGCACAGGCTCTAGGCACACAGGCTTCAGTAGTTGTGGCACATGAGCTCAGTAGTTGTGGCTCATGGGCTCTAGAGCGCAGACTCAGTAGTTGCGGCCCACGGGCTTAGTTGCTCTGCGGCATGTGGGATGTTCCCGGGCCAGGTCTCGAATATGTGTCCCCTGCATCGGCAGGCGGATTCTTAACCACTGTGCCACCAATACTACACTATTGGTGGCAATGCCAATTGGTAACTGCTACTATGGAGCACAGAACGGAGGTTACCAGTAAAGGGAGGCGGGTGGGATAAATTGGGATTGACATATACCCACTACTATATATGAAAGAGATAACAAATAAGGGCCTACTGTAGAGCACAGGGAACTCTACTCAATACTCTGTAATGACCTGTATGGGAAAGGAATCTAAAAAGGATTAGATATATGTATAACTGCTTCACTCTGCTGTGCAGCAGAAAGTAACACAACATTGTAAATCAACTATACTCCAAAAAAACTGAAATTGAAATGAAATAAAATAAAATAAAATGGAGCTACCAGATAATCCAACAAGTTCACTCCTGTCCGCATATCTGGAGGAAAGCATAAATCGAAAAGACACATCTTCCCCAATGTTCACTGCAGCACTATTTACAATAGCGAAGACATGGAAGCAACCAAAATGTCCATCAACATATGAACAGGTAAAGAATATGTGGTACATATATATAGTGGAATATGACCCAGCCATAAGATAGAGGAAAATAATACCAATTGCAGTAACATGAATGGATCTAGAGATGACTGTATTAAGTGAAGTCAGACAGAGTAAGACAAATATTGTATGATATCACTTCTAGGTTTCAGAGTAACACAAATATTGTATGATATCACTTCTAGGTGGAACCTAAAAATTGGTACAAATGAACTAACTTACAAAACACAGGCAGACTCACAGACTTGGAAAAGAAACTTACGGTTACCAAAGGGGAAAGGTGGAGGGTAAGGATAAATCAGGAACTTGGGGTAAACATACGAATACTACTATATAACATAGATAAGCAACAAGGATCTACTATATAGCACAGGGAACTCTACTCAATATTCTGGGAATACCTTTATCAGAAAAGAATCTGAAAAAGAATGAATATATGCATATGTGTAACTGAATCACTTGCTGTACATCTGAAACAAACACAACATTGTAAATCAACTATACTCCAATAAAATTTAAATTAAAAACTAAAGAAAATCATCTAAATTTCAAAAGAAAAAAATTCCCATATATTTTTATGGCTTGATAGCTTACTTTTTTAGTGCTCAATATTATCCCATTCCCAGAATATATTAATACTATATCATTTCATTCACCTATTGGAGGACACCTTAGTTTCATTCACATTTTGGCAATATTGAATTAGGTGCTATAAATAACCATATGCAGGTTTTTGTCTGGACAGTATGTTTTAAACTACTTTCAGTAAATATACATGAGAACACTTGCTGGATTGTACAGTAAGGGAATGTTCAATATTATAGCAAGTGTCAATCAGACTACCAAAATAGCTGTATTATATTTCATTTTCACCAATAACAAATGAGATTTCCTATTGTTCCACATCCCCTACAGAATTTGTTCTTGTCCTTCACATTTTAGCCATTCTAAGTGTTATAGAGGGGTATGTAATTGTATTTTTAATTTGCTTTTTCACGGCAGCGTGTAATCTGGATTACTCTTCTGTATGCTTACATGCAAAGTGTCTATTTTCTTTGGTGAGGTGTCCATAAAGTATATTGGTCCACATTTTACTTAGGCTGCTTTCATTTTTTTCTACCCAATCTGTATTTATTTTATTTATTTTCATGCCTTATTGCATTAGCAAGGACTTGGAGTAAAATATGGAAAAGGAGTGACGAAAGGGGACATCTTTGCTTCTACCTGAACTTAGTGGAAAAGCTTCATGTTTTTTACCATTAATCATGCTGTAAGATAAAAGTTTCCTGTAGATTTTTGTTATCAACTTGAGAAAGCTCCAGTCTATTTCTTTAACTGAGAGTTTTTATGAAGAATGGGTGTTAGATTTTTTTCAAAGGTCTTCTGAATCTATTGATATGCTAATGATTGTCTTTAGGGTGTTGATATGATGGATATAATTATTTGATTTTAGAATGCTGAACCAGCCTTGCATACCTGGGATTATTCCCTCTCATTCACGACATAAAACTCTCTCAAAACACTGTTGGATTCGATTTGTTAATATTTTGTTGAGGATTTTTGTATTGATGTTCCTGAGAGATATTGGTCAGTTTTCTTTACTATTCATATGCTCCTCTAAGTTTGGGTGCTGTGGTTTTAGTGTCAGACATTCATTTGGGGAGATTCTCAATCATTTTTTAAAGATATTTTCTGTTCTTTGTTATCTTTATTCTCCTCCTGCTATACCCATTATGTATAGGTCATAGCATTTTTCATTGCTCCACAACTATTGATTACTCTGTTCTGTTGATTTCTTTACTGCCCTTTTTCTCTTTTCTTTTGAGATTTAAAGGTTTCTCTTGATATGTCTTCAAGCTCACAGATATTTCTCCTCAGCCAGCTCTTTGACTGCTAAAACAAAATAGGAGAGACTTGGTAATTTATAAACAACAGAATTTTTTTTCTCATAATTGCTGAGGCTGAAAAATGCAAGAACAAGTTACCAGGGGCTTCCCTCGTGCACAGTGGTTAAGAATCTGCCTACCAATGCAGGGGACATGGGTTCGATACCTGGTCCAGGAAGATCCCACATGCTGTGGAACAACAAAGCCCGTGCACCACAAATACTGAGCCTGTGCTCTAGAGCCCAAAAGCCACAAATACTGAGCCCCTGTGCCACAAATACTGAAACCCGAATGCCTACAGCCTGTGCTCCGCAACAAGAGAAGCCACCCAATGAGAAGCCCACACACCGCAACAAAGACCCAACGCAGCCAAAAAATTAATTAATTAATTATTTTTTTAAAAAAAGAACAAGTTGCCAGCTGACTTAGTGTCCTGTGAGGGACCAATTTCTGGTTCATAATGTGGGTCTTCTGGCTCTGCAATAAAATCATGTAATGGGCATAAGATCTTCTGTGTGCTATATTTATTAGGTCACTAATCCCATGTTTGAGGTCTCTGGCCTCATGACCTAATCACCTCCCAAAAGCCCCACCTCCTAATACCATCAACATGGGAGCTGGGTTTCAAAATTTGAAAATTAAAGGGACAAAATGTTTAACAGGGACCACAGAGTTAATGGATTTTTCCTTTCGTGTTAAAGGTTTTTCACATTTATGTTTATTATATAATCCCCAAACCCTTGTTTTGTGTCTTTTTTTTTTTTTTGCGGTATGCGGGCCTCTCACTGTTGTGGCCTCTCCCATTGAGGAGCAAAGGCTCCAGACACACAGGCTCAGCGGCCATGGCTCACGGGCCTAGCCACTCTGCGGCATGTGGGATCTTCCCGGACCAGGGCATGAACCCGTGTCCCCTGCATCAGCAGGCGGACTCTCAACCACTGAGTCACCAGGGAAGCCCCCCTTGTTTTTTTCTTTTAAGATTCTTTTCCCATATAGGCCAGTACAGAGCACTGAGTACAGTTCCCTGCACTATACAGCAGGTCCTTAACAATACTTATCTATTTTATATATAGTAGTGTGTATATGTCAGTCCCAATCCCCCAATTTATCCCTCCCCCACTTATTCCCTGGTAACCATAAATTTGTTTTCTATATCCATGACTCTATTTGTTTTGTAAATAAGTTCATTTGTACCTTTCTTTATTAGATTCCGCATATAAGCAACATCATATGATATCTGTCTTTCTGTGTCTGACTTGCTTCACTCAGTATAACAATCTCTAGGTCCATCCATGTTGCTGCAAAACCCTTAATTGTTAAGAATAACTCAATTTTTTCCAGTATCATCAGCAATTCTTTCTGGCAGACACATGATAACACTTTTAAACAGGGATATTGAGACCAAGGCTACTGACCTGCAAACAAACAAAACATCATTCGTATAGTGAAAACTTTGAACATCAAATGATGAAAGCACTTGGTCTAAATCCTTTTGCACCCACTTCTGACAGAGGGCAGAGGAGTTTGACTCACTAACCATCCTAACATGCACTTCTTCCTAATGGGGTATTCCATCTAAAACTTACAAGAAGCGGGAATGCATCATGGAACACACCAATCTCTACTACAGATTCTGAAGCAGAAAAAGAAAAAGAATAAAAAGAAAAACATGATGAATCCATCCAAAGGGTTCTGTCTACATTGTTACGGTAGTTTCCCTCCCACTGTGAACCCTTTTCAAACCCTATCACTTGAACCTGTTTTTATTTTTTTCAACAACAATAATGTTAATCTGGAGTCACATGCTCCAGTAATATTACACTATCCCTTGTGCAAGTATGTAGGGATTCAAGGAGCTATGGGAGGCTATCATGAGAGGTTGCCTAGAGTAATTAGGACATTTCATTTAATGTTGGCTCTTCTCCCTAACATGTCTGCTGTCCTCTTCTTTTTGTAGCTACTAGCATTGAGAAAGTGACCAAGATAAGGCCCTTCTCTTTTACTGCCCATGAATGCAGCTGTGATTAACCCCAAAGACCTTGGTGCTTCCAGAATCCCCTGAACCTACTGACCCTCCATGCATGGCATCACATAGAAAAGGATGGTGACATGTATACTTGTATAAAGCATGCTATAAAATGTTCGGTTCTTCCCTTCCTCATAATTCCAAAGAATACATTTCTTTGGATTTCTGCTTAATGCTGCTGGAGTTGGTACATAAGTTGAGGGAGTTATCACGGCACAACAAAAGAGAGGGTAACTGCACAGAAAATACAAGCAGGTACATTTTTGTGTAGTTTCAAGCAGCTTATTTGCTATATCAACCATGGTGACATGTTGACCCTTCCTCTTTCTACTAGTAGTACAACAAACAAATAAATATAGAGGCTATTTAAGCTGCTTGCTTTATCCCCACCTCTCACAATTGATCTGCATTCACATATAGGGCAATGAAGGGCCCTTAAATACCATCTTACCCAATACTTGAGAACTAAAGAATGCCCAAATTTTTCCAGGGATTATTTTCATATTCCCCCATCAGGCCTATGAAGGAATCTTACCTATTGTGTTTAATGAAGTCATATCTCTGAGACAGCATCCCATCATCACCAAAACTGGAAAGAAATTTGAAGGGTCTTAGATTTTACCATATTTGAAATTCCAATATTTTAGCCTGACAAGTTCTTGGATTTTAGAAAAAAATATTTTAAATGAGACAAAAAATCATTTTTATGACACAAAAAGACAGCAATAGTTTTATGTTTTTATCTCTTCCACTTGCACACAAAAGTCTCATGGGGTTATGTAAAGCAGTCCTGTTGGGTGCTGTGCATGGTGCAAGTATGGATTAAAGCTTAGGAATCTTAAGCTTCAGTCACCTGAAACATTTTTTTTTTCTTTTTTTGCGGTACATGGGGCTCTCACCGCTGTGGCCTCTCCTGCCGTGGAGCACAGGCTCCGGACGTGCAGGCCCAGCGGCCATGGCTCATGGGCCCAGCCGCTCCGCGGCATGTGGGATCCTCCCAGACCAGGGCACGAACCCGCATCCCCTGCATCGGCAGGCGGACTCTCAACCACTGCGGCACCAGGGAAGCCCTGAAACTTTTAAATTAGGATGCAAGCAATCCTGCCCAACATTTGAACAGAGCAAGACACTGTCTTTATTTTATTTGTTAGGTAATTAATCTGTCTTTTGCCCCAAGGAGAGAAACAACTGGCATCTTCCATCAATGTGTTGTACAAAAATCTTTGAACACAGAGTGCAAGCAGAGGCTGATACAAGATGTGAAAAAAAAAAAAAGAGAGACCCTTGTGGCATTTTCTCCTAACTTATTGAAATCTCCCATTTAAAATGTGGGAATAATCAATCTTCTGAGGAAAAAGGCCCAAGGAAGGTTTTTGCATCTGTGGAATAATGGGATTGCTAAAGATTTCAGCAGGCAAGATGAATTAGTGAGAATGACCATGAGAAATCAGAGAAAAGTCAGATCCATGGATGAAGTGATGTTTACCTCTGTGAATCAATGAGAGGTAGGAGCAAATGAAAAGAAAGCTGAATACAACTTTTTCTGAATAAATGTAACATTTTAGCTGTCATAGAAAAAATTAATTTTCACTATGATACAACATACTTAGAAAGTTAACTTAAAGCATAATAATTAGATTTATTGAAGAAACGAAAACATCTTTGTGGTTTAGAATAATGTGCTCTGCTACAGAGAAGAAGACTACTTAAATAAATAGAAATAAGTCTAAATAAATAAATAAAGAGGAAAATTAAAAATTAGATGTTATTAACATTATAAACTGACATTCATGTAAAGAAAGAGAAGGAGAGACAGAGAGAAGAACTCATATCAAGCATATATAAAAAACTCCTAAATAAGAAGTCTTCAGATGTTGGAAAAAAAAAAGTCTTCAATAAGAAATGTAATAGCAAAAATGGGGAAAATATAGCAAAAGATATTTCAAAAAAGACAGTACAGAATGATAAGTAAACATATCAAAAGATGCTTGGCTTCTTAGTAGTCAATTAAATGCAACAAAAGTGATACCTGGAATTATCACTCACCAACCAGAAAGCTCAAATGAAAATGACAGGTATTATCAAGTTTGACAAGAATGTGTATAATCCTTGAATCTCATTCACTGCTGCGGAGGATGAAAAATCACACAAATGTTTTGAAAATATTTAGAACTATCTAAAACATAAACACATGAAAGCTATGACTCAAAAATTTTACTACTACATATATACTGAACAATAATTTATACACATACCACCAAAGCTCAAGTTCTAGAATTTATATACCAGTGCTATTCTCAATAGACACAAACTGAAAATCACTCATATTTTAATACACATTGGAATAAATTAATAGTTAAATGTTTACACTATGGAATACTATGGAACAGTGGCGATGCATGATCACAACAACAGGCAACTATATAGGTATATTCACAAACAAGGAATAAAAAATCCCAGCCCAAAAGTGTTTATACTGTGTCAAAACATTTATATAAAATACAAAATACAGGTAAAGTGGTCTTTTTCTTAGATACCAGAACAATATTAAACCTTAAGGGGAGTCACTAGAATGGGACCAGGGGGCCTCTGAGTATTTGGCAATTTTCTGTGTCTTTATCTAGAAGCTATGTATAGAGTGTATTCAGATTCTGAATTTTCTGAAATTTGTGATTTCCTTACAAATCGTGCATCTTTTTAGTTGTTTTTTATACATAACCAAAAGTAAAAACGATAGACTAGGGAAGGTAATTATATTATCATTTTAATATCCATGCTTTTCAAGGTGGAAGCGAAAGGTATTAAATACTTGACACTGTGATTATTTCTTAAAAGTAAGCTGAAAATTTGAGATTAATAGATAAGACATACTTCTTCATATATAATCCTCAAAGAGGAGGGGTATAAAAGAGTATTATTTTTTTTAATTTAATACAGAATAGTTAAGATAGAAAATAATGAAAACAAACTAGATTTAAAAAGGAGCACACTGGACTTCCCTGGTGGCACAGTGGATAAGAATTTGCATACCAATGAAAGGGACAGGGGTTCAATCCCTGGTCTGGGAAAATGCCACAAGCCGCAGAGCAACTAAGCCCGTGTGCTACAACTACTGAGCCTGCACTCTACAGCCCGCAAGCCACAACTATTGCGCTTGCATGACACAACTACTGAAGCCCATGCACCTAGAGTCCATACTCCACAACAAGAGAAAGCACTACAAGGAGAAGCCCATGCAACACAACGATGAGTAGCCCCCACTCGACACAACTAGAGAAACCCTGTGCAGCAACGAAGACCCAATGCAACCAAAAATAAATAAAATGAAATCTTCTGACTTCGAAGATGACTCACTCACGTGGCTGTAGGTAGGAGACCTCAGTTGCTTGCCACATGGATCTCTCCTTAGGGCTGCTTGAGTGTCCTCATGACATGGCAGCTGGCTTACCCCAGGATGAGTGATCTAGCAGAAAACAAAGCAGAAGCTGCAATGTCTTTTATGACCTACCTTTGGAAGCAGCACTTCGTCATTTATGCAATGTCTTATTAGTTAAACAGTCAGCCCTTTTCAGGTGCGAGGGGCCACACAGGTGCATGAAGACTGGGAGATAATTAGGGGATAATTAGGGCCATCTTGGAGGCTGGCTACCAAAGTGACTGACTCGCTGAAGACTGAATTTTGTTTTCTTAACTTCTGGAGAGAAAATGGTCAGTGAACCCCATTGGTGGTATTTGAGATGTACCAAAGCTACCTCTTGCTCTCATCCCCAGTCGTGAGGCTGACAGGGTCTTGGTGCTCCGGCCGGGTGTCAAGCCTGTGCCTCTGAGGTGGGACAGCCGAGTTCAGGACATTGGTCTACCAGAGACCTCTGGTGCCATGTAATATCAAACGGTGAAAGCTCTACCAGAGATCTCCATCTCAATGCTAAGACCCAGCTGCACTCAAAGACCAGCAGGCTCCAGTGCTGGGCACCGCATGCCAAACAACTATCAAGACAGGAACACAGCCCCACCCATTAGCAGAGAAGCCGCCTAAAATTATAATAAGGTCACAGACAGCCCAAAACACATGACTGGACGCAGGCCTGCCCACCAGAAAGACAAGATTGAGGCCCACCCACCAGAACAAAGGCACCAATCACCTTCACCAGAAAGCCTACACAACCCACTGAACCAACCTTAGCCACTGGGGGCAGACACCAAAAACAACTGGAACTACGAACCTGCAGCCTGTAAAAAGGAGACCCCAAACAAAGTCCCCAAAGACAAATGAGAAGACAGAGAAAAACAAAGCAGATGAAGGAGCAAGGTAAAAACCCACCAGACCAAACAAATGAAGAGGATATAGGCAGTCTACCTGAAAAAGAATTCAGAGTAATGATAGTAAAGATGATCCCAAATCTTGGAACGAGAATGGAGAATATATAAGAAATGTTTAACAAGGACCTAGAAGAACTAAAGAGTAAACAAACAATGATGAACAACACAATAAATGGAATTAAAAATTCTCTAGAAGGAAACAATAGCAGAATAACTGAGGCAGAAGAATGGATAAATGACCTGGAAGATAAAATAGTGGAAATAACTATCACAGAGAAGAATAAAGAAAAAAGAATGAAAAGAACTGAGGACAATCTGATACAGCTGTGGGACAACATTAAATGCACCAGCATTCGAATTATAGGGGTCTCACAAGAAGAAGACAAAAAGAAAGGGATTGAGGAAATATTTGAAGAGATTATAGTTGAAAACTTCCCTAATATGGGAAAGGAAATAGTTAAGCAAGTCCAGGAAGTGCAGAGAGTCCCATACAGGATAAATCCAAGGAAAAACATGCCAAGACACATATTAATCAAACTATCAAAAATTAAATACAAAGAAAAAATATTAAAACCAGCAAGGGAAAAACAACAAATAACATACAAGGGAATCCCCATAAGGTTAACAGCTGATCTTTCAGCAGAAACTCTGTAAGTCAGAAGGGACGGCAGGACATATTTAAAGTGATGAAAGGGGAAAACCTACAACCAAGATTACTCTATGCAACAAGGATCTCCTTCAGATTCCATAGAGAAATTAAAATCTTTACAGACAAGCAAAAGTTAAGAGAATTCAGCACTACCAAACCAGCTTTACAAAAAATGCTAAAGGATCTTCTCTAGGCAGGAAACACAAGGGAAGGAAAAGACCTACAATAACAAATCCAAAACAATTAAGAAAATGGGAATAGGAACATACATATTGATAACTACCTTAAATGTAAATGGATTAAGTGCTCCAACCAAAAGACATAAGACTGGCTGAATGGATACAAAAACAAGACCTGTATACATGCTGTCTACAAGAGACCCACTTCAGACCTAGGGACACATACAGACTGAAAGTGAGGGGATGGAAAAAGATATTCCTGCAAATGGAAACCAAAAGAAAGCTCGAGTAGCAAATGTCATGTCAGACAAAATAGACTTTAAAATAAAGACTATTACAGGAGACAAAGAAGGACAGTACATAATGATCAAGGGATCAATCCAAGAAGAAGATATAACGATTGTAAATATTTATGCACCCATAATAGGAGCACCTCAATACATAAGTCAAACACTGACAGCCATAAAAGGGGAAATCGACAGTAACACAATCATAGTAGGGAACTTTAACGCCACACTTTCACCAATGGACAGATCATCCAAAATGAAGATAAATACGGAAACACAAGCTTTAAATGATACATTAAACAAGATGGACTTAATTGATATTTATAGGACATTCCATCCAAAAACAACATAATAGACTTTCTTCTCAAGTGCTCATGGAACATTCTCCAGGATAGATCATATCTTGGGTCACAAATCAAGCCTTGGTAAATTTAAGAAAGTTGAAATCGTATCAAGTATCATTTTCAACCAGAAAGCTATGAGACTAGATATCAATTACAGGAAAAAATCTGTAAAAAATTACAAAATCGTGGACGCCAAACAATACAGTACTTAATAACCAAGAGATCACTGAAGAAATAAAAGAGGAAATAAAAAAATACCTAGAAACAAATGACAGGAAAACATGATGACCCAAAACCTAGGGGATGCAACAAATGCAGTTCTGAGAGGGAAGTTTATAGCAATACGATCCTACCTCAAGAAACAACAAACATGTGAAATAAACAAGCTAACCTTACACCTAAAGCAATTAGAGAAAGAAGAACAACAACAACAAAAAAAACCCAAAGTCAGCAGAGGAAAGAAATCATAAAGATCAGATCAGAAAAAAAATGAAAAATAAATGAAGGAAACAGCAGCACAGATCAATAAAACTAAAGGCTGGTTGTTTGAGAAGATAAACAAAATTGGTAAACCATCAGCCAGACTCATCAAGAAAAATAGGGAGAAGACTCAAATCAATAGAATTAGAAATGAAAAAGGAGAAGTAACAACTGACACTGCAGAAAAAAAATAGGATCATGAAAGATTACTACAAGCAACTATATGCCAATAAGATGGACAACCTGGAAGAAACAGACAAATTCTTAGAAATACACAACCTTCTGAGACTGAACCAGGAAGAAATAGACAATATAAACAGAACAAACACAAGCACTGAAATTGAAACTGTGATTTAAAAATCTTCCAACAGGCCTTCCCTGATGGCGCGGTGGTTGAGAGTCTGCCTACCTATGCAGGGGACACAGGTTCGTGCCCCGGTCTGGGAGGATCCCACATGCCGCAGAGTGGCTGGGCCCGTTAGCCATGGCCACTGAGCCCGCGCGTCCGGAGCCTGTGCTCCACGGCAGGAGAGGCCCGTGTACTGCAGAAAAAAAAGAAAAAACAAATCTTCCAACAAACAAAAGCCCAGGACCAGATGGCTTCACAGGCGAATTCTATCAAACATTTAGAGAAGAGCTAACACCTATCCTTCTAAAACTCTTCCAAAATATAGCAGAGGGAGGAACTCTCCGAAACTCATTCTATGAGACCTCCATCTCACTGATATCAAAACCAGACAAAGACGTCACAAAAAAAGAAAACTACAGGCCAATACACTGATGAACATAGATGCAAAAATCCTCAACAAAATACTACCAGACAGAATCCAACAGCAAATAAAAGGATCATACACCATGATCAAGTGGGGTTTATCCCAGGGATGCAAGGATTCTTCAATACACGCAAATCAATGTGATACACCATATTAACAAACTGAAGGATAAAAACCGTATGATCACCTCAACAGATGCAGGAAAAGCTTTTGAAAAAATTAAATACCCATTTATGAAAAAAAGCCTCCAGAAAGTAGGCATAGAGGAAACATTCCTTAACATAATAAAGGCCATATATGATTAACCCACAGCCAACATTGTTTTCAGGGGTGAAAAACTGAAACCATTTCCACCAAGATCAGGAACAAGACAAGGTTGCCCACTCTCACCCCTATTATTCAATATAGTTTTGGAAGTTTTAACCATGGCAATCAGAGAAGAAAAAGAAATAAAAGGAATTCAAATCAGAAAAGAAGAAGTTAAGCTGTCACTCTTTGCAGATGATATGATAATATACATAGAGAATCCTAAAGATGCTACCAGAAAACTACGAGAGTTAATCAATGAATCTGGTAAAGTTGCAGGGTACAAAATTAATGCACAGCTATCTCTTTCATTTCTATACACTAAAGATGAAAAATCTGAAAGAGAAATTAAGGAAACACTCCCATTTACCACTGCAACAAAAAGAATAAAATACCTAGGAATAAACCTACCTAAAGAGACAAAAGACCTGTACTCAGAAAACTATAAGACACTGATGAAAGAACTCAAAGATGACACAAATAGTTGGAGAGTTATACCATGTTCTTGGATTGGAAGAATCAATGTTGTGAAAATGACTATACTACCCAAAGCAATCTACAGATTGAATGCAATCCCTATCAAACTACCAATGGAATTTTTCAGAGAACTTGAACAAAAAATTTCACAGTTTGTATGGAAACACAAAAGAACCCGAAGAGCCAAAGCAATATTGAGAAGAAAAACACAGCTGGAGGAGTCAGGCACCCTGACTTCAGACTATACTACTAAGCTACAGTAATCAAGACAGTATGGTACTGGCACAAAACAGAAATATAGATCACTGGAACAGAGAGAAAGCCCAGAGATAAGTCCATGCACAAAAGGTCAACTTATTTTTGATAAAGGAGACAAGAATATACAATGGAGAAATCACAGCTCCTTCAATAAGTGCTGCTTGGAAAACTGGACAGCTACAGGTAAAAGAGTGAAATTAGAAGACTCCCTAACACCATACACAAAAATAAACTCAAAATGGATTAAAGACCTCAATGTAAGGCCAGAGACTACCAACCTCTTAGAAGAAAACATAGGCAGAACACTCTGTGACATCAATCACAGCAAGATCCTTTTTGACCAACCTCCTAGAGAAATGGAAATAAAACCAAAAATAAACAAATGGGACCTAGTGAAACTAAACGCTTTTGCACAGCAAAGGAAAACATAAACAATACGAAAAGACAGCTGTCAGAATAGGAGAAAATATTTGCCAATGAAGCAATTGACAAAGGCTTAATCTCCAAATTTTACAAACAGCTCATGCAGCTCAATATCAAAAACAAACAACCCAAGCCATAAATGGGCAGAAGACCTAAACAGACACTTCTCCAAAGAAGATATGCAGATTTCCAACAAATATATGAAAGGATGGTAAACATCACTAATCATTAGAGAAATGCAAATCAAAGCTAAAATGAGGTGTTACCTCACACAGGTAACAATGGCCATCATCAAAAAAATTTCAAACAATAAATGCTGCAGAGGTGGGGAGAAAAGAGAATCCTCTTGCAGTGCTGGTGGAAATGTAAATTGATACAGTCACTATGGAGAGCAGTATGGAGGTTCCTTAAAAAGCTAAAAATACAACTACCATATGACCCAGCAATCCCACTACTGGGCATATACCCTGAGAAAACCATAATTCAAAAAGAGTCATGTTCCACAATGTTCATTGCAGCTCGATTTGCAATAGCCAGGAAATGGAAGCAACCTAAGTGTCCATCAACAGATGAATGGATAAAAAGATGTTGCACATCTTCAATATACAATGGAATATTACTCAGCCATAAAAAGAAATGAAATTGAGTTATTTGTAGTGAGGTGGATGGACCTAGATTCTGTCATACAGAGTGAACTAAGTCGGAAAGAGAAAAACAAATACTGTATGCTAACACATATATATGGAATCTAAAAGAAAAAGAAAAAAAATGGTTGTGAAGAACCTAGGGGCAGGACAGAAACAAAGATGCAGACGTAGAGAATGGACTTGAGGACAAGGGGAGGGGGAAGGGCAAGCTGGGACGAAGTGAGAGAGTGGCATGGATTGTAAAATGTAAATGTAAAATGTAAAATAGCTAGTAGGAAACAGCTGCATAGCACAGGGAGATCAGCTCAGTGGTTTGTGACCACCTAGAGGGGTGGCATACAGAGGGTGGGAGGGAGAAGCAAGAGCTAAGAGTTATGGGGATATATGTGTACGTATATGTATAGCTGATTCACTTTGTTATAAAGCAGAAACTAACACACCATTGTAAAGCAATTATACTCCAATAAAGATGTTAAAAAATAAATAATTAACACCCCAAAATTAAATCTTTAAAAAAATAAAAAAGAGCACACAATAACATGGTAACTCTAAACCTAAGTATTTTCAGTAAAATAGTAAATGTAAATGGATTGATATCTCCTAATAAAGTGTAATTTTTTATATTATGTGCAACTAAATTTATATATACAGGTAAAATAAAAGAATTAAATTAGAAAGGAGAATACATTCCATGTATTTAAAAACAATTAGCATATAATATGCATCTTAGATAAAGTAGTCTTTAAGTTCAGAATAGTTTGTCATTATTGTAATTAGTATTATTATCCCAATTTCTTAAACAATATTTCAACACTTTTTCTATTTGAAAAAATATCTTAATACTTTTTTCTTTGCTTTTTTGTGGTGTAATACATGGTAAATATTTAGGTGTTAACATAATCTAAAAATGTATGTTGTTTTTTTACAGCCAACAAAAACTGAATCAAGAAGAAATAGATAACTTGAACAGACTAATCACTAAAAGCGAAATAGAATCTGTAATTTAAAAAAACTCCCTACAACAAAAGTCCAGGTTCAGGTGGTTTCACAGGCAAATTCTACCAAATACACAAAGAAGAACTTACATTGATTCTTCTCAAACTCTTCGAATAGACTGAAGAGGAAGGAATACTTCCAAAGACATTCTATGAAGCCACCATCACCCTAATATCAAAACCAGATGTGGGGGACTTTCCTGGTGGCACAGTGGTTAAGAATCCGTCTGCCAATGCAGGGGACACGGGTTCGAACCCTGGTCTGGGAAGATCCCACATGCCACGGAGCAACTAAGCCTGTGCGCCACAACTACAGAGCCTGCACTCTACAGCCCGCGAGCCACAACTACTGAAGCCCACGTGCCTAGAGCCTATGCTCCGCAACAAGAGAAGCCACTGCAATGAGAAGCCTGTGCACCACAACGAAGAGTAGTTCTCGCTCACCGCAACTAGAGAAAGCCCACGCACAGCAATGAAGACCCAATGCAGCCAAAAGTAAATAAATAAATAAATTTATTAAAAACAAAAACAGATGGGGACTTTTCTGGCAGTCCAGCAGTTAAGATTTCTCCTTCCAGTGCAGGGGGTGCGGGTTCAATCCCTGGTTGGGGAGTTAAGATCCCACATTCCTCACAAACAAGAAACCAAAACATAAAACAGAAGCAATATT
The DNA here is from genome assembly GCF_005190385.1 of Monodon monoceros. NCBI lineage: Eukaryota > Metazoa > Chordata > Mammalia > Artiodactyla > Monodontidae > Monodon > Monodon monoceros. Next base: position 134,474,596 of record NW_021703768.1, read on the forward strand.
GTAACACATTCAATAAAGACTTTAAAAAAAACATAAAGACACTACCAAAAAAGAAAATTTCAGGCCAATACCTTTGATAAATATAGATGCAAAAATTCTCAACAGCATGTTAGAAAACTGAATCCGACAACACATAACAAAATCATACACCATGACCAAATTTGATTCACCCAGGGTCACAAAGTTGTTTCAACATATGCAAATCAATCAACGTGATACACCCCATCAACAAAGGAAAAACAAAAAACAAATGATCATCTCAATAGATGCCGAAAAAGCATTTGAAAAACTTCAACATCCATTCATGATAAAAACGCTTACCAAAGTGGGTATAGAGGGAACATATCTCAACATAATAAAAGCTATTTATGACAAACCCACAGCCAATATAATACTCAATGTTCATAAGCTGAAAGCCTTCCCACTAAAATCTGGAACAAGACAAGGATGCCCACTCTCACCTCTTCTCTTCAATATAGTATTGGAAGCCCTAGCCACAACAATCAGACAAGAAAAAGAAAAAAAATCTAACCAAATGGAAGGGAAGAGTTAAAGTTGTCATTATATACAGATGACATGATAATATATATAAAGGAAACCCTAAAATATTCCACACAAAAACTACTAGAACTGATAAACAAATTCAACAAAGTAGCAGGATACAAGATTAACATACATAAATTCATTGCATTAAAAAAATTTATTTTGGCTGCATTGTGCCTTCATTGCCGTGCACGGGCTTTCTCTAGTTGTGGCCAGTGGGGGCTACCCTTCATGCAGTGGGTGGGCTTCTCATTGCAGTGGCTTCTCTTGTTGCGGAGCATGGGCTCTAGGCATGCGGGCTTCAGTAGCTGTGGCACACGGGCTCAGTAGTTGTGGGCTCTAGAGTGCAGGCTAAGTAGTTGTGGCACATAGGTTTAGTTGCTCCATGGCATGTGGGATCTTCCTGGACCAGGGCTCGAACCCGTGTCCCCTGTATTGGCAGGCAGATTCTCAAACACTGAGCCACCAGGGAAGTCCCTGGTTGCATTTCTTTACACTAACAATGAAGTATCAGAAAGGGAATGTAAACAAACTATCCCTTTTTAAATGACATCAAAAAAATAAAATACTTAGGAATAAATCTCACCAAGGAGGTGAAAGATTTATGTGCTGAGAACTACAAAACATTAGTAAAGAAAACTGAAGATGATTCAAAGAAATGGAAAGACATCCCACGCTCTTGGACGAGAAGAATTAACAGTGTTAAAATGGCCATACTACCCAAAGCAATCTACATATTTAATGTGATCCCTATCAAATTACCTAACACATTTTTCACAGACCTAGAATAAATAATCCTAAAATGTATTTGGAACCATAAAAAGTCAGAATTGTCAACACAATCCCGAGGAAAAAGAACAAAGCAGGAGGCATAACCCTCCCTGACTTCAGACAATACTAAAAGGTTACAGTAATCAAAACTGCATGGTATTGGCACAGAAAGAGATGTATGGATCAATGGAATAGAGAGCCCAGAAAAAAACCCACGCACCTATGGTCAATTAACCTTCGACAAAGGAGGCAAGAATATACAATGGAGAAAAGACAGTCTCTTCAGCAAGTGGTTTTTTTGAAAGTTGGACAGCTGTATGCAAATCAGTGAAGTCAGAACATACCATCACACCATACACAAAAAATAAACTCAAAACGTCTTATATGCTTAAATATAAGATATGGCACCTTAAAACTCCTAGAAGACAACATAAGCAAAACACTCTCTGACATAAATCATACCAAAGTTTTCCTACGTAGGTCTCCCCAGGCAGTACAAATACAGTAAGTCACCTACATACGCACCTTCAAGTTGCAAACTTTCAAAGATGCAAACGTCCATTCGCATCCAATCATGTAAGTTAGTTCACGTGTCTGGCATACATTGTCACGTGTGTGCATCCTCTATAAGTGGTTATGCTTTTGTGTACTTTACAGTACTGTATAGAGTACAGTAGTACAGTACATTTATTTCAAGCCCAAGATGTCTGGAAGCAAGCGTAAAAGCAGTGGTGATGTAGCTGGTACTGCTAAGAAGCGCTAAGCGATAATGATGGAAACAAAAGTGAAAATAATTGAGAGAGTGGAGTGAGGCAAAAAGATGTTAGACATCTCTCATGCTTATAACATGAATCATTCAACCACTGGCACGATTCTAAAGAACAAAGACAAGATCATGGAACATGTGGAGTCTGCCAATGATGTTGACAAAATATCGAAGAAGCATGGAAAAGTGATGGAGGAGATGGAGAAACTTCTCAGTGTGCAGATGCAGGATCAACATCAGCGCTGAGTCCTGCTCAGCTTAATGCTGATTCAAGAGAAAGCTAAAAGTCTTTATGAAGACTTGAAGAAGAAACACGGCAAAGAATCAGAGGGCACATCATTTAATGCCAGCCATGGCTGGTTTCATCAGTTCAAGGCTAGAGCCAACCTTCACAACGTAAAAGTAAGTGGAGAGGCAGCAAGTTCAGATAGGGTAGCTGTCCAGGAACTTCATGAAACACTTTGAGAAATTATTGATGATGGTGTGTATTTACCCAAGCAGGTTTTTAATGTGGATGAGACACAACTGTACTGGAAGAGGATGCCAGACTGAAGTTACATCAGTAACTAGGAAAAATTGATGCCGGGCTATAAAGCAGCAAAGGATAGGCTAACTGTTGTTTAGTGGCAATGTTCTGGTGATATGAAGCTGAAGCCTCTCTTCATATCACTCAGAGAACCCAAGAACCCTTAAAAACTTAGGCAAGGGCTCTCTTCCTGTTGTGTGGAAGCATTAACAACAAAGCCTGGATTACACAGGCCATTTTCCAGGACTGGTTTTTCCACCACTTTATCCCAGAGGTAGAGAAATATTTCTTGGAGAAGGATGTCCCAGCAAAACATTCTTTTGCTGCTTGACAATGCTCTGGGCCATCCCCCATTCATGGATGACTTTCATCCCAAAGTCACAGTAGAGCATCTGCCACCAAATACTACATTGCTTATCCAACCTATGGACAAGGGAGTTATAGAGACTTTCAAGAAATATTATTTATGTCACACTTTTTGTCAGGCAGTAAAGGTAAGTGACAAATCAGGAACCACCTTGGGACAATTTTGGAAGGACTGTAACATTTACAAAGCTATAAAAAACATTGACTTTGCTTGGTGTGAGGGTATGGCGGTCACCATCAATGGGGTATGGAAGAACCTTTGCCCACAGTTCATTATTTCTGTGGATTTGAGAAGGTAGGTCAGAAGTCCAAAGAGGTGTTCCGCAACGTAGTGACCCTCAGCGAGACGCTGGAGCTAGATCTGCAAGAGGATGATTTCATTGAACTCCTTGCTGTGCAACATGAGGAGCTTACTAATGGAATTGGAGGCCCAGAGAAAGGATGAAGAGGGACAGGAGGAAGAAGTAACTGAAGAACTGAAGAGATTCACGACACAGAAAACAGCAAGGGAATCTTCTTTATTTGAGGAAGCACTGTTAGTTTTTGAGGCACAGGACCCATACCTAGAATGGTACCCAAATGTGGCAGCAGCCATTCAGAATGCAATCCAGTGCTACTTTATCATCTATGATGAGAAAAAAAGAGCTACTACCCAGACATCAATGGATCATTTTTTCAAGAGGGTAGATAGAACTAAATCCAGCAAGGAATCAGAACCTGTGCCATCAACGTCAGGCATGAGTGAAATTGCAGCTTGCCCTCTGTCTCCTATTGCTGATAATCCTTCACCTCTATCATCTCCCACCTCCTCTCCCTCCTCCAATCAGTAACTCTCCTCACCTGTTCCCTCAATGTCAGCCCAAGTATACCAGCTGTTGTACTGTACTACTGTACTTCTCAAGTTATTGTACTGTAAGATTAAAAATATTTTCTTTATTTTTGTGTTTGTTTTTTATGTATTGTTTGTGTGAAAAGTATTCTAAACCTATTATGGTACAGTACCATATAGCCGACTGTGTAAGTTGGGTACCTAGGCTAACTTTGTTGGACTTACAAACAAACTGGACTTAAAAACGCACTCTTGGAACAGAACTTGTTCATATGTCGGGAACTTACTGTAAAAGCAAAAAAGAAACAGGAACTAATCAAACATAAGCTTTTGCACAGCAAAGGAAACCATAATCAAAATGAAAATACAACCTATGAACTGGGAGAAAATATTAGCAAATGATGAGACTGACAAGGGCTTAATTTCCAAAATATACAAACAGCACATACAACTCAGTAACAAAATAACAAATAACTCAATGGAAAAATGGGTAGAAGACCTAAATAAACATTTCTCCAAAGAAGACATACAGATAGCCAATAGACACATGAAAAGATGCTCATCATCACTAATTATTAGAGAAATGCAAATGCAAATTACAATGAGGTACCACTTCACACTGATCAGAATGGCCATCATTTAAAAAATCTACAATTAACAAATGCTGGAGGTGCTATAGAGAAAAGGGAACCCTTCTACACTGTTGGTGGCCATGTAAGTTGGTGCAGCCACTATGGAAAACAGTATGGATGTTCCTCAAAAAAACTATAAAGAGAGTTGCCATATGATCTAGCAATCCCACTTGTGGACATATATCCAGACAAAACCATAATTCGAAAAAATACATACAACCCTATGTTCATAGCAGCACTATTTATAATAGCCAAGACATGGAAACAACCTAAATGTTCATTGAAAAATGAATGTAAAAAGAAGGTGTGGTATATGTATACAATAGATATTACTCAGACATAAAAAAAGAATGGAATAATGCCATGTGCAGCAACATGGATGGACCTAGAGATAATGATACTAAGTGAAGTAAGTCAGACAGAGAAAGAGAAACATCGTATGATATCACTTACATGCAGAATCTTAAAAAAATGATAAAAATGAACTTATTTACAAAACAAAAACAGACTCAGAGAACAAACTCATGGTTACTGGCGAGGAGGGTGGGACAGAGGGATAGTTAGGGAGTTTGCAATTGACATGTAAAGATAAATACCATATGATATCACTTATATGTGGAATCGAAAATACGACACAAACGAACATGTCAGCGAAACAGAAACAAACACACAGATATAGAAAACAGAAAACAGAGTTGTGGTTGCCAAGGAGAGGGTGAAGGAAAGATTGGGAGTTTTGCAATAGCAGAAGCAAAGTATTCTACATAGGATGGATAAACCACAAAGACCTACTGTATAGCAGAGGGAACTATATTCAGTATCCTGTGATAAACCATAATGGAAAAGAATATATATATATATGTGTAACAGAATCACTTTGCTGCACAGCACTAATTAACACAACATTGTATAAATGCTGGAGAGGGTGTGGAGAAAAGGGAACCCTACTGCACTGTTGGTGGGAAAGTAAACTGACACAACCACTATGGAGAACAGTATGGATGTTCCTTAAAAACTAAAACTAGAACTATCATACGACCCAGCAATCCCACTACTGGGCATATACCCTGAGGAAACCATAATTCAAAAAGATACATGTACCACAATGTTCATTGCAGCTCCATTTACAATAGCTAGGACATGGAAGCAACCTAAATGTCCATTGACAGATGAATGGATAAAGAAGATGTGGCACATATACACAATGGAATATTACTCAGCCATAGAAAGAAATGAAATTGAGTTATTTGTAGTGAGGTGGATGGATCTAGAGCCTGTCCTACAGAGTGAAGTAAGTCAGAAAGAGAAAAACAAATACTGTATGCTAACACATATATATGGAATCTAAAAAAAAAACGTCATGAAGAACCTAGGGGCAAGATGGGAATAAAGACACAGACCTACAGACCTACTAGAGAATGGACTTGAGGATATGGGTAGGGGGAAGGGTAAGCTAGGACAAAGTGAGAGAGTGGCATGGACATATATACACTACCAAACGTAAAATGTATAGCTAGTGGGAAGCAGCCACATTGCACAGGCAGATCAGCTCGGTGCTTTGTGACCACCTAGAGGGGTGGGATAGGGAGGGTGGGAGGGAGGGAGACGCAGGAGGGAAGAAATATGGGGACACATGTATATGTATAACTGATTCACTTTGTTAAAAAGCAGAAACTAACACACCATTGTAAAGCAATTATACTCCAATAAAGATGTTTAAAAAAAAGAATGAACGTGAAATACTGTATTTTTCCCCTGATGTTTCCAAGGAGAGACAGCTCATGTTTTCTAAATCATAAGAAAAAACAAGTTATAAATATGATATTCTGAGCCAGAGATGAAGAAGCAGTTTTGAGCACCCCCTCCTCATGTCATATGACCGGGATTTAAGTCAATCAGCTGCTTCCCTGTAACCCATGTGACTTGGCTTTGAATAGTAAGAAATGCAGAGGTATAAAACGATGTTCTGAACAATAACTGGAAAAGCATTTTAGAACGTTTTTTTCTCTTCGAATAGACCATTCATTGCATAAAGAATAAAGGATTCTCTTGTGGATTTCTTAAACTGTAAACACATACAATATCTCCATTGGCTTGACTGACTTAGTTTTTTTGTTTTTGTTGTTGTTGTTAACATCTTTATTGGAGTATAACTGCTTTCCCCTGTTGGGTTAGCTTCTGCTGTATAACAAAGTGAATCAGGTATTCATATATATATATATCCCCGTATCCCCTCCCTCTTTCATCTCCCTCCCACCCTCCTTATCCCACCCCTCTAGGTGGTCACAAAGCATGGAGCTGATCTCCCTGTGCTATGCAGCTGTTTCCCAGTAGCTACCTATTTTACATTGGTAGTGTATATATGTCCATGCCACTCTCCCACTTCATCCCAGCTTACCCTTCCCCCTCTCTGTGTCCTCAAGTCCATTCTGTACATCTGCGTATTTATTCCTCAGCAGCGACTCCTGCTAGGGATGGATACTTCCTTTTTTGCTCAAGGGAAATCCCCTAGTTTGAATATGATGTGAGTTTGATCCTGTGAAACCATCAGAACTTCCAACCAGAGATAAATGAGGAGATTCTGGCCTTTATTAGTATGCATGATGAACACGGGTGTCCTGACTGTACTTGCCAACCCTCCTATTTTACCCACCTATTTTTATCCACCTTCCTCCCTGTGAGTACCTTTGACCAACCCTGAGCACAGACCCCTGACGTATTAGAGTGACTTTATCAGTCTTTCTTTAAAAATGGGCAGGTAAAAACATGAATTTAACCTAGAAGCAGCAGCTCAGTGAGGGCAATAAAATCATCAGAAGTTATCTAATCACAGCCACAGCCATCCAGGGCTCTGTCTTATCTGCTGGGTCATAAGAATGGGACATTCCTAAACTTGAAGGGCATCCAATCATATAAGTAAATGTGTCGCTCACCTCTGGCTCTTGGAGGGATTGCTAGGCAGTCTACCCAGTGTATACTAACTGCAAAACACTGTCATGGTTTTGAAACACCTATGTTCCAGGAAAGCTCTTTGGGGTACATGGGGAAGGATTTTTTTGACATCAAGCAAAAAATAAATCACCAAGCTCTTTGAGCACAGGGGTTCTTAAGAGGGCAGTAGAAGGAAGGAATGGGCAGAAAAGACGATTTCCTCTGAAGTGAAGGTCGTTTTTCCAAAAGAGTAGGATTTAGTCTCTGTTTAAGGAGAACACTTTTAAATAGCTGGGACAGCTCCAAACTGCAGTTTAGGGAATGAGTGTTTCAAAAGAACAGTGCTTTAAAAGTCCTGGCAAGGCAGCAAGAGGATGAAGAGTTGGTTTTGCATAGTTTTGAACACAGGAGTAAAGAAGCAGAGGCACCTCTGACTAAAAGGCCCTGAGATCCTATGGCATCAATGGGTCAGTTGCAGGGGGCAGGGGGTGGGGGTGGGGATATTTCTCTCTCAAAGTCTCCCAGGGCAGCCACCCCTCCCTACCTCACCCCCCTACTCCCTTCACCCTTCCTCCCTACACTGTTGGGTCCCCAGGGACAGCACTTCTTAAGCTGGAGCGCTCAGGCACCATCTCTGCAGTCTGCGTTCTTCCTGGAGCCTGGCAAGTTCTGGGACAGGAAGCCAGGTCTGCAAGGCCGCTGGGGTGCATTCAGACCTGGAGGGTTGGAGGTGAACTGGAGCTCTGAAGCCCACCTATGTCCTCCGAGGGAGGAGCACATCTTCCTAACAGTACTTCTAAGGGGTCAGCGTGCTCCCCACCTGACGGTGATCCATACTCACTTGAGGCAGAAAGGACTGCTTCTATCTTGCCCCCTCGATTCCGCCTTAAGGGTCCTCAGACATGTGTGATAGCGCAGGCCCCGGATCTCTTTGTTCAGCTGAGGCCAGTGCTGCCGGGGTCCCTCCAGTCCTATCCCCCAGCCCCTCGCTCTGGGACTGTATCTAATAGCAGAAAGAGCACAGAGGAATTGGCTGAATCAAGGGACCTGTGAGCCTGGGTATGAGTTTCAAGACAGAGAACCTAAGGCACAATTACATATTACTGGAAACTCATGTGAGGTGTGTGTGGGGAGGTCAGGAGGCTGAGAGGCTGCATCAACCTGGTGAGTCCAGCCCCAGGACACCACACAGCCCCCGTCCCCGCTTCCCTGCCATCAGACAAGGGGTGCTGCAACTGCAGCTGGGACTCTGCACTTCCCCCTTCCTGACTCTCCTCAAGAAGAGCAGGTGGCCCCGCTCTGAGGGCAGGGGCAAGACAACGGACCAAGTCCCCCTGCACTAAGGCACTACTGGAAGCTCTTCCTGAACAGCAGTGCTGGCTTGGAGCGAACCCATGCACCTCCAAGTTTGGTCTCGTCCTGCAGCTGAGGGACGCAGGCTTTAAGTCAGGTACCCTGGCTTTAAATCAGTCAGCCCCCCCCCTTTAAGTCAGGTGACCCGACTTTAAGTCACTGTGTGCCCCTGAGGCCTGCAACTTGAAAAGTTGGGAATTTCACTTTGATCCCAGCACCTAACATAGCTGAATGCACACTGTAATCACCCACAAGCCTGACTTCGAGGCAGGATATAAGATAAGGGGATGGGCGTGCACACATGGTGATGAGGGTGTACTTCATGTACCAGAAGGGTCTAGGTACTCTGGGGTACAGCAAGCAGTACACGATACAGCAGCTCCCTGGCAAAGATGGTGATGCACAGGGAGAGCAGGCACACCCATGAATGCAGAGGTTTCAGGACGGGAGCTGGGGCACAGCCAGCCGGGAGGGTATGAAAGCAGAGGATCTGAGCCTTCTTGAGAAAGGCAGACACAGAGGATGGATGAGAAACAAAGACCAGATGAAATATGGATTTGAAAAACACACCCTGCTCTTGAAATTGGGGTGGGGGCACCCCAGATTTGAGTCCTCTTACTCCCCAGTTGCTAGTGCTTTGGCATTTGCCCAATTGTTTATAAAATGTGAGTGATAATATCTAACCCACAGAATACTGCATTTGTAGTGGTCTTGAGTGTTTATGCTTCTATAGTGGAATAATCTTTTCTACAAGAAAAATGTGTATTATCTGAAATAAATTAAAACCCCTTTTAAAAACTTCCCTGGTGGCGCAGTGGTTAAGAATCTGCCTGCCAGTGCAGGGGACATGGGCTCGAGTCCTGGTCTGGGAAGATCCCACATGCCGCGAAACAGCTAAGCCCGTGCACCACAACTACTGAGGCTGCAGGCCACAACTACTGAAGCCCGCGCTCCTAGAGCCGGTGCTCCACAACAAGCACAGCAAGAGAAGCCACCACAACGAGAAGCCCGTGCACCGCAACAAAGAGTAGCCCCCACTCGCTGCAACTAGAGAAAGCCCGTGTGCAGCTACGAAGACTCAATGCAGCCATAAATAAATAAATAAATAAATAAATAATTTTTAAAAAGTCCTTCTGTACATCTTCTCTGGGAAGAACAGAGAAGGAGTGGGAGAGTGAGGAAGACCAATACTTAGTGCACATCTCTGATGCATGTGCTCTGCTGGCTCAGGTAGTTTTATCCCCACTTTTACAAAGGAGGAAATAAGCTCAGAGAGGTTTAGTAATTTTCCCAAAGCCAAACAGCTATTCAGTGGCAGAACCAGGATCCGAACCAGGTCTGTTACCTTCAAAGCCTAAGCCCTTATTACAACAAAACTCAATTAATATTTACATTTATCGAATTAACATTGCAACCTGGTGATTTCTTGGCACAATCCTGAATAAGAGTGAGAGAGAAAGAAATAGCATTGTTCATATAGTCAACCAAATTTTCTGGAGCAGCCGCTAGATGCCTGGCCCTGTTTGAGGTTCAGCAGTGATCGAGACAGGAAGAGTCCTGCTTTCATGGAGCATGTAGTGGGGAGGAGAAATGGGTGCAACTTGGGTGAAGGATCACCTTGCTGGGCCTCTGTTTTCTCATCTGGAAAATGGGATGGGGTGTTTCTCATTTTCTTGGATTGTCTAGCCCTCACATTCTCTTATTCCTTAAGAAGCATTTGTTTTACTGTTTCTTTAAAATTCATTCAGGCCGTGAGCTGTGATGAATGTTGTTAGCTGCTCCCCAAATCAACTCTATTTCCACCCTTTTCCTGTGATCGGGTCTTTCCCCCTACATGACACACAATCAATCAAGTCACAGAACCTAAGGGGCACCCAGCAGAAGAATTCCAACCCTGGCTTCTCAGGAGCTCTGCGGTCTACCTAGTCAGGTAAACTTCACTCACCTGGCACAAGGTGGCCATCCCTGGTTTCACATCAACATGACCTCAGGCACAAACCTTATTTTTCCATTTTCTCTTAAAGTTACTTTTTGAAACAACTGCACAAATATGACAAAGATATAAAATCAGGCATCTTCTGCCCCCAGTGCCTACTAATAAATGATTTTCTGCCACTTTAATGATAAAGATAGAACATTTCAGCATTCCCATGCCCTTATTATTTTTCATTTTTGTTGATATTTCTATTGAATACATCTTTCAATATTTTAACAATGGAACATTTATTTAGGATGTTCCAGACCCAGCCTTTAGTAGTAAGGGTTTTGTTGTTATATTTCTATTATGTTTCCCTTAAAAATCATCCTGTTTAAATGGATTAAGTCAATTCTATAGGCATTTATCTTATGATATTGATGAAGTTAATACACAGAGGGCAGTAGTACAAGTTGATTGGACTTGAGAACCTCTATTAGCACAGTTAAATATAAATATTATATATATATAAACCAAAGTACATGCTGAGTGAGATTCCCTACTCTTTTTCACTGTCTGCCCCTCAAGCCTGTGAGAAATAGAATATTTCTTGCCATATCAGTAAACAAAGGACGTCACAGTCATCAGTACTTGCAGCCCTCCAATGTGAGCCGGTGGGCCCTGGCGAAACTCAGGACGTGCAAATACAGAATACTGGTCCCAGAGAGCTGAGGTGCATATCAAACGAATGATTTCAGTGAGCCCTGACTCTTGCATCTTCCCATACTTAGAAAAGCACTAAATTCCTTAACTTGGGATATCTGGTTTTCCTTAACTAACAATCATCTTTTGATGTTCCCCATTACCTGCGCCAGTCCCCTCCCCTGTCCCCTCCCCCCCTCGGTACTTTAGCTCAGGGAGGAAGGAGCGCAGAGGGACTCGGCTGAATAAGGGGCCTGCGAGCCTAGGGATGGGTTTTAAGCCGCTTTCCCTGCAGTCAGGAGGAGGAGCGCTGACGCTGCAGCCGGACCCTGCGCCGCCCTTGCCCCGTTTCCCCTCAGGACGCTCAGGCCGACCCCCTCCCCACCTCCAACAGGCCCAGCGAGCCAGGCCGAGGGCAGGGGCGAGAGGAGGGACCAAAGTTCCCCGGGACGAGACGCTGGGGGCCGCTCTTTCTAAACATTAGCGGCGGGTGGCAGCGAACCCCTGCTCCTCAGAAGGTGGTTTTGCTCTGCCGCCCGGGCACCGGACCAGGCGGAGGGTCCGCGCCCACTTACCTGGCCAGCCGTCCCCACAACTGTCGCGGCTTCTGCCGCTGGGGCCCCTCCAGAGCCGGCAGCCTCAGTGAGGCCGCCCTCCCCTCGGGCGCCGGGGCAGTCCTGTGACGGCACAGGGAAGAGACCCCGAGCCAGGAGTTCCAGCTTTGCGGAAACGCGGGCTCTGTTCTGGGCGCAGGGGGTGGAACCGCTCTGCCCCGAGGCCTTCCGGGAGGGAGGGGGCCCCGGGGGAGGGAGCCGCCAGGAGCGCGCAGGGCCCCGTTGGGGGTCCTGGAGGGGCGGCCAGGACTGGGGGCCCCGCCCACTGTGACCGCAGCCCAGGCCTTTTTCCTGGAATCCTACACAAAAAAGTTAGAAAGATACACAGTCTACGGTAAATATTCAAAACTGATTGTTGCTGTTGTGCTTACTATTCTATTAAATGTGTAAAATCCATAAAACACTTTAAGTTCAAAGTTAAATATGAAATTTTACCTTTCCTTATTATCTCTCTGCTATTAACAATTGTGGTTAATGAATCAGAGACTGTGGCATCACTACTTAAAAGTGAGCTTGTTAAAAAAATGGAATTCAGGCCCACCAGAACTACTGAATCAGAACCTGCACTTTAACAATCTCCCCAATGTGCTTGTGTACCCATGAATAGTTGAAAGGTACATTTCTACCTCGACATGTCTTTTCTGTCTGAGAAATACACACATTTTTTTTCCAGTTTGAGATAAATAAAACACTCAAAAATGCATATGCCTGTGTTGAAACCATCATTTTGTAATTTCTTTTCCAGATAAGTATAGTCTCTATACTGGTTTTGTGGATCACATGCCATACTCTTTTCTTGTAGTTAGAAATAAGGTAGAGAATGTTACTTTGTAAATATATATATATATATATATATATATATATATATTAGTGGGTAATTCAAGACACTCTTCTAAATTAAAACAAGCTCTCTTAACTTGCTGTTTCCTTCTTGGGTCACATTATGAACGCTTCCCGTGGCCACATGGCCTGTGTACTTTTAATTTCAGGGACTGCTGACACTTCAGGATGTGCCCATAGATTTCTCTCAAAAGGAGTGAGAATGCCTGGACCAAGATCAGTGGGAATTGTACAGGGATGTGATGTTAGACAAGTATAGGAACCTGCTGTCCTTGGGTGAGGATACCTTCCTTCCAGAATTCCTTATCCACCCACAGCGTTTAGAGTCTTTCATTTGTAGAATGCCTCCTGGAACCTTCTGCTTCCTACAATAGGGTTTCAGATTGCAACTTTTCAGGAAAGATTGGGAGTTTGTGGGTATATTTTATTTTATTCTTTTAAAATTGCAACCTCCCTTTTAATATACTTTGTAACTGCTTGGGATGTGTCTATAGGAACTGTGTACTATATGCTTCTGTTATAGTCCTTATAATATTTTATTGTCTTATTTTCTGTAACAATTTTCCATGGATTCTTTGGGTTTAAGGTATATTAAAAGGGAGACTGCGATTCTGGGACTTCCCTGATGATGCAGTAGTTAAGAATTCGCCTGCCAATGCAGGGGACACGGGTTCGATCCCTGGTCTGGGAAGACCCCACGTGCCATGGACCAACTAAACCAGTGGGCTGCAACTACTGAGCCTACGCGCCACAACTACTGAAGCCGGTGTGCCTTGAGCCCATGCGCCATTTATTTTTTGGAGAATAAAACCACCTGTGAGTGATTAAAATTTAGACCAGCTAGGCAAAATGCTTTATCACTTGTTGTTCTAAAACACTGATAAATGGAACAAGTTAGACTAGGGGTAACAGTGTAATCGTATTCTAGAGTTCATATCGACAATGTGGTTTATGACCTTCATGCTGGATCAGGACATTTCAATGGTATAACTGCTACTAATGGTCTGTTCAACGATTAAAGTCCCAAGTGATCTGAGTTCAGACTGGGTCATCCTGGTTGGTTTCTCTCTATTATAGATTTCCCCCAGTAGGAAAGGACAAGAGAAATATGGCTTACTTTACAAAATGTCTTCAAACTAAATGATGATATAATCTACATTCAATTAATTTATACATACCCTAGTGTAGAACAGGGTTTGTTATGGTGGCAGAGGCCGGTAATTATGTAACACTGAAACTTTTATCTGCAGTGGTTCAAGTCCTCTTCTTAAGAATATGTATATAATCAACATTCTTTCACAAATTACTCAATTTAATTCACCATAGCATTCCTCATATTAACTAAATGGAGAATTCTAGGCTATATACAAATCCAGAAAAGGCCAAAAATCATCAGCCCCTGTGGATTATTACAACACATTGCTGAGGTATTCAAATTATTTATTAAAGAACCACCATGACCATCAACATCATCAATTTATATATTATTGCCTTAATGCTAACCTTAACCGTGGCTCTCACAACATTAATTCCTCTTCCTGTATCTTATCCACTAATTAATATAAATGTAGGCATATTATTTATATTAGCCATATCAAGCCTAGCCATTTATTCCATCCTCCGATCTAGATGAGCTTCAGATTCAAAAGACTCACTCACTGGAGCTCTATGGACAGTAGCACAGACAATCTCATATGAAGTCATGTTGGCAGTTATTCTATTCTCAGTCCTACTGATAAATGGATCATTTACACTTTCCACAGTAATTATTACACAAGGACACCTATGACTAATTTTCTCCTGACTCCTACCCAGAATTTGATTGTCTCTGCATTAGCAGAAATCCAATGAAGCCCCACTTGATTTAACAGAAGTTGAATCAAAACCTGTATTTGGCTTCAATGTAGAAAATGTAGCAGGCCCATTCACCCTGTCCTTCCTAGAGAATATGTCAATTTCCTTGTAATAAACATTTCCACAACATTCTATCTTTAGGAGCATTTGACAATCCCTACATGCCAGAATTATACACAGCCCAAGTCATCATTAAAACACGTCTAACAATCTCCTTTCTATGAATTCGAGCTACCCACAATTTTGATATGACATATACAACTCTTACAAAAATTTTTTTACTACTAACATTAGCCCTATGTATATGAGTTTTCACTACCTGTCATCATACCAGGCAACCCACCACAAACTTAAGAAATATGTCTGACAGAGTTACTTTGATAGAGTAAATAATTCCTGGAATTGAACTTATTCCTAAGAATTTTACATTCTCCATGCTACCACATTACACCACATGCTATATAGTAAGGTTCTCTAAGAAAGCTTCAAGGCCCATACCCCCAAAATATTGTTGTATATCCTTCCTGTACTAATAAACTCTCATTGTGTTTACTATCATTCTACTGACCATTATCTCAGGAAATATATTTGTATAACAAGCTCACACTGGTTAATGGTATCCCCATTCTAATAAAAAACATGAACCCATAAGCTACAGAAGCATCCAACAAATATTTTCTAAAACAATCCACCACATCAATACTACCTATAATGGCTATTAGCATTAATCTAATATACTCTGGTCAAAGAACACAATGAGGGCTTCCCTGGTGGCGCAGTGGTTGAGAGTCCGCCTGCCGATGTGGGGGACACAGGTTCGTGCCCCAGTCCGGGAAGGCCCCACATGCCACGGAGCTGTTAGGCCCGTGAGCCATGGCCGCTGAGCCTGCGCGTCCGGAGCCTGTGCTCCCCAACGGGAGAGGCCACACAGTGAGAGGCCTGCGTACCGCAAAAAAAAACAACAACAAAAAAACCCCCAAAAAAACCCACAATGAATTACAAAAATCTTTAATCTAGCAGCATCCACCCTCATGACAATCGTCCTTGTCACAAAAGTAGGACTTCCCCATTTCACTTCTGAGTGCCTGAAGTAACTCAAGGCATCCCATGAACAGCAGGCCTGATGCTATTAACATGACAAAATTGCACCCCAATCAGTTTTATACCACATGTCACCATCCATCAACCTAAACATACTATTAATCATAGTGATATTATAAATCATAGCTGGAGGCTGAGGCAGACTTAGCCATACTCACCTGGAAAACATTACACCCTCCTCATCAGTTGCACATAAAGGATGAATAACAGCTATTATAATGTATATTCCAATCGTAACAATCCTAAACATACTAATTTATATCATAACAACACTCTCTTCTTCTTATCTATGCCCAGATCATGTACTACAAGAGTATCATTATCACACACATGAGATAAAACACCTCCCATCACAATCCTTTTCCTCACCATTATAGTATCATTAGGACATCACCCATCACTCAGGGTTTTGACCCAAATGAATAATTATCCAAGAGATAACAAAAATGACAACATCATTCTACCAACACTAATAGCCATCATAGCAGTACTCAGCTTATATCTCTACTTGCAGCTAACATACTCCACATCACTAACTATATTCCCTTCTATAAACAACACAAAAATACAACAATTTGAACATACAAAACAAATAACCATCCTATCATTACCAATCATAATAGCCACACGATTACTACACATAACACCCATTCTATTGGTGCTGGACTAGGAATTTAGGATAGTTCAGACCAAGAGCTTTCAAAACCCTAAACAAGTACAATTTACTTAATTCCTAAAAATAAGGACAGCAGGACTTTATCCTACATCAGTTGAATGCAAAGCAAACAATGTAATTAAGCCAAATCCTTACGAGATTGATGAGTTTTAACCCCAGGAAATTTTAGTTAACAGGTAAATCCTCTACTCAACTGGCTTCAATCTACTTCTCCTGCCTTTGAGAAAGAAAAAAAAAAGCCAGGAAAATCACCAGCTGAATTGAAGCTGCTTCTCTCAGTTACAATTCAATTTGTTGATTCACCACTGGGGTTGCCAGAAAGAGGGCTCAATCTCTGTCTTTAGATTTACTGTCGAAAGTTAACTCAGTCATTTTACCTCTGTTCATACACTGCTGATTATTTTCAACAAATCACAAAGATATCAGCATTTTATATTTACGATTTGGTGCTTGAGCTGGAGTAGCAGGCAGCACCTTAGGTATATTAATCCAGGCTGAGCTATGCTAACCTGGAGCGCTACTTGGAGATGCCCAAATCTGTAAGGTAGTCATAACAGTCCCTGCACTTGTAATAATTTTCTTTATAGTTGTACCCATTATGATTGCAGGCTTTGAGAACTGATTTGGGCCACTAATAACTGGGGCACCTGAGGTAGCATTTCCCCCAATAAATCATATAACCTTTTGACTACTTCCCCCATCATTCTTACTCCTACTCATATCACCAATAGTAGAAGCTGGTTCTGGCACCAGTGGAACTGTATACTCAGCTCTAGCCTGCAATCTGGCCCACACAGGAGCCTCTGTTGACCTAAGCATTTTCTCCTTACATTTAACAGGTGTCTCTTCAATTCTTGGTGCTATTACTTTTATTACTATAGTCTTTGATACAAAACCAGCAGTCACATCCCAATACCAAACACCAGTATTTGTTTAATCTTTCCCAACTATAGCCATATTACTATAATTACCAGTGTCAGTCCGAGCAGCCAGAATTGCCATACTGTTAAGAGATAGAAATCTCAACACTACCTTCTTTGACCCTGCAGGAGGAGACCGAATCCTATACCAACACCTGTTTTGATTCTTTGGTCACCCTGAAGTCTGCATTCATGGCCTACCAGGGTTTGTTATAAACTCACATATTATTACATACTATTTAGGACAAAAAGTGCCTTTCAGCTATTTGGGAATAGTATGAGTCATGTCCACTGGCTTTTTAGGATTTCTCTTGTGGGCCCATCATATGTTTGCCATAGGGATAGCTGTCGACTCAGGAGCATACTTTGCATCAGCTACCGTAATTACTTCTATCCCTACAGGAGTAAAATTCTAGTTGATTAGCAACTCTTTTTTAATTTTTTTTTCTTTTTCTTTTTGGCTGCATTGGGTCTTCGTTGCTGCATGCAGGCTTTCTCTTGCTCCAGTGAGCGGGGGCTACTCTTCGTTGCGGTGCGCGGCCTTTTCATTGCAGTGGCTTCTCTTGTTGCAGAGCACAGCCTCTAGGCGCGTGGGCTTCAGTAGTTGTGGCTCACAGGCTCTAGAGGGCAGGCTCAGTAGTTGCGTCGCACGGGCTTTGTTGCTCCGCGGCATGTGGGATCTTCCCAGACGAGGGCTTGAACCTACGTCCTCTGCATTGGCAGGCGAATTCTTAACCACTGCATCACCAGGGAAGTCCCTGATTAGCAACTGTTCACGGAGGTAATATTATACGACCTCCCACTATATTATGAGTTTTAGGCTTGATTTTTCTTTTTACAATAGGTGGTTTGACAGGAATCATCTTAGCCAACTCATCCCCAGACATTGTCCTCCAGGATACATACTATGTAGTAACACACTTCCATGATGTAATGTCCATGGGAGCAGTCTTCAGTATTATAGGAGGCTTCCTACACTGATTCCCACTATTCTCAGGTTATACACTTAACTCAGCATCAGCAAAAATTTACTTCACAAGTATATTTGTAGTAGTAAATATGACTTCCTGCAGCACTTTCTTGGCCTCTCAGGGATGTCACTACATTACTCTGAGTACCCTGATGCACACACAACATGAAATATTTTGTCTTTTGGCTCATTCATCTCAGTAGCAGCAGTAATGCTAATAACCTTCATACTCTGAAAAGCTTTTGTGTCCAAACGAGAAGTCTCAGCAGTGGAAACTGCTACTCCTAACCTAGAATGGTTATACAGATGCCCTCCACCATATCCTATGTTTCAAGATCCTACCTATGTACATGTAAAATAAGGAAGGACTCAAGTCCTTTTCAACCAGTTTCAAGCCAACACCATAACAATTATGTCTTTCTCAATAAATGAGATAAAAGTAAAAAGTGATGTAGCTTTGTCAAAGTTAAATCATAGGCTAAAATCCTGTATATCTCTAAGGCATATCAATTTCATCTAGGCTTTCAAGATACAACATCACTGATTATGGGAGAACTTTTACATTTTCATCACACACATTAATAGTGATTTTTAAAAGAAGTTCTCTAGTCCTCTATATTATTTCACTAATATTGACAACTTAACTAACTCATATACGTACAATAGATGAACAGGTAGAGAAAATGTGAACAATTTACCAGCCATTATTGTAATCTTAATTGCCGTATCATCATTGTGAATCCTTTACATGATACATGAAATCAATAACTCTTCTCAAACCATAAAATCTATGGGTCAGTAATGATACTGAAGCTACAAATACACAGATTATGAAGATTTAAATGTTGACTCCTCTGTAATCCCTACATCAGAGCTAAAACCAGGAGAATAATGACTAATAGAAGTCAACAACCTAGCAGTATAGAGATAGTCATTGAATATTAGTTTCATCTGAAATTGTTGTACACTCCTGAGTTGTTCCTTCTTAGGCCTAAAAAGAGCTGCTATCCCAGGACGGCTAAATTAAAGAATCTTAATACCGACAGGACCAGGCCTATGTTGTGAACAATGATCTGTAGAGGTCGTTTTCCTGAGTGCAAAGACAGGACAGAGGGATATGGCTGAGATATGGGGTGAATCTGGAGCCCATGGGGATGCACTGTCCAAGCTCCAGGATAGGAATGGGGCCTCTAGGGTCCCAGGCCACCCACCACGCCCTCCCGAGCAGGATCTTGGCAACATTCCCTGTCAGTGATGAGGCAGCCCTAGCACTTGTCATACCCCAATGCTGTGTCCTATGTGGGTCACATGCTCTTGGGACCACACCCACACTCTGCAGGTCCATGCTGCAGGGTCCTTTGTGCCTCAGGAGTAGAGACCACACGGCAAGCAGTTCCCTCCCCAACCAGCAGGAGGAGGGGAGGAGAGCAGGGGCACCAGGGGAATCTCACTCAGACAACAACACCCCAGGGGCGCCAGCGGGGCCAGTGATGATGCAGATGAGGCACAGACCAAGAGATGGGACCAGAGGGCCCAACAGGCAGCTGGTCAGGTCCTGGCTCATCTGCACCCCAGACACCTTTGTCCCTCATACACCCCCTTCCTCATACACCCTCTCCTTAAATGCAGATTCTTCAGATGCAAACAGGCAGAGCTTCAGACTGAAAGTCAGCTCTTCCAAAATGAGCCGTCAGCAAACACTGCAGGATTCCACTCCAGTGGGTGCCCTGGAGTCGACAACTCAGGGACCAAAGTGGACATTGGTGCCGGGGGCAGTGGGAGGGGAAGGGGAGTGAGGCTTTCATGGTTGCGGAAGTTTGGTTTTGCAAGATGAAAAGTTCTAGGGATGGTGGTGATGGCTCCACGAGATGGTGAATATATCTGATGCTTCAGAAACGTGCACTTAAAATGGTGATGATGGTAAAGGGTATGTGATGTGTGTTTTATTTCACTTAAAATAAATTCATAAAATAATGTCTTGTTAATTGAGATGCCATTTTGTCTCCCCTTCATCACAAATGTCGGAGGACCAAACAGTCCCCCACCTAAGGGGACATCATAGTATCTTCACATGGCACATGGGAGACCATTCTTAGTGGGGGGCTAGTCTGTGCTCACCTGACCTCTGTCCATTGGGATTCAGGCAGTGGTGACCCCCATACATTAGACATATGAAATGCTATGATATTAATATGATACCACCAAGTGTTGTCACTCACCAGAACACAGAGCAGCAACCCACTCAAACATGCCTGACCTCATGTGAATGTGACAAGATTAAGAGAAGAAAAGGAACCACAGGATAATCAGGGCAACACTCTTAATTCAAATGTTGGAAATCTCAAAGGGGATAAGAAACTCTTCAGGCAAAGAGCAGATATGGGGTCTCCCCGTACATGTGATCCCGACACATGCAGATGTGGTGAGACCCACACAGTCCCCACACCCTATACCTAGGGTCGCACATCCACACTCACCATGGGGACCCACCTCCCCAGACCCTGCATCTAAAGTCACACGTTCTCACTCACCAGGTGACCCCACCTACCCAGACCCCTCCACCTGGGTCACACGTGCACAGTCTCCAGCATGACCCCACCTCCCCAGACACCCTCAACTGGGGTCACACGTGCACAGTCTCCAGGGTGACCCCACCTCCCAAGACACCCCCACCTGGGGTCACACGTGCACAGTCTCCAGAGTGACCCCACCTCCCCAGACCCTTCACCTTGGTTCACACATGCACAGCCTCCAGGGTGACCCCACCTCCCCAGAACCCCCACACCTGGGGTCACAGGTCCACACTCACCAGGTGACCCCACCTCCCCAGACACTGCACCTGGGGTCACACGTCCCCTTGGTCAGGACACCATGGCTCTGCTGGTGGCTCCCCTACTGTGGAAACAAGCTGGGTCCCTGGGACCTCCCGGGATGGGAAAAAGTGTAAGGTGGGTCTCCTCTCCCCACACTTGTCCCAGAGAAGTCCTCCTCTTCTCACTTTGGTTCTGTGTGATTTTAACTGTTTTTAAAGCTTTCATGCTAGAGTTGAACACACTACCTTGGTTCTGGCAGGCTCAGTCCTTTCTCGTCTCACTTACATGTTGAGAAAACTCACAGGACAGCAGGGCTGAAAGACGAGAGGCAGCTCTGGACTCTGCTGAGTAGGGACAGTAGACTGGAAGGAGAGCTCAGCAGCAGCCTCACCTGTTGCCCATCAGCCTTTTGCCCAATCTGCGTGCCCTGCAATCAATTCACCAGCTAAACCTGCCTCCCTATGCACCATGCACGTGCTGGTGAATTGGAATTATTGCCAGGTAGCCCTCCTGCAGATTCTCCACAAGCCCCAGGGAAGGTGAACCTTGCAGGGATTAAGACTAAGGCCCCGACCATAGCACTGACCCTTGGGAGGACCAGGTAAACACACTCAGAAGAGAGGCTGTTACCTAGACAAGCCCATCTCAGCTCCAGACCCAGACATCTAAGCACTGACCTTCAGATGCAGGCACGGAGCTTCCCAGTACTGAGGCCAGGCCGGGTCTCTCTACCCAGGTTCCCATAGTCCTAGCGTACACAGAACACAGTCAGGTCTAAATCTTCTTATTATAGACAACACATGGTCAGCTCTAAACATAATCAGTAGACAGGACATGCAGAGGTCTAAATCTACCGTGTAGACAGAACTTGATCATGTTTAAACTACCTTACGGCTGATCTCATAGGAGGTACAGGTCACACACATGGGTCCCTCATCTTTGGACACCCACATCAGGAAACTGAACAAAATCGTTGTCATTAAACATTTCAACAGGCAAAACAAAAATGTTACCAATTTCTCTGGCCACCTGATGGTCCGGATCCACGGGTGAGCCACGAACTTCTTAAGAGTGCAGCCCAGTCTGCTGCCAGGACAGACAAGAAGTGGCCTGATTCCAGCCTCCCAGGCTTCCAGAAGGAGGCGGCCACACTGGAAGCCCAGGCAGGACAGTCCTGCATGGTCCAGGCCGGGAGATCCTGTCTGTCCATTCCGCTGGCCGATTCCGGGCAGGGCGCTCAGGGCCGCTGAGAGCCCTGCACTCACGTCCTGCTTCCCTGAAGCGTGTGTGGGAGGTGGGGGTGGTGGTGGAGGGGGTGTGTGGCTGATGGCACCTATGGCTCCCGGTCAGATGACCTCACGCCCTGGGGCTGACACCCAGCACGGGCACCGAGCTGTCTTCGATGGGAGACACGGGGAGAGGTTGGGGCACAGAAGCCGTTGGAGAGGAGAACCCACCGCGGAACTCCTTGCACAGTGGCTCATCCCCACCTGGTGACTCGCCTGCCCATCGTGGGCCACATGCCACCACCCCACCACCCCTGAGTGCAAAGTGCCTGCTCTTTCAAAAACACAGGGTCTCACATGAAGAAGACCCAGCGGGGACTGTCACCCCCCCCCACACTCCTGATGCTGTGTTTGGGGAGAATGAACCCCCTTGACTGGGCGATGGGACCCTGTGAGGAAAGAGGTGACAGCCGCATTCCAGTTGGGGCCTGGCTGAGAGATGGGAACACAGGAGCCACGTTAAGGGCCTGGAGGCCATGCCAACAGGAGGGGCACACCCAGCCCTGGCCAGACTCTCCAACTGTGACATTGTAGCTTATAGGGGATCCAGGGCAGGTCACTGAATGTAATAGGGGCCTAAGCTGGACACTGAATGGGGCTTAAAGAAGGTGTGAAGCATGTTACTGAGACAGTGACAGTCATTGGAAGACAGACTCTGTGTCAGGACATCCTGCTCCATCCATTTAAATCCCTGAGATCTGTGACCTTTACCTGGCTATGCAGGATTGTTTGAGCAGGTGTGTGCGGACATACGTGGGGCACAATTCAGTCTGCAACCAACTTGCAAGTGGTTCCAGCAAACACACAGGTGTGCACACAGGCAGGCACAGCACACACACAAACACATGCACGTGAACAGCACAAATATATTCACACACTAGCATATGAACACACATGAACGCATATGCCCATGCACACACTAACGTGCAAATGCACATACCTATGCACATGCACAGCACATGTATGCAAACAGGCACATGCACACACATAGCACACACACAGGGAATAAAGTGAATACCGTAAAGCATTAATTCCTGAACACAAGTGAAGCTGACATGTATTATTCCCTTTATCTTAGCTTTGCTGTTTTTCACAATAAAAAGTTTAAGAAAAAAGTTAATGGCAAATGACTTTTGATTCATAGGACTTTCCGATGTTATTCCACAAATATTATACGACATGAGAAATGAATGTAGATATCACATGTGTCCATTAACAAATGAATGGAGAAGCAAAACATGGTCCATCCATGCAAGGGAATGTTATTCAGCCTAAAAGGGAAGGCAATTCTGACACAGGCTGCAGCAGGGATGAACCCTGAGGGCATTATGCTCAGTGATGTAAGCTAGACACAAAAAAACAAACAGTGCTTGATCCACTCATACAAGGCCCCTAGAGCAGTCAGAACCATAGAGACAGAAAGCAGAATGGTGGGTGCAGGGGCTCTGGGAGGGAGAATGGGGAGTGAGTGTTTAATGGGGACTGTTTCAGTTTTGCAAGGTGAAAGTGTTCTGGAGGACGATGGCGGCCAGGGTTGTACAACAGTGCAAATTACTTCATGACCCTGAAATGTGCACTTAAACATGGTTAAGACAGTAAATTTTATGATATGTGTATCTGACCACAATTTTTAAAACTTTTTTAAAAACAACAGGAAGTAATCCATGAATACCACAAGATTCACAACTTCACTAACAACTGAGGGATTAAAACCATAAGAAAACTACGGCGCACACACCTACCAGAATGGCAGACATGAAGACACAGTATCAAATATCAGCAGGATGTGGAGCAATGGAAAGCCTGGTGCGCAGCGGGCGGTGCAAACACTTCTGAAACAATCGGGCCTCAGAGAGCGAAGTCCGTGCACACAGACCCACAGTGTTCCTCCCAGCTGAACACAACCCCCCCAGCCCTGCACCAGGACACACGGACATGGACTCCAAAGCCACAGGAGCCAAACCTGAAAGAACCTGAAGGCCATCACAAGCGGATGCAGAAATGAACCCTGCACGCTGCTATGAAGGAATATTCCACAGCAACGGAGTACATTTTGTTTAAAGGTAGTAAAACTATAAAAATTATTTTTTAAATAACCCTATATTCACAAGATGAAAGAATCTCATGGACACGATGCTGAGCCATCAAGAGCAACAAAGCAGCAAGCACGGTACACCCACTTACAGACTTTGGAACTAGGCAAAGCTGGGCTGCGTTATTTAGGGTTGCGTGCCTGGGCATAAACTATGAGGACAAGTCACTGACACAAAATCAGGAGAACAGCGACCTCACAGTGGGGAGGAGGCTGTGACGAGGGAAGGGCACTCCTGGGTGTCCACTCATCAGGTTCTGTTTCTTGATCTTTATGATTATTCTTTACATATGTATAACCTAATCCTTAATATGTACTTACAGCTTATCATTTTTGTTTATTAAAAAGCGCGTATCCCAACAAAGTAGGAGACCTGCTTCTCCCAAGGAAGAAAAGAAATAGTTTCTACCAGTGAAATCTCGATACCATGGCTGCTTCAACCATTAAGCCTGACAACAACTCCCATGAGAGGGGCACCGGGGCCACGACACTCAGAAGGAGGCTCTGGGGCCTCAGTCCTGGGTCACTGCCTCTGAGGAGTCCATGGTACCTGGTCAAAGTTCTCAGTCATTCTGTGCATGACGCTTTTGCCTTGGTTGCTCTGGCACAGCTCGGCCAGCATCATCGCTTGGAAAGAAAGAAGAAACGTGCAGAAGAGGGAACCGGGCTTCAAGCTGACCCACCTCCTTCTATGGAGATGATGCCACACTCCCTAAGAGAGGACAGCAAGGCCACAGAATCCAGCCTCTCTGCCTGAGGCCTGGCCACACTAGCACCCCACACTTCTGATGCCACAGGGAGAATTTAGCAAGGTGCCCTCAGACCACCTGGTTGGACACAATGGGGCTTTCAAACATGCAGGTCCTGTGCGACCCCGCACCTCGGCTGTCAGATTCTGGAGGTGGGCCTGGAAGCCTCCAGGTTTTCACTTTTGATAACAGCTTTATTGAGACTGAATTTCTATACCACACAGTTAACCCATTTTAAGTATTAAGCTCAGTGGTGTTTTGCATATTCACAGGGTTGTGCACCCACCAGCACAATCCATTTGACAACATTTCCATCATCTCCCCAGAAGCCCACTCTTTAGAGGCCACCCCTCATTTCCCACAGCCCCAGCATCACGAATCCACTTTCTGTCTCTGTGGGCTTGCCTGTTCTGATGTCTCATGTAAGTGGAATCCACTAATTGTCTTTTTGTGTCTGGCTTCTCTCACTGAGCATCATGTTTTCGAGGTTCATATACACCATAGCCTGTGTCAGTGCTTCACTTCCTTTTCCATGGCTGAGTAACCCTTAGCCTCTCTGCTTTTAACTCTGCAATTAATTGTGTCTCCCTGCCTGCACCGCACAGGGCTGATGAGGATTTCACCTCCCTGCCTGCACCGCACAGGGCTGATGAGCGATTGTGGTGGTTGAGGACTCATTCTTGGGGTGTAAGCTGAACTTTGAACCAACACCAAGGGGTCCTGTGAAGAGGCTGAAAGCCCAGCCCCACAGGGTGCACAGTCGCCGTGTGTGACCAGAGCCCAGGAGGAAGGGTGTGATGGGCCTGCCTGTTTACGGGACCAGCGTCCTACAGTCTCATGGGAAACCAACTCGCTGGTCAGCGTTCCGTGGGAGGTGCTCCCCACGGTGTCAAGGGGGCAAGGCAGACTGGTCAGGGACCACGGTGCTGCCTTCAGTTCAGGCCCACTCATACTAACTGTCTAGGTGGAAAGTGCTGAGGCTCCAGGGGAGGGCCCTTCCTGCTTCTTCCAGCTTCTTGGGGACCCAGGCATCCCTGGGCTTCTAGATTCATCCCTCCCATCTCTGCCTTCATCTTCATGTGGTTTCCCTTCTGTGTGTGTGTCTCCACTCATCATATAAGCACACAGTTACACAGGATTGGGACCTCCCTAAGGCCCTTGTCTTACCTACATACACAACCAGGCCCTACTTCCAAATGAGGTCATGTCCTGAGGCCCTGGGGTCAGGACATGGAAGTCTCTTTCCCTGGGGGTATACAATCCTCCTTCAGTCTGAGATAACAGTAATGTTGCCCAGGAAACAAGCCAGCCCCTTACCTAAGCCAGCCCCTCGAAGAGGTCTGAGCCTGCCTGGTCTCTTGGAAACTGACTGGGCAGGAGAGTGTGGCTCAGGACCCCAGTGTGAAGGACACCAGGAAGCATCGGTGTGAGGCTCCCCTGCGCAGCTGCAGCACTGGACCAGCTCATGAGGTCCAGCAGGGCAACCCCGAGCTCCTTAGAGGACTCGACCCACGTGAACTGGGGGTGACAGGCAGCAGTGAGTGGGTGTGTGATGAAGTGTATGTGACGGGCCTGCAGTGAACAGGTGAGCACATCTGTGTGTGTGACATCAGGCACATGTGATGGGTCAGCAGTGAGCACACGTGTCTGAGATCAGGTGCGGTACACACTCACGTTTTCAGGTTCATGTGGCATCTTAGCGGGCAGGGCACCACAGGGCTGCAGTGCTGCCACGGGCTCGAGCCACCAACCCTGCCTGGTGTGGAGCATCCCTCCCCCACCACGTGCCCCAGCAGCTCCCACGTCCGCAACTGCGCAGTGGCTGCACCTGTGCAGAGTACTTCGCCTGGGCAAGTAGTTCTTGAAAAGGGTCACCTCCGTGGTGACGGCGACCTTCCTCTTTTGCTGCTTCAGCAGGGGCCGCCCCTGCCAGTGCCTGCTTGCACCAAGGCATCCGGGCCACAGAGAGCTGGTCCCTGCACCTGAGACCAAAGAGAAGGACTTGAGGGGCTGTGCTTTCTCCCACTAGGAGCCTCATATCCAGGGGGGCCAGCGCGGCCATGTCAGACACACAGGGCCGGACATTCTGGTTCATCTTCCCCCAATACGGTGGGTGAAAAGAGAGCCACGTGGGACCTCAGACCACGTAGGACAAGGCGCGTGTCGAGGACCATCTCACCACTGTCGATTGGCCCGTTCAGTTTGCACTCCTGTGAAATGCTGCTCATGAACGGCTTTTCTCTACATGAAAGCTGAAAAGAACTGCTTGTATTTAAAAAGTGACACATTTGTGTGAATTTGATGAAGGGGTACGTGCAACCAAGCACACAGCTTGGTAGGAGGTTACTGCTATTCAGGAGGGACAGATACCTTAATGGTTTTAGCGCTTTTCTAAATGTGGTAAGAGGTAAGAATCCAGGTTCATACAAATTTTCTCCTGAAAATATGGAACTCTCTGAGGGCCAGTTCTGGCCCAGAGTACAAAATGCCTCATCCTGATCTTCGCCCTGAATTCCTTTCAGGGTGTCCTGTAAGTCAGCGATTGTGGTGGTTGAGGACTTAATTCTTGTAGAACTGAATCGCGGGCAACTTTCTTTATGTTACAATCCCCCCTCTTTTGGTCGTAATTTTGACCAAGGTTTAGGAGGCATTTCATGACCAATTTATCCCACGGCACCTGGAATACTCATTCCCAGTTCAGGTGAGGATTTCATTGATAGGCCACTCAATGTGCTGTTACTGGACTAAGCCCTGTTAACAGTAGCCCAAAGCCACTGGGTCACCTGTCCTACTAGTCTGTTATGGTCCAGGAAATGGTTCCCTCTTGTAGCGTCTTCCCATATCTAGAGTTATACTATTAAAATCACCGATCTTATAGAACGATGCATTTGACAATTGTTTTAGACACTGTCCTGTGCCTGCCCGCCCTTCCTGGGAAGGACCTGCTCGTGATTTTCTGAGCTGAGAATCTGACTCTGTTCTACTTTACACACAAGTTATTTCTATATGGCTTTAAGATAGGCTGAATTTTGCAGGAATAGAACAACGACGTGATTCTAGGAAAGCTTGTTCGCACAGTTATTCAGAACTTTACCAAGAATTCTCTGACAGTTTGGAAAGTCAAATCTCCTGGTAAAGTGGCTCAGAGTTTCTGAATTGCCAGTTAATGCACCAGGATTGCTGTCACCACAGTAATTCGAATTCTATACAACAATGCCTGTGTGTCCTCATTTAAAAACATTAAATATAAAGTTTGAAGCAAGTTGAATGTTACCTGCCTTTTCTTAAATCTAAATTGAAGAAAAATTTAAGCAAACATCTGATTACTTAGTGTAGTTGAAGTCAAGAATTCACCTATTAAATTATGTATTATTTCATTAAAATGTATTTGTCTTTAATTCTCCTCTCTATTGTAACTGTAGTTGCATACACACATATACATAATCATACTTAAATTGTATGTGTAGAGAGATTATCTTATCTCTGCCTCTGATTTCAGAAAGTGAGCGGAGCATTACAAAGTACTTGATATAAAAGGGGTGAGTGTCTGATGGGCTGACAGAACACCCATGACATAGCATTTCATTCCCTCTAAGGTACTAGAATCCAAAAGACAGACAATAAAAAGGAGAGAACTTGGAACCTTCAAACAGCGCTAGTGGGAATGTGAAATGGTGCCACCATTTTGGAAGACAGTCTGGCAGTTCCTCAAAATGTCAAACATGGAGTCACTACAAGATCCAGCAATTCCACTCCTACGTATAAACCCAAGAGAAAGGAAAACACACATCCACACAAACACTTGTACATGCATGTTTATAGCAGCATGATTCACAACAGCCAAAATGTGGAAACCACCCAAATGACCATCAACAGGTGAACAGAGAACAGATAAACACAATGTGCTCCATCCAAACAATAGAATATTACTCAGCCATGAAAAGGAGTGAAGCACTGACACTCGCTACAGTGCTGACAAAACTCGAGAACACAATGCTCAGTGAAAGAAGCCAGACACAGAAGGACACTGTCTTAGTCTGCTTGGGCTGCCATAGCAAACTACCAGGCTGGGGGCTTCAACAACAGAAATGTATTTCCTACAGTTCTGGAGGACAGAAGTCTGAGATCAGGGTGCCACTACGGTCAGGTTCTGGTGAGGCTCTCTTCTTGGTTGTATGTGGCACCTTCTCCCTGTGTCCTCACATGGAGAAGATGTGAGGGAGCTCTCTGACGTCTCTTTTATAAGGACACTAATCCCATAATAGGGGCTCCACCCTCATGACCTAATCACTTCCCAAAGGCACCACCTCCTAATACCATCTCCTTGGGGGTAAGGATTTCAACATGTGAATTTTGGAGGGACACAAACATTCAGCCAAGAACAATCACAAACTGATTCCATTTATATCAAATGTCCAGAACAGGCAAATCCACAGAGACAGGAAGTGGGTTAGTGCCAAGGGCTAAGGGAGGGGGAAGGGGGGTCTCCTTTTGGGGGGCGAGAATGTTTTAGAACCAGAGGGAGGTGGTGCTGGCACAACACTGTGAATGTGATAAATATCACTGAGTTGTTCAATTTAATGGTAAATTTTATGTTACATATATTTTAATCACAACTAAAAAAATAATTATTCATCACATCAACATCTTGACACCTCAAGGAATTTCCATTTCTGCCAAGAGATCCTGTCTGCTTGCCCATGTGATTTCTGCGGCCCCGGGTGACCTCGTGTGGGCCGTGGAGTGTAAATGAGGGCATGAACAACCCCTCACAGGGACGATCCAGAGGCAGACCCAGGGCTCGTCCCCAGTAGCACAGGACAGAATCCGTTTGGATTTATCATCGCACTGTGAACAGCCCCATGGGGCTGCTGGCCGTGTACTGCCTGACTGCAGCCCTGGACACCGGGGCCGTGGCCCGATCCCCCTCACCCCAAGACTGGGACCTTCCAGGTGAAGCAAACGGCACTGCAGTCAGTGCTTGGGAGCTGCTGGAGCACGGGCCCACCCACAGAGTAAGGCCGGAGCACTTACAGCTACCTGCAAACACGCATATTAGAAACATGGTTTTTCCGTAACGCACGGGAGACCTGAAAGTGTGTTTTCTCAGGTAAACTGATAATACCGCCCCCTTCATGTGTGGACGCCGCCCTTACGGCGGCAGAGTTGAACCCTTCCCCTTCCCCCACCAGAATTGACCTCCAAGGCCTCCTGGGGATCCTCCCCAAACCCTGAGGATGTGTCCTGCCTGAGGCTCCCGACACAATATACTCCCAGTCAGGCCGGCCTGCAGAGGTCACACAGAGGTCGGGCCCTGAAGCAGCAGGATGTGACCCTGGACACAGGCATATCCACACTGCACAGACTGGGTCCCTAAGAACAAGTGTCAGGTTACTTCTTTGGGCCATGCCCCTGTCCCGCTCGAGGTGCAAGGCCCACCCCACTGCCCAGCCCGCGTCCCTTTCTCTGGGGCACCTGCGGGACTCAAGCCCACACCTTGCCCAGCCCTGCCTCCCCACCATGTAAGGCTGTCAGCATAACTGATGCCATCCTGGGCTCGTCCTTCCGCTGACCTTACCCAGGACTGTACTGTGTGGTCAATCACTTCTCTGTCCTCAAGGCTTTTCTAGTTAATAGAGGCTGTTTAGTAATTATCAGGACCAGGTGGCCTCTATGCTTTGTTAGTCCCCAAACAAGGAAGACCTTCGCTGACGGTGCCCATGAGGCCAGTTACCCATTCATGAACCTTGACTTAGGAATGTACGTCCTGTTTCCAAGCACCCCTCCATGTTAACCATAAATTGTCCCGGTGACCCTTTGGCCATACAGAGCGCAGCTGCACATGCTTCCTTCCAATCGTTGTCCAATCCCACCCTGTGAGTAAACTACCCAATAATAAACTGATCCGTTAATTACCTGGAGCTGCCTGCCTCGGTTTTCGGTCTCACAATGCCCTGTCAGTTCGGTGGGCACTTCTCTTTCCCTCCATCCTCTAACACCTCACCTACTACTGTGGGTTCAATAGTATCCCCCCTCAAATTTATATCCATTCCTACCCCAGAATCAGGCCTTATTTCTGAAACAGGGTGTCTGCAGATGTGGTTAGCATGAGGTCATGCTGGATTAGGGAGAGCCCTAAATCCAACAGCTGGTCCTTATAAGAAGAGGGAAATCTGGACACAGACACAGAGGAGAAGCCACGTGACGATGGAGGCAGAGGTGTGGGTGATGCAGCCCCAAGTCCAGGGGCGCCAAGGATTTCTGGAAACCAGAGAAGCCGGGAGAGGCCAGGGCAGATTCCCTGAAGTTCCAGCAGGAACCAACCACACCTTCATTTTGTATTTCCAGCGTCCAGAGCTGCGAGAGGGAAATCTCTGCTCTTGTGAACCCCCCAGCTTGTGGCATGTTGTCACGGTCGCTCTAGGACCCCCACACCTGCCAGATGATGAGACACGGGGCATCTGAGGAAAGAGCCTCTCGGTATCTGGATGAGCATCTCTACACACACGTCTGGGTGGTGAAGATGGAGGACATGCGGCTGCCTCCCCACCTGAGCTGTGCCTCATGTTGGCCTTGCTGTCCAGCTCACTCTTGTCGTATGTCCAGTGGATAACCAGCCTCTGTTGATGCAGGCGCCCCACCGCTGTCCTGCGACGTCCCCACGCACATCCCACTCACAGGCTGTGCTCCGGCCGTGGCTGCTCAGCAGCCTCAGCTTGGCTGCAATGACAGGTCAGGGGACCTGCTGGCCCCTCCCAGACTAGGGTCGGTGCCTGAAGCAGGAGGCCCTGGGCAGCCGCCAGGTGAGGCCTGGAGCAGGCACCTTGAGCTCCTCAGGGCCCTGATGCAGCCCCACGTGCCACCAACCCCACACACTCACTGGCAGGCTGGAGGCTCCATGTCCCCAGGCACTAGGCACTTCTCGAAGGCGGCCCTGGGATGTGTCTTCAAACCTCTCCACGTTTGGCTCAACCTGGCTGGGAGCCCAACGGACGGTCGCCTTCATAGGAGCAGACAGAGGGCATCCCTGAGGCCCCCGTGCCTCTGCCCCTAAGTGACCCCGCACTTCGCAGACCAGGCCATCCGCCTTTGACCGCCACGTCCCCCTGCCAGCTCCGGCCCGGCCCTCTAGAGACTCCTCACTCCCCGGAGGGAAGGGCTGACCGGCCCTCGGCCTCCCTCTCACCTCCGCCTGTCCGTCCATCTTCCCTGAGTCACGACACCACTTCCTCCGTGAGGCTCCTGGATTCCGGCCTGGGGCCCCGCCCCCCACACGCCCCCACGAGCTGTGTCGACCACCAGGATTGGCCACCTCAAGAGGCCCCGGAAGACGGACTCCCCGGAACCTCAGAATGGGACTTTGTGTGCAGATGGGCCACCGCAGAGGTGCCGGGGTTGAGATGACGTCACTGACCTGTAATTGGGGGGTTTCTCATGGGGGAATTTGGACACAGACACATGGGGGAGAAGGCGATGTGACAGCAGAGACACAGCTGGGGCTGGGAATGGCATGGGACCTATTGACCCCAGAACCCGCGAGAGGAGTGGGCCCCCAATACCTTGACCTCGGGCTCCAGGCCTGAGAGTAGGCGGCCCCTGTCCCAACCCCACACCCCGTCTGGTGTTCTGTGTCGGGGCCGCAGGAATCCCACACCCGGCCTGCGGGGGGCGGCGCTGTGCTTACTGACACCCAGGACCGTCACCAGCCGCCTCCCCTCTGGGCATGACGCCCACTCCTCCTCAGGGAGGGACCCAGGACCCCTGTCCCTCACGTCCCTGTCACGGCGACCTCCTCCCCTCACCCAGCAACCCCTGGGGCATCTCAGACCCCAGAAAGGAGCTGCAGCGGTGTGGTGACCATGGTGAGTGGCCGCAGGCCACCGCACCCACCCCGAGACCTGAGTGTGGCCATCTGAGAAGGGACCCACCAGCCCCCGACCCAGGTGCCCCATTTCACAGGGCAGGTCCTTGTGCCAAGTTCCGGGAGGGGGTTGTCGAGCAGGGGTGACTGAGGCCTGTGAACATGTGGGCCAGAGAGGTCCTCCCCAGGAGCCCAGGCACAGCTGGCCCAGGCCAAATCCATCCCTCCCTGCCTGTACCCCACGGAGTGAGGATAAAGCCCCAGTGACCCCCAAGAAGAGACATGACAACCAGAGGACTAGACCACCCACAGACCGGGGACTGAGTGTCCACCTCATTCCCTCAGAGTGAACAATGTCTTCACCGGGGCTTCCAGACTGGCCCATGTCCCCACAAACACCCAGCTTCAGTGAACCAGCCAGACAGAAAACCCTCTTCCAGCATCCCCTGTGTTAATAGACCCAGCCTTCGGGGGAGGCGGGGCCGGCCTGAGGGAGGATGCACGTGCTCCAGCGCCGGACACTCACTGCCCGTCCCCCTGCCCACCCCCTGTCCTTCTCCTGCGCCCTGTGGTCTCACCCCCTCCAGAAACCCTCCTCTCCAGGCTCCCAGCACCCACATTTCCCACCTCAACCCCATCACTCTCCACTTCAATTTGCCTGTTTCCCCGCCGGGTGAAGAGGAGAGCAAACGTCCCGCACTGGTGTTTTCAGCAGTGTACACGGGGCTTCCTTTCTCTTCCTGGCGGGGGTTTGGCTGGACACCAGGTGGCTTCCAGCGGTGCGGGGCTAGGCGCCGCCCTGCAGGGAGCAGCCCTGATCCCCGCGCCTACAGCGCTGCCTGCTGGACACTGGGTGGTTTCCAGCCCTGTGGGGCTTGGGCGCCACCCTGCAGGGATCAACCCTGATACCCTGCCTACAGCGCCGCCTGCTGGTCTCTCCGTCCCCCCGTCAGGCACAGTCTTCACCTTCCCTGCTGCCTTGGATGGTCCCTCTCCACACCGTCCGGCGATCAGCCCCTCCTCACCACCGCCATCAGCCCCAGCTCCACACCCCTCGTCCAGCCTCAGGGATGACCCAGGACCCTTCCTGGGCCCCCCCACCTGCCCAGCCTTGGTCGGTGTCCTCAAGCCACCTGTGCAGATGGGTGAGGATCCCCTCCAGATGCTCCCAAAGGCTTCACCCCAACATCCTCCCCGGGGTCGGCTCCATGACCTGTCAGTGTGTTCCACCCTCACCAAGCCCCCAAGTACATGCCAAGGACAGGCATCAAGCCTGCTGCGTGCTCTGCTGTGCATCCTTCTGTATACACAGACATGACCCTCCCCCAGGATGCAGGAAAGGCAGCTCTACCTATTGATGTGGGGAGATGGACTGACCACAGGGCGGATGTTAGCTCTCAGCTCACCAGGCAAGGGCAGCAGTATTCTTGCTCCGTGGACCCTTTCTCACCCAGCCTGACCATGACCCGGCTTTGTTCCCACCCCCGTTGTCCCTCCATTGGCCTCGCTCTTGTGAGCAGAGCAGGACAGCATGGTCAGTGGTCACGGGATGAGACACACAGACACTGGCTGACCTGCGTGCACCCATGCTGACCACACGGAATGGGCACTGCATCAGGACCCGTGCGGTGTGGGTTCACCTGCCCACAGATAGGCCGGGCCTCTGCTCCTGGCCCCAGAGGTCACCTTGAGTCTGATGGGAATGTCCGTGTTCCATGGACCTCGCTCCAGGCTGCTGTGTGCTGACAGTGTTATGCATGGTGGGGCTTCCTGAGTCGCCCCAGGGGCTGGAGGTCAAGGTCAGGCACAGGTGGTCCCCACATTGACGTGACAGACCCCAATAAACCTTGAACCTCAGGACTCAGGTGGGCTTCCCTGGGCTGCCACAGTCGAGGATGCTGGACCCTGCTCGTCCCCTCTGTCCTCGCTGATTTTAACTTGCATCCTTCACCATAATATACCCTGAGTATCACAGCTTCATGGAATTCTGGGAGCCTCCAAGGAAAAAGAAGCCGGGGAGGGGGTCTCTGAGTCCCCGACTCTACAGTCAGGGTTAGAAGACAGTGGGGAGGATCTTGGGGCCCTGGAATCTCAAGGGCCCCCCTACCAGGGGAGGGGTAGGAGACCCTGGGTGGTAGTTAAGCTGAGTCCAAGGCCCTCCTGGGTAGGAAGCATCCTAGCCCCCGTGGATCCCAAAGATGCCGGCTCCCTCCTCCCCTCAGCCCCCAGGCCTGGTCCCTGCTCTTGAGAAATTCCCTAGGGTGGGGTCCTGGTGCTGGAGGTGCCCCGATGCTGTGGCTTCCTGAGTCTCCAGTGAAGATAACGGGAGTGAGGGAAAACTTGTTCACAGAAAGGGAGCTTCTGCCAAAACAAAGCTTTGGCCTGCTGCCCCCGCCCCCAGGTGCACTGGGGCAGGAACGTGAGAGTGAGGCTCCTTCCCCTCCCAAGACACACAGGACACATGGGCACTGGCCACTGGACTCCCACACAATATTAAAATCTCCCACGCAAGCCTGTTGGGTGAGAGACACAATTTAAAGACTATTAATGGGGCCAGGGGGGTCCAGGGGGTGAAACTGGGGGTGTGGAGAGTTGGAAAATCATCCAAGGATGTGCTCTCTCTGCAGCGACCCCCCAGGTGGGCCCAGGTGGAGGTGGACCCCTCAAGTCAGAGCCCACATTCTGGGTCTTTGGGGGACAAATAGCCAAGCACCCCTAGTACTTGCCTTCACCTGCTGCAGTTAGGGCCTGCCCTGTCTTCTTCATGGCCAAGTTCTAACCCCTCCCAGAAGGCCTCTTTGGAGTTTATGAGATGGGGATGTCCATGGCAGGACTGGAGGGTCTGTGGTGGGCTGGAGGCCATGTGGCAGGCAGGAGGGCTCCCACCGATCTTAACGGTCCACATCTCCTGGTCATAGGCCTGCACAGAGTCCACCAGGCTGTGGATGTGGTAGAAGGTGCCGGGGACCAGTCCAGCCCATGCAGGTGTCTGACCACCAAGCAGTCAGTGTGGGGTATTCACAGGGAGCCCTGGCCATGGTCCCACACTCCTGGGGAGGACACTTCAGCATGGTCCCTGGAATGACCAGGAGGTCGGCCAGCAACGCCCCCAACCCAACCTCACTGTTACCACAAGAAACAAAAGACAACTCCGTGCAGATAGACAGAACATCACCAGCCTGATGCTGAAGAAGGTCGGCTGGCATCTGGGAACTGGGTGCTATAGTGGGTTGAATGGGGGGTCCCCCCAAAAGTTACATCCACGTCATGCCCCCCAGAGTCTGAGAATGGAAGCTTTTTTGGCAGTAGGGTCTTTGCAGGCATAATTAGTTACGGATCTGGAGATGAGGTCATCCGGGATCAGGCTGGCCATAAATCAGTGACAGTGTCCTTCTAAGAGACCAGAGGAGAGACACAGACACACAGGAGACACCATGTGAAGACGGAGGCAGAGACGGGAGAGATGTGGTCACAAGCCCAGGGACACCTGGAGCCCCCAGAAGCTGGAAGAGGCAGGCAGCACCCTGCCCTGGAGCCTCCAGAGGGAGCGCAGCCCTGGGACACCTTGACCTCAGACGTCTTGTCTCCGGGACTGAGAGAGGACAGGTTTCTGTTGTTCTGAGCCTACGTTTGTGGTCGTTTGCCACAGCTGTCCTGGGAAGCTAATTCAGCTGGTGAGCAGCTCCCTGCCCTGATCTAAACCCTCCTGCCTCCCGTTAGGGGCAGCCCCCTGCACCTGTGCTGTTTGCACAAACTATGTGGTTCATGCTGAACCCCGGCTCCCCTTCTGGGCACTGGCATTTTGGAGGGTGAGGGCAGAGAACATCAAATGACCAGCCCTAGCCAGGTGCCAAGTCTCTAGTGAGCTTCCCTGGGGGGACAGGGGTGGGGGTAACTGTCATGGTTCTGCCCTTCGTCGCTGGGGGAAGAGACACCCTAGAGACCCTCGAGGGAAGGAGGGGGCATGAAGGATCATGAGCTGACTGGAACAGGGACCCTCCCTCCCGTGCATCCCTACTGCATGCTGTGACCCATCTCAGCTGTGAGCACACAAGTCACAAGTATGTGCTGGGTCCTGTGAGCCTCCCAGCCAGTACCTGAAGGTGAGGGTGGCCCTGAAGACCCCACCCCTTTCCTATACATCTAGTAGGTGGAAGACCCCCTTCTCCTTGCCATTCCAGAAGTGGTTCTGGAGCTGTTCGGGAGGAGTTCTGGGGTTTTGTGGGCTGAGCCCCTGTTGCTGTGCCCCCACTTCCCCACAAGAACATCCAGAGCAAGCAGATTGCCCTGTTGCCTGAATGCCCCCCCACCAGTTTTCTCAGGAAAGAATCAGCAGTTTCTGTAGCAGCGTCTGCAGGCAGCTCTGCATCTGGACCCACATTCACATCTTCTGTGTAAACACCGACAACCTTCCCTGACACATGCCCCCTACTGACCACCTCCGCATGCCGACCACAGGCCCCAGTGCGGGCGTCAGACTGACCGCCCGTCTCAGCCTCCCCCTCTTGTTGTCAGAGCTGCTCCAGGCCCTTGCTCAAAACCCGTGGACCCACCTTGAACAGGGCTGTCCTCCACCCCACCCTCAGCAGGAGTTCACCTATGTATTTAAGTTAAAGGGTCCAGAGATAAGAAAGGAAGCTACAAACAAAAAAACAGATGGAACCAGCTGGGACCAAGATGGCAACGAATCTGACCTCCAACAGACCCTGCGTCTCATCACAGGTTGAATTTACTATATCAGCATATTAAGTGACACACCTACCGGTGGCCATGACTGGACATGAAGGACAAAAAACGGGTGAAAAGAGGTGGTACCCCACTCCCTTGTAAAAAGCCCTGCCCCTTCCCCGGAAGGCCTCTTCATCCCCATCATTAGCCTCACTCCTCCTCCCTCTTTCAAATTAAACCACTCCCTCGAGGAG
Source organism: Monodon monoceros (assembly GCF_005190385.1). NCBI lineage: Eukaryota > Metazoa > Chordata > Mammalia > Artiodactyla > Monodontidae > Monodon > Monodon monoceros. The sequence continues at coordinate 134,512,628 of NW_021703768.1, forward strand.
GGCAAGAAGTTGATCTGTGAACTTAGTTCCCGCTTCTGCATTCTTTGGCCACTGAATGGAGCCTGTGCTGTGGTGGCCTCAGCTTTGGTTTTGTTATTTGCCTACTTGAACCCAAACAGAAAAAAGAAACCTTCCCCTCTGAGGCAGAGAGCCTCGCCAGGCTAGGGCCTGAGCAGGGTCCATATGACTTAACTTGGTAACAGTCTGTAAGAGAACAGTGCTCTCTGCCCATGGGGTGGGGGGAGGGAACACGTACAACCACAGCACCGGCTCCGTGGACGGCATGGCCCCTCGCGGGCCTGGACTGTGTGCTCTCATCCCCCCATGCCTGACACCCCCTGACAGTCATGATGTGGTGACACTGGCTGCTCGGTGTCCAGTCATAGGGGACAAGAGGCAGCACCTGGTGCCAGATCACACGTGCCCTTTCACGGGCAGGGGACATAGGAGATATTAGGACTTTGTGTCTAGAAAGCAAACCAAGTGGCTAGAGGGTGATCTGAGCTGTGGACTTGAAACCCACATGCCAGGTGAGAGCTTCCTCTGGACACTGGCTCGGAAGCTTCTGTACAGGTGATGACCACACCAGTGCTTCCCGCCCAGCCCCTCCAGGTCTCCCTGGTGGGCACAGCTGGACCTGCGCCCCTCAGGCTCCCCGACCCAGAGCCTGAAGGTCTGATGCTGCCAGGCCCTGGGGACGAGAGTGGTCCCTCCACCAATGCTGCTCAGCTGCTCCTCCCCAGTGAACAGGACAGGGAAGCCCAGGGGAGTCTGAGGCCTGGCACAGGCAAAGCTTGTCGCAGCCCCTCCTCAGGACCCCTGGCCCCGCCCTGCTTACTCAGGCCCACCATCTGCCCCTCCCAGTGCCCACGTCCCACCGACCCACATTCCTGGTGTGGACGCCCACGTACACAAGCTCCTCCGTGTCCTCTTCCCACATGGGACACCCCCATCCCTGCTTCTCCCTAATGACGGACTGGACCTCACCTGTTCTGGGCAGGAAGAGGGCCGAGGAGGACGGCGGCCTGTCTTGTCTGCTTCCTGGGGGCCCAGACACAGGGCTTGGGGACTGCTGGGCCTTGAGGTCTGGATGCTTCCAGGTGGGGCAAACCTGCCACGGCCCACTGGAGCCTGCTCCTTCTGAGATTCCACAAACAGGGGGACCCACCAAACCGAGCCCATCCCCAGGCTCTGCTGCAAGTCTGCTTGGATTTGCTCTCCTGATCCTGAAGACAGAACTGCGGGAAACAGGGCCTGCGACTCCCATACTGACGGTGTTCCGTGAAATTTCCACTAGACCCCTTTCTACCCTGTTCTGAGGAAATTACTAGCCAATCCATGCTACCATCACCTCACAAACAGACCAGGAAGCTGAGGCTCTGAGAAGCCAAGTAATCCAGCCAGAAGCACAGATGTGCGGCCACAGAGTGCGGTCTGCACCCACCGCCCGCCCAGGGGGACTGCCCGCTCCCAGCAGGTTCCACACCTCTTCCCTTCACCCCCCTCCCAGGGCCAGCTCACAGATCCTCCTCTTGGGGGGATTCACTTACCTTCTTCTAACAGGATCCGTCTCACTATCCTGTTTTGGGGTCATCCAGAAGCTTGTCACTCTGAAGCAGGTTCAGCCTCACGTCACCAGGGCAGCTTTCCTGGATCACACTCACCACCTGCTCATCCACTCCCAGCTCAGACCCACAAAGGCCCCCTTGGCTCGAGCCCCATGGCTCTGCCTGGGCTTCCACCCCCTCCTGCCTGGTCCATCCCTCTCGTGTCCCCTGCAGGGTCACCAGGAGCTCCCATCTGTCCCAGGAAGGCTGTCTGCTCTGTCCGGGGGAGGCCTCTGTGGTGTCAGGTGGAAGAAACAAGAGGGACCCGTGGGGCCTACCTCAAGCAGCACAGTGGCCAGCACCCACCTACTGACTTCATCGCTCTGGATGGACAGGGGTTCATGCGGCCCGCGGCATCTCCTGGTTCTCATCTCATCCCAGCACTGCCAACAGAGAAGTCGCTAAGCAACTCTGTGCACGCTGCACAGAGAGGACGCCCATACACACATCCCCTTCCCAGCCCACGGGGTTCTCGTGGTCAGGTCCCTCCCAGGATATTGAGCTCCCCTGGGTAGGCAACCCAGCAGCCTACAGGGCTCTTGTGGTCAGGCCCCTCCCAGGATACAGAGCTCCCCTGGGCAGGCACCCAGCATGGCTGGGCACACAGGAACCGTGCACATAGCCCTCGTTACAGAGCACCCCCAGCTCACCCGTTGGTCAGAGCTGACCCTGAGCACCTCAGAGCAGGACCTGAACTAACAAACAGCAGCTCCTGGACAGGTCTGTGACCCTGGGCTTCACTCTGTGAGGCCTCCCTCCTCCTGATCTTCAAGACACTTCCACTGTAGCCGGGGCACCAGACCTCTGTCTCCACCCACCACCCCTCCTCTCCCTGACTCCTGGGTTCCTCTCATTAGGAGAGGGTCTTCGTGAAGTTGTCTCCCACTCATGGGCCAGATAAAATAATTAGAAAACAAGCCAGAGCTGCAGCCCCTTGTCTATCCTGACCCTCAGGACGCCACACCTGTTCCTTGGACCTGGTCGGTGCAGCAGGGCCCATTTTCTGCAACTGTGAGCCTCTGATGGGCAAGGATTGGCTGACCTGTGCAGCCTGACTCAGCCAGCCAGTCCTCCCCAGGTGTGCCTGGGTTGAGGTCAACATAAACACCACTCCAGGCAGCAAAATCCACTGCAGCTGTGCCTGACGCCATATTCTCTGCCCCGTCAGCAGTCTCAGGGCTGGGCTGGTGGGAGGGAGTAGGGCCCATGGCTCTATGGGTAGGCCGGTGTGAGAGGGGCTCTGCTGGATGTTCTGCAGGAGTTGCCAGGCTGCCACCTGCTAAGGAAGATGATGTGTCACCCATACCTGCCGTTGGAATTTCTCCCCGGGCAGAGGTGAAGAAGGAAAAAAGCACTGGGGGCCAGGACAGGAGGGGTAACTCAGGTAGGGGAAGGGAAAACTTCCAGAAGAGCGCCCGGGGCCAGGACCATCCTGCCTGGCCTTCAGGCACCAAGTCGGCCTGCGTGCTGTTGCTGGTGTGGCCCCAAGCCCCTTCCTCTAGGTTTCAAAGTCTTTGTACATATTCAAGTGATTTACCTGGGAAGGGTGGAAAAAGTTCAGCAGCAACTGGCCTGGGGCTCAGCTCACGTTTACTCACAGACGCCTCGGCCCGGTCCCCCAGCTTTGCAATGAGGACGCTCCTTGCAGGGAGGCTGCTGGCTGCATGGGAGACGATTCCCCACCTCTGACCAACTTCAGAATTGTTTACCTCTGGAGCAAGTGTCCCAACAGCGCTTTCAACTATGGTGGGTTCTGGTTTATTTTTTCTTTTCTTTTTTCTTTCTTTCTTTTTTTTTTTTTTGGTTCAAGGTAGGTGTTATTCCTCGTTTTTGTATTTATAGATATAAGCATGGAAATAATTCATTCATATAAATAAGTCTATGGAAAGGGAAGAACTTGTCTTTCCTGTTTTATTTTTTTAATCTGATTTATTTTAATTTTTGAATTTAACTTTATATTTTTATACAGCAGGTTCTTCTTAGTTATCTATTGTATACATATTAGTGTATATATGTCAATCCCAGTCTCCCAATTCATCCCACCCCCCCACCCCCACCACTTTCACCCCTTGGTGTCCATACGTTTGTTCTCTACATCTGTGTCTCTATTTCTGCCTTGCAAGCCGGTTCACCTGTACTATTTTTCTAGGTTCCACATATATACATTAATATACGATATTTGTTTTTCCCTTTCTGACTTACTTCACTCTGTATGGCAGTCTCTGGATCCATCCACATCTGTAAAAGTGACCCAATTTCATTTCTTTTTATGGCTGAGTAATATTCCATTGTATATATGTACCACATCTTCTTTATCCATTCGTCTGTCTATGCGCATTTAGATTGCTTCCATGACCTGGCTATTGTAAATAGTACTGCAATGAACATTGGGGTGCATGTGTCTTTTTGAAATATGGTTTTATCTGGGTATATGCCCAGTAGTGGGATTGCTGGGTCATATGGTAATTCTATTTTTAGTTTTTAAGTAACCTCCATACTGTTCTCCATAGTGGCTGTATCAATTTACATTCCCACCAACATTCCAAGAGGCTTCCCTTTTCTCCACACCCTCTCCAGTATTTGTTGTTTGTAGATTTTCTGATGATGCCCATTCCAACCAGTGTGAGGTGATATCTCATTGTAGTTTTGATTTGCATTTCTCTGATGATTAGTGATGTTCAGCATCCTTTCATTTATTTGTTGGCAATCTGTATGTCTTCTTTGCAGAAATGTGTATGTAGGTCTTCTGCCCATTTTTGGATTGGGTTGTTTGTTTTTTTGATATTGAGCTACATGAGCTGCTTGTAAAATTTGGAGATTAATCCTTTGTCAGTTGCTTCATTTGAAAATATTTTCTCCCATTTTGAGGGTTGTCTTTTCATCTTGTGTATGTTTCCCTTTGCTGTGCAAAAGCTTTTAAGTTTCATTAGGTCCCATTTGTTTATTTTTGTTTTTATTTCCATTTCTCTAGTAGGTGGGTCAAAAAGGATTTTGCTGTGATTGATGTCACAGAGTGTTCTGCCTGTTTTCCTCTTAGAGTTTTATAGTGTCTGGTCTTATATTTAGGTCTCTAATCCATTTTGTGTTTATTTTTGTGTATGATGTTAGGGAGTGTTCTAATTTCATTATTTTACTCGTAGGTGTCCAGTTTTCCCAGCACCACTTACTGAAGAGACTGTCTTTTCTCCATTGTATATCCTTGCAACCTTTGTCATAGATTAGTTGACCATAGGTAGGTGGGCTTATCTTTGGGCTTTCTATCCTCTTCCATTGATCTATATTTCTGTTTTTGTGCCAGTTCCAGATTGTCTTGATTACTGTAGCTTTGTAGTGTAGTCTGAAGTCTGGGAGTCTGATTCCTCCAGCCCCATTTTTTTCCCTCAAGACTGCTTTGGCTATTCAGGGTCTTTTGTGTCTCCGTACACATTTTAAGATTTTTTGTTCTAGTTCTGTAAAAAATGCCACTGATAATTTGATAGGGATTGCATTGAATCTGTAGATTGCTTTGGGTAGTGTAGTCATTTTCACAATATTGATTCTTCTAATCCAAGAACATGGTATATCTCTCCATCTGTTTATATCATCTTTGATTTCTTCCATAAGTGTCTTATAGTTTTCTGAGTACAGGTCTTTTACCTCCTTAGGTAGGTTTATTCCTAGGTATTTTATTCTTTTTGTTGCAATGGTAAATGTTTCCTTAATTTCTCTTTCTGATCTTTCATTGTTAGTGTATAGGAATGCAAGAGATTTCTGTGCATTAATTTTGTATCCTGCAACCTTACCAAATTCATTGACTAGCTCTAGTAGTTTTCTGCTGGCATTTTTAGGATTCTCTATCTATGGTATCACGTCATCTGCAAACAGTGGCAGTTTTACTTCTTCTTTTCAAATTTGTATTCTTTTTATTTCTTTTTCTTCTCTGGTTGCTGTGGCTAGGACTTCCAAAACTATGTTGAATAATAGTGGTGAGAGTGGACACCCTTGTCTTATTTCTGATCTTAGATGAAATGCTTTCAGTTTTTCACCATTGAGAATGATGTTTGCTGTGGGTTTGCCCTATATGGCCTTTATTATATTGAGGTAGGTTCCCTCTATGTCCACTTTCTGGAGAGTTTTTATCATAAATGGGTGTTGAATTTTGTCAAAAGCTTTTCATGCATCTATTGAGATGATCATATGTTTTCTATTCTATGGTTTGTTAATACGGTGTATCACATTGATTGATTTGTGTATATTGAAGAATCCTTGCATGCCTGGGATAAACCCTTCTTGATCATGGTGTATGATCCTTTTACTATGTTGTTGGATTCTGTTTGCTAGTATTTTGTTGAGGATTTTTACATCTATATTCGCCAGTGATATTGGTCTGTAGTTTTCTTTTTTTGTAGTATCTTTTTCCGGTTTTGGTATCAGAGTGATGGGGGCCTCATAGAAGAAGTTTGGGGGTGTTCCTTCCCCTGTAATTTTTTGGAAGAGTTTGAGAAGGATGGGTGTTAGCTCTTCTCTAAATGTTTGATAGAATTCACCTGTGAAGCCATCTGGTCCTGGACTTTTGTTTGTTGTTAAGATTTTAAATCACTGTTTCATTTTCATTACTTGTGATTGGTATGTTCATATTTTCTATTTCTTCCTGGTTCAGTCTTGGAAGTTTATACCTTTCTAAGAATTTGTCCATTTCTTCCAGGTTGTCCATTTTAATGGCGTAGAGACTACTACAATGGCTTGTAGTAGTCTCTTAGGATGCTTTGTATTTCTGTGGTGTCCATTGTAACTTCTCCTTTTTCATTTCTAATTTTATTGATTTGAGTCCTCTCCCTCTTTTTCTTGATAAGTCTGGCTAAAAGTTGATCATTTTTGTTTATCTTCTCAGAGAAGCAGCTTTTAGTTTTATTGATCTTTGCTATTGTTTTCTTTATTTCTGTTTCATTTATTTCTGCTCTATCTTTATGATTTCCTTCCTTCTACTAACTTTGGGTTTTGTTTGTTCTTCTTTTGCTAGTTCCTTTAGGTGTAAGTTTAGAATGTTTATTTGAGATTTTTTCTTGTTTCTTCAGGTAAGCTTGTATTGTTATAAACTTCCTTCTTAGAACTCCTTTTGCTGCATCCCATACGTTTTGGATCACCGTGTTTTTGCTGTCATTTGTCTCTAGGTATTTTTTGATTTCCTCTTCGATTTCTTCAGTGATCTCTTGGTTATTTAGTAACGTATTGTTTAGCCTCCACGTGTTTGTGTTTTTTACGTATTTTTCCTTTGTAATTGATTATTATTCTCATAGCCTTGTGGTCGAAAAGTTGCTTGATATGATTTCAATTTTCTTAAATTTACTGAGGCTTGATTTGTGACCCAAGATGTGATCTATCCTGGAGAATGTTCCATGTGCACTTGAGAAGAAAGTGTAATCTGCTGTTTTTGGATGGAATGTCCTGTGAATATCAATGAAATCTATCTGGTCTGTTGTGTCATTTAAAGCTTGTGTTTCCTTATTAATTTTCTGTCTGGATGATCTCCATTGGTATAAGTGAGGTGTTGAAGTCCCCCACTATTACTGTGTTACTGTCGATTTCCTCTTTTATAGCTGTTAGCAGTTGCCTTATGTATTGATGTGCTCCTATGTTGGGTGCACATATATTTATAATTGTTATATCTTCTTCTTGGATTGATCCCTTGATCATTATGTAGTGTCCTTCCTTGTCTCTTTTAACATTTTTTATTTTAAAGTCTGTTTTATCTTATATGAGTTTTGCTACTCCAGCTTTCTTTTGATTTCCATTTGCATGGAATATCTTTTTCTATCCCCTCACTTTCAGTCTGTATGTTTTCCTCTGTCTGATTTGGGTCTCTTGTAGACAGCATATATATGGTTCTTCTTTTTGTATCCATACAGAAAGCTTGTGTCTTTTGGTTGGAGCATTTAATCCATTCATGTTTAAGGTAATTATTGATATGTATGTTCCTATTACCATTTTCTTAATTGTTATGCATTTGTTTTTGTAGTTCATTTTCTTCTCTTGTTTTTCCCACTTAGAGAAGTTCCTTTAGCATTTGTTGTAGAGCTGGTTTGGTGGTGCTGAAGTCTCTTAGCTTTTGCTTGTCTGTAAAGTTTTTGATTTCTCTGTTGAATCTGAATGAGATCCTTGCCCGATAGAGTGCTCTTAGTTGCAGGTTTTTCTCTTTCATCACTTTAAGTATAATTGTGCCACTCCCTTCTGGCTTGTAGAGTCTCTGCTGAGAAATCAGCTGTTCCCTTGTATGTTGTCATTTTTCCCTTGTTGCTTTCAGTAATTTTTCTTAGTCCTTAATTATTGTCAATTTGATTACTATGTGTCTCAGCATGTTTCTCCCTGGGTTTATCCTGACTGGGACTCTCTGTTCTTCCTGGACTTGGGTGGCTATTTCCTTTCCCATGTTAGGGAAGTTTTCGACTATAATCTCTTCAAATATTTTCTTGTGTCCTTTCTCTCTCACTTCTCCTTCTGGGACCCCTATAATGCGAATGTTGTTGCATTTAATATTGTCCCAGAGGTCTCTTAGGCTATCTTCATTTCTTTTCATTCTTTTTTCTTTATTCTGTTCTGTGGCAGTGAATTCCACCATTCTGTCTTCCAGGTCACTTATCCGTTCTTCTGCCTCAGTTATTCTGCTATTGATTCCTTCTAGTGTATTTTTCATTTCAGTTATTGTATTGTTCATCTTTGTTTGTTTGTTCTTTAAATCTTCTAGGTGTTTGTTCTTTAATTATTCTAGGTCTTTGTTAAACATTTCTTGCATCTTCTCCATCTTTGCTCTCATTCTTTTCCCAAGGTCCTGGATCATCTTCACTATCATTATTCTGAATTCTCTTTCTGGAAGGTTCTGGAAGGTTGCCTATCTCCACCTCATTTAGTTGTTTTTCTGGGGTTATCTTGTTCCTTCATCTGGTACAAAATCCTCTGCCTCTTCATGGTGTCTTCATGGTGTGAATGTGGTTTCCCTTCCACAGGCTCCATAATTGTAGTTCTTCTTGCTTCTGCTGTCTGCCCTCTGGTGGATGAGGCTATGTAAGAGGCTTATGCAAGCTTCCGGATGGGAGGGACTGGTGGTGGGTAGAGCTGGGTGTTGCACCAGTGGGCAGAGCTCATTAAAACTTTAATCTGCTTGTCTGATGATGTGTGGGGCTGGTTTCCCTCCCTGTTGGTTGTTTGGCCTGAGGCAACCAAGCACTGGAGCCTACCTGGCTCTTTGGTGGGTCTAATGGCAGATTCTGGGAAGGCTCATTCCAAGCAGTATTTCCCAGAACTGCTGCCAGTGTCCTTGTCCCCATGGTGAGCCACAGCCATCCCCCGCCTCTGTAGAAGACCCTCTAACCTAGCAGGTTGGTCTGGTTCAGTCTCCTATGGGTTCACTGCTCCTTCTCCTGGGTCCCAATGTGCACACTGCTTTGTGTGTGCCCTCCAAGAGTGGAGTCTCTTTTTGCCCCAGTACTGTCAAAGTCCTGCAATCAAATCCCGCTAGTCTTCCAAGTCTGATTCTCTAGGAATTCCTCCTCCCGTTGCTGGACCCCCAGGTTAGGAAGCCTGACATGGGTCTCAGAACCTTCACTCCCTTGGTTGGACTTCTGTGGTATGAGTGTTCTCCAGTTTGTGAGTCGACCACCCAGCAGTTATGGGATTTGAATTGATTGTGATTGCACCCCTCCTACTGTCTCATTGCGGCTTCTCCTTTGTTTTTGTATGTGGAGTATCTTTTTTGGTGAGTTCCAGTGTCTTCTTGTCAATGATTGTTCAGCATTTAGTTGTGATTCCAGTGTTCTCGCAAGAGGGAGTGAGCGCACATCCTTCTACTCCACCATTTTGAACCAGTCTCTACTGGTGGGTTCTTAATTAACAATGTGAATGGTAATGTTAAAAGTCCTGAATCAGGATTGAAATACTTACCCCCCACATGTACAGGTGTAAGAACCTGGGGAGGCCATGTGCACACAGCACCTTTAGGGCTTCCGACTTGACCCCTCCACATTCTGGTGTCCAACCACTGCTTTAGGATTTCTGGGGGCCCAATGCTGACTCTAAGTGTTCTGTAATCCAGCCTCTGTCTGCCTTTAGTGAGACCCACATTTCCAGGATCCTACAGAGCAGGGTCTGTGTGATTGTTCTGTGTCTTCTCTAACAAATGACCACAAGCTGGGTGGTTTAAAACAACAGGAATTCATCCTCCCCCAGTCCAGGAGTTCAGACATCTGAGATCAAGGTGTTGTAGGACTGATGTCCCTCCAGAGGCTCCAGGATAGGGTTCTCCCTGCTTTTTCCAGCTACTGGGGGCTCCAGGCATCCCCAGGCTTGTGGTGGTATCCCTCCCATCTCTGCCTTTGTCTTCACGTGGCATCTCCTGTATCTGGGTCTCTCCTCTTTTGTCTCTTACAAGGATGCTGTCATTGGATTGGGGGCCACTCTAACTCAAGATGAACTCCCTCGAGATCATTAACTACATGTGAGAAGACCCTTTACCCAGATATGGTCCTGTTCACGTGTTCTGGGGGGACACACCTTTTAGGGCCACCATTCAATCCATTATCTGTGTATAAAATAACCCTCATTTTAGGAGATTACCAAGGTCTCATATAGGTTGGTACAACAGTCATGTGGGTGGGTGGGGTCTGGTGATGATGAGGACCCTAGAGTCACCTGGAAAGGATCAAAGCCTGGCTTCATCAGAAAGTGAGCTCTTCCACCATGGGGCCTGTGGAAACAGCCATTCCACTCTGTCCGTGGAAAGGGACCCAGTGCCAAGTCCTGAAGTGGTTACCTTGCAAAGCTGGCTCTTCTGGGATTTCACAATCAATAGCATCATGTAACCAATAACTACGGGCTTGGAGGAATTGCTTTCTGGTACGTGATGAGAGCACTGTCAGTTTAGGCACAGCAAGCCTAGATTAGGAATGTTTCAAGGAGAAGAGTTTGAGAGATTGCGAAGCTTGGTTGTCAAGGAAACTGAGCAGGTTTTTCAAGGTTGTCAAAGAAACTTCTCTTCTAAACTGAAGGCAGGGCTGGGAGGGCTGAACTCCAGGGATCCTTTAAATGGGATGCTCTGAAGCACCATCACCTGAGTGGTGGTCTCATCATGAGCTGGAATCTGTGAAAAGTGTGATGAGATCAAGCCTGACTTTCTGTGACAGCTGGGGAGGGGTTTGTAAAGCACCTTGGCTTTTAGAGCAAAGGTTTGTTGCTGGAACAAAGAGTCTCCCAAAAATGGGCCGAAGCTGAAGATGTCTCTGTCCCCTTCTTGTTAGAGTCCAGGGCAGGTGGGTGTCAAGGGCCAGGCCCTGTCCCCCTTGTTTCTCCTCCCTGCTTCCAGGTGAGGGCTCTAACCAGCAGGGTGGGGTGACCATGGGGACATCATGCCCTCCATCCTAGAATGCAGGCTGGCCAAGCCCCTCACCACCTCCACCCTTTCCCCTTGGTAACACGAGAACTGGGTCTCAGCTGTAAGGGGTAGGAAGGCTGGGGGTGCAGGGTAGCCGTGAACAGGAAAAAGGGAAATGGGTTCTGATGGGCAGCTGGGTAGCTCTCCTCTGAGGGTCGCCCAGAGGCTAGCGCACAGACTCTGGGTCCTGTGAAGCTTTGATGCTTTGTGGTTCCGGGAATCCTATAGGAGATGGTCCACAGCAGGTAAAGCTAATGCTGTCAGCGGAGGTGGTGAAGCCAAATATCCGCAGTTCAGACTGAAGGTGCCGATGTACATACAGGACAAAACCATCTCGTGTGAATGTAGTTCAGGCACGTTTAACATGAGTGCAATCATGTTAATGCCTAACATCTTCTATCTTGTGCCTCCCCTCGGGGACCCCCTCCTCAGTTCCTGAGGCTCCGGTAACTCATGAACAGGAGAATGGAGAGTGGGCCCTGTCCAGTCTGAGCCCTGAGTTACCCTGTGTGTGAGTCTGCTCGGGGCTGCCGTAACAAATACCACAGACAGGACAGCTTAAAACGACAGACATCTCCCAGTCCTGGATGCTGTCTGAGATCAAGGTGTTTCTTCTGAGGCTTCTCTCCTTGGCATGTCGACAGCCATCTTCTCCCCATGTCCTCACATGGTCTCCCTCTGTGTCCATCTGTGTCCTAATCTCCTCGTGTAGGACATCAGTTCTATTGGATTAGGATCCACCCTAGTGACCACATTTTTATCTTGATTGCCTCTTTGAAAACCCCGTCTCCAAATACAGCCACATCCTGGGGTCCTGGGGGTGAATTTGTGGGGGACACGGCCAAGCCTACACCATTCTGCTTAGGAACCAATATGTGCCTCAGTCTCTCCTTCCCTCAAGTCTCACGGGGATCATGCGATGGCTCAGGGAGAGTTTGTGCAGAGTTTGTGTCCCAGCTGGGGAACACTTCTCTGCTCTCTTTGATCAGGCAGTGACAGTGTGTTGCTAGTCCCTTCCTGAGGTGAACAGTTCTGGGGTTTTGTGCCGTGTCGCCTGGCCTGCTGAGATGTTCATTGTCAGGGAACCCAGGAGCCAACAGCCTAGTGGAGATGCCGGGGACTCTCAGGGCCATGATGGATGCCTCTCTCACCAGACACATCAGAAAAAGTGAGAAAAACTTTGCGGGAGTGTACAGGTGGGAGAGAGTCAAAGTCTCGTTTATGCTTCAGAAAGACCACTCTTTGGGGTGGGATGTGAGTGGCACCTGGGGGCAGGGAGCATTGTCAGGGCCTAATGGAGGGATCGGGCTTGGGCCAGGGCTGTGGGTGTAGAGGTGAAATAGTGTGGGGACTGGCCACAGACTCTGGAGGAGGAGCTGACAGTCACTGGGGCACAAGGACAGTGAGAGCCTGGGAGGCCCCAGTGTTACCGAACCAAACTTGGGTCCGCTTGCCCGAGTGCAGTAAAGCCAATCAACAGACACCGGTTGTGGTGAAGGAAAGTAGAGCTTTAAGTGTGAAAGTGTCAATACAAGGAGGACAGGTGGCTTGTGCTCTAAAAGCCCGAACTCCCTGCGGGATTTCAGCAAAGCATTTTTAAGGCCAGTTTAAGGAGGGGGGTGTCACAGGGTATGTGATCAGCTGGTGCACAATTCTCTGGTTGATGGTGAGGTAACAGGCAGTTAACACTGTAAATTCTTGGGCACCAGAAGCTCTGGGGCTACCTGTTCATGATCATCAAGTAGTTAATTTCTTCCACTTGGTGGTGGTTTTAACATCTGTAAAACAACTCAGGAAGCGTTCATTAGATACTATTATCCAGGTACTTCAGACAGGAGCTACAGCAGTGGGTGTGGGGGAGGGGCCTGTCCTGGGAAGGCCCCATAGGGTTCTGCTCGGTTACACCTGGTGCCTGGGCTCAGCAACCTGGGAAGGTGGGGCTGCTCCTGGGTGTGGAGAGCTGCAGGATCACAGTCCTCTGAGGGCCCTGTTAGCCCCCAAGGTGAGATGGGGATGCAGTGGCTGGACAGAGGTGTCTGGCCTGGGAGAGGGGTCCAGGCTGGAAATGTCACTGGAATCATCACAGGGAGGGAGAGGAAAGGCCAGTGGGGGCAGGTAAGTCACAGCAGACTACGTGCAGGTGACTGCGGTCCTGTTGGAAGCAACTCAGAGCCAGAAAGGAGTGACCGTCAGGGGCTCAGCTTCATTCTCCTGTTCTTTTGTAAAACCACTGTGTCAGAGTTTGAGACAGCACCAGGAGACTTCTTGGGTCAGTGCTGCCATGACTTCATCAAAGGGCCCAGGGGGAGCACAGAACCACTGCAGGCCCCGCCCATGTCTGCAATGGGAATGTATCCCATCGGGGCACCGTGGCTCACAGACTTCAGGGAACCTCTGCCCTCAGGACTGGTCCTCCTCCTTCCTCTCACCTGTTGGTCAGAGGCCCAGGAATCCCCAACCTGGCTCCATTCCCAGGGCCTGGATTCTGGGACAGCTTAGGGGTAAGCAGGACCCTTATGCTCCTTTATCTGCCTACAGGTGATAATGTCTTAAAATCCGCAACTGACTGATTATGAAGGACTGAGTGTTTCCAGAAGGTATGGGTGGAAAGATGGGTTATGAAATTCTCCCAGCCAGTCAGCATCCTCCCAGGAAGCCCAGGAAGATCCAGGATTACCAGGGCAGAGTATCTCCCCTTGATAACTTGTAACTTCCCACTCCCACAGCAAGGAGCCTGGCTCCCAGCATCTGCCATTTAACTATGCATTGCTCCTTTCCAGGTTACATGTGCAGAGGTTTCAGAATTGTTAGCTACTACACCCTGGAAAGAATTTCATAAAATAAAGCCCTCTGTTTATGTACAGTCCATTTTGCCTTTAGTCTACAGATTCCATTCATTTCCAAAGGTAACTTAGTTCAGCACCTTTTACCCCATCACCTACAGTGAGTTTTTTTCCATATATTTCTAATACAGTTAGATTCTGTCACATTATGTATTCTATCCTGCAACACTCCTACATTCTAAATAACTAAATTTGAATAGATTATGTGATTGACCCCTTGGACTATACACATCTATGGGCTTAGACAAATGCATAGTGACGGGTATCCATCCTAGAGTATCATGTGGAATACTTCAAACCCCCCACCTCATGATCTGCTTATCATGTATGTACCTTTGCCTTTCCTAGAATGTCATCAGTGGGATCATACTGTGTGCAGCCTCCTCAGACTGGGTTCTTTCACTTAGCAGTATATACTGAAGGTTTATCCATGTCTTTCCATAGGTTGATGGTGCATTCCTTTCTACTGCTGAGTAGTATTCCACTGCACATGTATGGGAGGAAAAACAATTTTCCCTCTACTTTTCTAGGTTCTTGGTTGAGATCCCCCCCGCCCCCCAATAATAAAAGACAGGTTACCAGGAGGAAAACAGAAGTTTAATAACATGTATACCCCCTGTATACAGGGGAGATACCAAGGAAAAATGAGTCACTCCCCGAAATGACCAAAGCCATCACCTTAAATACCATCTTCAGCTAAAAACAGAAGAAAGATGTTGGGAAGGGGGAAGCCAGTTATGGCAGGTTATCATGCGTAGCACAGTAAACAAGGGTATGATTGTTTGCACATTTAAGTCACACTTCTTCACTGATAACAGTTACTTGAGATTTCATTATCCTTCTATTTCTGGTGCAAAGAGGGACATACCCTTATAAATGGAGACTTCTCTATTGTAAATGTCCTTCAGAAAAGGGTAATCTCTACTCAGTTTTCTGAGATTCATTTTTTCTTTTTTAAAGCAGACTGAAATAATCCTTATGCCAGAGAGGCATATTTTGGGGTGGCATATTCTACTTGCCTTGACATGGATGTACCCCAGTTTGCTTACGCATTCATCTATTGAAGGACATTCTGATTTCCTCAAGTTTTTAGCCATTATGAGTAGAGCTGCTGTGCATAATTGCATCTTTGTTTGCATTTGGACATAGATTTTCAAAGCAGTTGCCTAAATACTGGAAGCACAATTGTTGGATCCCAAGGTGAGACTTGTTTAGCTTTGGAAAGAAGTGACAAACTGCCTTACAAAGTGGCTGTACATGCATCCCACCAATAAGCAGGGAGAGTTCCTGTTGTTCCTCACCCTCTAGCAATTGGTCTTGTCATTATTTTGAGTTTGGCTGTCCTGATCTTGGAGAGGCACCAGTGAGTAGTGGCGTGAAGTGAGATCTTAATTCCCTGCCCAGGAATTTAACCTGGCTAGCCTGGATGAAAAATAGGAATGCTAGCCATTACACCATCTGGCTCTTGCCCCCAGTGAAAAATGCATTTCTTACAGAGGCAAAACTGTAAAAACAGGTACAAAGTTTATTATTAGAGACATAGCACAACAACAGGTGGGAGAGCACACAGAGGAACAGTTTGTTTAGTTAAGACAGAAACAAGGCAGAGATGCACACCCAGGGGGAAAGGGTGTGGGCATCCCCCCAATGAGGAGGAGCGCAGTAAAGAGGCGGTTAAGTCACTTATATAGGGCAGTTCTTCCGGGTCTCTGTCTACCTCTGGCCAATTACCTGGTTTCTTTTTCCACACCTGCCCTGCCCTAGGACCCTGCCCAACATATGTGTGCAACATTTTTCCAAGATGGATTACAGCCCAGAGACCTATGGGGTGGCCTTAGCATCATCTATTACGGGGTGGTGCCCCTTCCTTTTTGACCCCCAAGGAGCCTTTCTGCACATGTGCAATGTTTCCCTTGCCCCAAGGATGGAAAATGTATGCCCTCTTGATCTTTTAACAGGGTTTAGTCCCACTCTGTCCTTGCCATAAAAATATCCATTGTCCAATTATTTACCCGGTTTCTGTTGCTGGATTTTATATCGAGGTGCAGATCTTGAAATATAGACAGGAGTCCAGTCATAAACATGTAGTCCTAGAGCCCATTTGTCTCTTGCTTCAGGAAATGTAAACAGGGGGCTGGTAATGAATGTCCAGCCTGGAGCCCATCTTCTTCTCACCCCAGGAAGTGTGAACAGGAGGCCAGTTGTAAATGTCTAACCTGGAGCCCATCTATCTCCTGCCTCAGTCCTAATAGGTGTGCTGTGATATCTCATGATTTTAATTTGTAATTCCCTAATGGTGTATGATGTTGACCATGTTTATTATGACTTTTACTATCTGTATATTTTTTTTGTCTGGATGTCTGTTCAGATCCTAACCCATTTTTTATGGGGTTGTTTTAGAGGTCTTTGTCTATTCTGAATCCAAATCCTTTATCAGATACAAGTTTTGCAAATATTTTTCTCCCAGTTTGTGGCTTGTCTTTTGATTTTCTGAAGAAGGTCTTTGAGAGTAGAAAGTTTTAATTTCATAAAGTCCATATGATTACTTTTTTCTTTTGTGGATTAACTTTTTGTGTTGTGTGTTAAAACTCAAAGCTCATGATCTCCAGACCAAACCCAAGGTCATGTAGATTTTCTAGGATTATCTCTGTAATTTTTACAGTTTCACATTTTAAATGTCTGTTAGTAAATTTGAGTGAGTTTGGCATAAGTTTTAAAGTTTGTGTCTACAGTCACTTCATACAGTTTCCAGTTAATTGTTCCTTAACTATTTTGGAGAAGTCATGGGATACTTCATTGTATTTCAGTTTGAATTTCCACAGTTTAGTGGATGCCTCAGAAGTGTCCTCAGGGGGCGGGGCCTCCACTGAATTGGGAGGCGGCTTGGTCTGCACGTTCCCATTAGCTGGCAGGGAACATGAGCCTGCTTCCCTGACTCTCCGCTGGAATGTGCGTTCAGCCTTCGGACTTGGCTCCGCGCGCAGCTGATGGTAGCCCCGTCTCCTCAGGACCCGCTGGGCTTTTGGCTTCTGGAACACGCGGGGCTGAGTCCATGCTGACGGCTGGGCTTTGGGACAACCCGGGGTCGAGTCCACACTAACAGAAGTCGTGTCTCCACAGGACCCGCTGGCCCTTCAGCTTTGGGAC
This sequence comes from Monodon monoceros, assembly GCF_005190385.1. Classification (NCBI taxonomy): domain Eukaryota; kingdom Metazoa; phylum Chordata; class Mammalia; order Artiodactyla; family Monodontidae; genus Monodon; species Monodon monoceros. The sequence goes on from NW_021703768.1 coordinate 134,529,625, forward strand.
ATCGTGGAGTCCGTTTCTCTCTGACAGGAGCCTGGTCTCCTCAGGACCTGCCGGGAGGTGATGGCACTGAGGGAAAAGGTGAGGAAAAGTGGGGAGAAGGTTCCTGTGTGTGGCTGACCGCTGAGGGTGTCTGTCTTCAGAGGACCCAGGAGGGGAAGGGCTTGATGTGGAAAACTGGGTTTTTGGCCACTTTTGTTGTGATATAGACAGAGTTCAGTGTTGTTCTTTGGCGTGTGGCATCTGGTTTTCCCAGCACCGTTTATTGGGGGGACTGTCCTTTCCCTGGTGTATGTTCTTGGCTCCTTTCTTGTGAATTAACTGACCACATGCCTTCAGGTTTATTCCTGGGCTCTCTGCTCTGTTCCTATGGTCTGTGTGCCTGTTTTTGTGCCAATTCCACTTTTTTGGGACTGTAGCTTTGTAATGGAGTGTGAAGTCAGGGAGCGAGATGCCTCCAGCCCGTTCTCCTTCTTCAGGGTCGCTTTGGCTCTTCTGGGTCCTTTGTGGCTCCACACAAATGTTAAGATTGTTTTGTTTCTATGAAATGTCATTGAAATTTTGGTAGTGGTTTCGTGTATGTGTACATTGCTTTGGGTAGCATGGACATTTTCACCCATGCGCATGGGATATCTTTCTATTGATTTGTGTCTGTTCAGTTTCTTTCATCAATGTCTTCGTTTTCAGTGTGCAGGTCTTTCAAGTTCTTGGTTAAATTTTTTCCTAGTTTTCTGGGGGATGAAATTATAAATGGAATTGTTTTCTTAATTCCTATTTCTGATAGTTTGTCATTAGGGTATAGAATCACAAATGATCCTGCAGTTTACTGAATTCATTTTTTTAGTTCTGACCATTTTTTTGGTGGTTTTATGTGGAAACCTAGAATTCACAAATCCCACTGTTTTCCACTACATCCAGGTCATCCACAGCACCCAAGACCTAGTGAATCCTAATATTATCTTCCCACAGTGCCTCTTAATACCATGTGGACAAAGTGATTAGCATCATTGCTTTGTTTGAATTTGGTCTGGGTGAGTCTTGGCCTATTTAGCAATGTTTGATGTCATCTCTGATTTGCTGCCATGTTACTGACATGGCTGTATTGAAAAGTATTTTCTAGTAAATTTCAAATGTTTAAACTTTAAATAACAGTACAAAGTTTTCTACGTTCACACCAAATACTGCAGTGTGTTTTAGCCAAAACAGGGCCAGTCTCCCAGGGAACCAGGACATAACCTCAAAATGAGGGATAATTATGGTTTCCACAATATAATCCTATCAACAGGACCACTTCAGCTTTCACCAGCTGCCCCAACTTTGTGGAAATGTCTTTTTCCATTCTAATCCAGTTTTCATTTTCTGGAACCATCCCTGGGGCTTTCCCTCATTTAAAAAACCTTCATGGATTTAAAGTGTACCAGATGAGAATGATCTGGGTGGCTTTTCCTGTATGGCTTCTTTCACTTAGGATGTTTTCAGTGTTTATCCATGTTGTAACATGTATCATTTTTTTTCATTGTGATTGAAAACACATAACACTTATCATTGAAGTCATTTTAAGTATACACGTCTATAGCATTAAATACATTTGCATTGTTGTAAAAACATCCTTACCATCCATCTCCTGAACTTTTTCATTCTCCCCAAGTGAAACTGTAACCATTAAATACTTATTCCCTTCAACCCCTGGCAAACATTCTACTTTTTGGCTTTGAATTGACTTATCTGGATACCTCATACTAGTGGAATCATAGAATGTTTGTCCTTTTGTGTCTGGCTTGTTTCACTTAGCATAATGACTTCAAGGTTCATCCACATTGCAACCTGTGTGAGAATTACCTTAGTTTTAAAGGTTGAATCATATTCCATTGTGTATATACTACACTGTACTTATGCATTCATCTGTTGAAGGACACTTGTGTTGCTTCCACATTTTGGCTATTGTGAATAATGTTGCTATGAATATGGGGGTACAGATATCTGTTCCAGTCCTTGCTTTCTAATATTTTGGGTGTATACCATGGAGCGGAATTGAGAGATCATATGTTAATTCCATGTTTAAGTTTTTGAGGAGCCGCCATACTGTTTTCCACAGCAGTTGCACAATTTTACTTTATTCCTTTATATGACAGAATAATGCGGCTTATGGATCTACCTTATTTTGCTTATCCATTCACCCATTGGTGGACATTTTAATTGTTTGTACCTTGGCCTATTGTGAACAGTGCTGCTATGAATATTTGTGTACAAGTTTTTATTTGAACACCCGTTATCAGTTCTTTGGGTATATATCTAGGAGTGGAGTTGTTGAAACATATGATAATTACATTTTTATATTTTTAAGAAAATGCCAAAGTTTTGTACACATAGATTGCACCATTTTACATTTCCATAAGTAAAGTTTAAGGGTCCCCATTTCCATACATTGTTGCCAACATTTGTTACTTTTATTTATTTTTAATATAACCATTATAGTGTTGGGAAGGGGTATCACATTGTGGTTTTAATTTGCATTTCCATCATGACTACTGATGTTTGACATCTTTTCATGTGCTTGTTGACCATTTGTATGCCTTGTCTGGAGAACAGTCCATGCAAGTCCTTTGTGCATTTCAAATATTGTGTTGCTCTTTTACTGAGTGGTAAAAGTTCTTGATATATTCTGGATAAAGACTCTTATCAAATATATAATGTGCCTAAATTTTCTTCCATTCTGTGGGCTGTCTTTTTACTTTCTGGATAGCCTCTTTTGATGTATAGAGGTTTGTAATTTTGAGGAACTCTAGATTATTTGTTTTTTTCTTTCATTGCTTGTGCTTTAATGTCAGATCTAAGAAACTATTGCTAAATGCAAGGTCATGAATCCCTTGGTTTATTCCAGAGTACTGTCATCCCTCAGTATCCACTGGGCTAGGGTTTAGGTCTGGCATTTGAGTCAGGTCAGGGGTCAGGGTTATGGGTCAGGGTTTGAGAGTCAGAGTAGAGGGTCTAGGGGTCTGGGGTTAGGGTGTTAGGGTTAGAGATTAGGGCTCCTTAGGTTTAGGGTTAGGTTTAAGCATAACTGGCCCCCATTGCCCTTCCTTTCTCCTCTCTGAGGTCTCTAGGATGGATAGGATTTGCCCAGGGTCACACATGAGTCAGGGAGTTGAGCTGGACCACTGTTTTTCTACGCCCCCAGTCCTGGGCTCTGAGAGAAGAATGAAATGTCTGTACTGTCTCTGAGTGTTTCAGATTGAACTCGATGTCTGTCAAGGGTTGTGGAGGGTGTCAGAAGTCATGCATGGTTTCTTCCTGCCCTCCCATCTGGGAAAGGTGGTGCTGGCCCTACTCTGCCTGGGCAGTCCCAGTTCCAGCAGAGTGCCCAGACAGGAGGGCACTCAGTGGACATGTGTGGATTAATGCAGGACTGGGTATAGCAACCTGCCAGCCCCCTGCCTACTTGAGGGCTGGTGGGGCCCTCCTGGGACTGCAGACATCCTTTGTCCCATCTGAGTGGGTGTCAATAGACCATCAAGCCTCAGGCAGGACAGTCCTTGACCTCTGACCATTCAGGCAGGCATCTGTGGTCCTCTAGCTCAGTTCGGACTGGGCCCTGTCAAGACCCCATGGGCAATTAGTGAGCTGACCATGCTGCTGAGCAATGGAACAGCTACCTGGGCACTGTAGATATTCCTTTGAGATGTTTCAACTACCAACATCCATGTGGTTGAGAAAAGGGCCTCCCCTTCACAGCCTCATAGCCTGCCAAGAGAGGTAATAACCCTCTAAATATTTGAGTGTGTCCATTACACAACAACCATACAGCAGACCATGGCCCTGCAATCCTTTGTCCTTTTAGTTGTTAGAAATTTTGACATTCATATTCATTAAGAATCAAAGTTATGGGAGTAACTGGGCCTCCCAATGAGAGGTTCACACTGAGATTGCATTGTCTTGGAGAGCCATATGCATCCATGTGGCCCCTGGAAATCCTGCCAATTATGGGTTCCATGGCATGGAATAATTCTTGAGCCTCCCATTACTTCATTGCACAAGAGTTTCCTTACCACCCTAGCACTTGGTTTCTTCCCTTAGTAAAGGAGATAGAAGAAACTGGAAAAGGAGCAGTATTGTTTTTCAGGGATGGGTAATTAATATGACCAGGGAGATGCCATAACTCAAGGGCTCCCACCTCTTAGGGGCAGGAATGAGGTCTTTGTGTCTTCTCAGGGCGCATGGTCTGTTCTGGGCCAGCCTCTGAGATGTGAGGACCTGATGCCCCAAGGCAGGAGACTTGAGTTTACCAACAACAATTATCCTGCCTTTTCAGCAAGTGAAAGAACTCTTTGCAGTCTTGGGAGGACAGTAAGAGCACTGGTTGAGTAGCTGAAGCCCCTGACCCTAAGTGAACCCCTTCCTTCCTTTTGTGTCAGATTCTGTGCTGTGCAGTGAGCTCTCATTGACATAGAATCTGCTGCTTTCTCCCAGCCAGCATCTGTTCTCATGCCCAAGTCTAGTACCTCGGTTTTCCTTTGGGAATTACATCTCACCTGCTTCCAGTCCAAATAGTTCCTGAAGGATGAACCCATGTTCCACACAGCTCAAAGATGGGTTTACAACCCAAATCTAGCCAGTCCCATTTTCCATCTTCTGGTGATGGGTCAAAGATGAGAATGAAACCCAAGCCAGGCCAAAGCTATTCAAAACCATGACTTTTCTTACAACCCAAGAAGAGGAGAAACTTTTTCTTGGAAAAAGGATGGTGAGTGGTTGTCAGCCTAGAATTGCTGTTGGCCCAAGGGCAGTGAGAGAGACTGTGCCTGTGAGTGGGGTCCCCCACAGACACTGAGCAGGACAAAGGTTTGGAGAGAAACAAGATCACACTGAGAGAGTGTGAGACACTGGACCTGCCAGGTCGAAATCCATTCTTAAACTTACCACTTGCAAGTATTAATTTATTTCTACCCTTACAATACATAGTAATTTATTTTACTTCAGTAAGTGTGTCCAGCTGCTGGGAATAAAAAAGGTCCTAGTTGACACATCCGAATCAGTAATCCCTGATGCATCCTCAGGTGTCCTCACTGGGTAGGCATGGCTGGGAGAGATGAAAACACTGGCTGGGGTCATATACGAGGGGAGCTGCCAAACAACTCTGTCGCTGTTCTTTCCCTGTCCTGGGAGACGGAAACCCTGGAACAGTGATAGGATAACCAGTAGGGGAAGAGGTTCCTCAGAGATTAATTAGTCTTTTTGTATTTTCCTTAATTTAGCGTCCATTTTGGTAATGTGTTTTTACAAGGAAATCACCCATTTCCTCTAGATTTCCAGTTTGTTACAATAGGTTTCTCTTAATTGACTTTTAATTTTTCCAGTCTAATTTTCTACAGAATCATCACAACTAATGAACAAATATTGATACTTTCTTATTAACTGAAGTCCCTATTCATGTTCCCTTTTTTATATCTTTCCTTGTTCCAGGGTCCCAAAGGACATGGGGTCATCATGTCTGTTTAGTCTCTTCTGGGCGTTGACAGTTGCTCAGACTCTCCTTGTTTCTATGACCTTGACAGTGTGGAGGAGGATTGGTCAGGTATTGTGTAAACTGCCCTGCACTGGGATTTGCTTGGTGTTTTTGTTGTAATTAGACTTGGCTTTGTAAAAGCAGATCACAGATGTAAAGTGCTTTCTCTTCACTATACATCAAGAGAACAGGCTCTTAAGGGAACTTCTCACTTATATTCTTAACTTTGGTCACCAGGCTGAGGTAGTGTTTGTGAAGTTTTCACACAGTGAAGTTAATTTTTTCCCATGTTCATCCTGTGTGTCTTATTTAGGAGGAAGTCATAATGCAGAAGCCACACTTGAGGACAGAGTGGTTAGCTTCACATCCCTGATGGACAGCTGAGTGTTTACACGAATCATTAGAAGCTTTCTGCATAGGAGATTTCTATTTAACATCATTCATCATAAACTATGTAACTTATTTTTACCAGTTTGGACACATGAATAATTATTGTGAATTTTTGGGTATAATCCAGCACTACATTATTAGACTGCTTAGTTCATTTTTGCTTTGGCTGTTGAGTGCTTTCTCCACTTGCTCCTGTTTTCATTTTACATAATTTTTCTTTTGTGGGTTTTTAAAATTTTTGGTACTTCTTTACTTTCTGATATTTTAAGATTATCCTGCTTCATATATTTACTGTCTCAGTCCTAGCATCATCCCTTTCTTCAAAGAGCCCTTGTTCCTTTTATTAGAGAATGGTATTAAAAAATTACATGTGGGAGCTAAATATGCTCAGCTGACAGTGCATGGAAATATATGCATGTATCCCAGCCTATACATATACACATAATTATAAAGATTTCCATGTGGAACTATGTATATCTCTATTAGGCTAAAGATAGTTTATATTGATGGTCTCCTACCTGATCTGTTATGACACGGATATTGTAACCTTCTCCCTTTGTTTGTCTGTGACTTCCCACTCCAGTGGTAAGAAAACTGGCTTCCACCATTTGTCATTAAATTCAGTGCTTGTTCCATTCGATTACTGATATAGTAGTTTCAGTACTATTAGTTACCACTCTCAATGGGAAAGAACTTACAGAGTCCACTGTGTGCGTACGGCATATTTTGCCTTTGGCCTACAGAGTCTGCTCATTTCCAGAGTTAACTTAGGTCAGCGCATTTTGTCCCACCACCAACAGTGAGTTTTTTTCATACCTTTCTAAATCAGTTAGATTGTTTGTTACATTCTGTATGCCAGTCTTTGACACTCCCATATCCGAAGTAACTAAATTTGAATAGATTGTAATTTACTTGTTGGGTTGTAAAAATATGTGGGTGTAGACAAATGCATAACGACAGGTATTCACCACTAAAGTATCATACGGACCTTTTCAACCACAAATTCCATAAACTGTTTACCATGTCTGTTTTGCCTTTTCTAGAATGTCATATAAATGAGGTCATACAGTGTGTAGCTCTTCAGATTGGATTCTTTCACTTAGCAATATAAGTGTTAGATTCATCTTTTTTTTTTTTTGCGTGGGTTGATGTTTCATTCCTTTGTATCTCTGAATACTATTGCATTGCATGTATATGAGAGGGAAAATAATTTTCCCTCTACCCTTCTATGTCCTTTATTGAGATTCCTGTTGTAATGAAAGGGAGATGAACTAGAGAAAAACAATCAGAAGTTTCATATATACCATGCATACCTCCTGTATATTTGAAAGATATCCAGGAAAACTTAGTCTGGCCCAAGCCATTGCCTTAAAGGCTACCTTCAGCTAAGAACAGAAGAAAGATGTTAGGGAATGGAGGAAGCCATTTAAGGGAGGTTATTAGGCAAAGCACAGTAAACACGGGTATGGTTGTTATGCAGATTTACATCCAGACCTATTTCACTGACAAGCTTTTTTTAAAAAATATTTTTTATTTGGCTGTGCCAGGTGTTAGTTGCAGCATGTGGGATCTAGTTCCCTGACCAGAGATTGAACCCAGGCCCCTGCATTGGGAGTGTGGAGTCTTAACCACTGGACCACCAGGGAAGTCCCAACAAGTTTTTCTTGCTATTTAGTCATCATTCAATTCCTGGTCCAGAGAGGGACATACCCTTATGAATGGAAATATCCTTAATAAATGTAAATTTACCTCATAAAAGGGCATCTTCTACTTGGTTTTCAAAGATTCTCCTGGGTCTGCTGTTTTTTAAATTAATCAGTCCAAAATAATCCTTTTGTCAAATGGGCATATTTTGGGGTGGTGTATTCTGCTCCCCTTGACATGTACGTGCCCTAATTTGCTTACGAATTCATCTACAGAAGAACATCCTGATATCTTTAAGCTTTTAGCCATTATGAATAGAGCTGCTGTGCATTACCTGATGGTAGTTTTTGTGTGAACACAGGTTTTCAAAGCGGTTGTCTAAATACAAGAGGTACTCTTCCTGGATCCTAAGGTGAGACTATTTAGATTTGGAAAAAACTGCCAAACCGTCTTCCAAAGTTGGTTGTACATGCATTCTACCAGCATCTTGAGTATATTCTTGTATGCTTATTTAGTATCTGTTTATCTTCTTTGGACAGGTGTGTGTTTCATTCTTTATCAAATTTTAATGACATTGTTTGGTATAATTTGACTACACACCCTTTATTAGATATGTGTTTTGGAAATACTTTCTTCCAGTTTGTGGTTTGTCTTTTGGTTTTCTGAATAAGTTCTTTCATAGAGTCGAAATTTTTAATTTTATGAAGTCCACATTATCAATTATTTATCTTTTGTTGATAGACTTTTGATGTTGTGTGTTTAAAACGCATCACCAGACCCAAGGTCATGTAGATTTTCTTTTTTTAAAAAAAAATAAATTTATTTATTTATGGCTGCATTGGGTCTTCATTGCTGCATGCGAGTTTTCTCTAGTTGTGGCGAGCGGGGGCTACTCGTCTTTGCCATGCGCAGGCTTCTCATTGCAGTGGCTTCTCTAGTTGTGGAGCATGGGCTCTAGGTGCGCGGGCTTCAGTAGTTGTGGCATGTGGGCTCAGTAGTTGTGGTGCGTGGGCTCTAGAGTGCAGGCTCTGTAGTTGTGGAGCACAGGTTTAGTTGCTCTGAGGCATGTGGGATCTTCCCGAACCAGGGCTCGACCCTGTGTCCCCTGCATTGGCAGGCAGATTCTTAACCAGTGCACCACCAGGGAAGTCCTAGATTTTCTTTTTTCTTCTAGAATTTTTATACTTTGGTAATTTAACCTTGTCTATGGGCACTTTTGAGTGAATTTTGGTTTACGTTGTAAAGTTTGTGTCTACATTCATTTCATTACATATGGTTTCTAATTAATTGTTCCTTAACCATGTTTTGAGAAGATACAGTGAGATACTTGGCTCCATTTCAGTTTGGATTTCCAAACCTAGTATATACAGCAAAACAGCATTCTGGGTGAGGCCTCTGAGTTTGTGAGTGTGGTGCTCCCGGCACTTCTCTGACATCCCACAGGGGGCGACGAACCCACCTGTCTGACCCTGGGGACACAGGTGCATCCGGCACACAGACTTTGCTCTGTGACAAGCAGACAGGAGTTTGTCTCCTGTCAGGGCTTAGGTTTCTGGATCATGGGCCAGTGTCTACACTGACTGGAGCTGGCTTTTCTTAGGACCCACTGGTGAGAAGATGCCATGAGAGGAAAAAATGAGAAAGTGTGGAGAATCTTCCTGTGCAGCTGACTGCTGGGTGGGTAGGCTGCATCTTCAGAGACTTAGGAGAGAAAGGGTTTAATGTGGAATACTGTGCAGTTTTAGTTAGTTTTATGTGCAGTGTAGAGACTGATCAGTGTCGTTCTTTGGAGGCTGGTGTCTAGTTTTCCTGGCACTGTTTGTTGATGGCTTTGGGTAGAATAAACATTTTATTAATAGTCATTTTTCTGATGGATGAGCATGGAATATTGTTTTCTATTGTGTCTTCAATTTCTTTATCAATGCTTTATAGTTTTCTGAGTATAGGTCTTTCATGTCCTTGGTTAAATTTATTCCTAAATAGTTTGTTCTTATGATGGAGTTGTAAATGAGATTGTTTTCTTAATTTTTCTTTCTGATGATTCGTTTTAAGTGTATAGAAACAAAACTGATTTGTGCGTATTGATTCCATATTTTGCAACTTTACTGAATTTATTTTTTAACATTTTTTTTAAAGTAATGTGAAAAATTGTAATGTTAAAATCTCACTGTTTCTACTGCATCCCCAGTAATCTGCAGGACCCAAGACATGGTGCCTACTGATATACTCCTCTCACGGTGACTTTTAAAAAAAAACTTATTTATTTCATTTATTTTTGGCTGTGTTGGGTCTTTGTTCCTGCGCATGGGCTTTTCCTAGTTGTGGTGAGTGGGGGCTACTCTTCGTTGCAGTACACGGGCTTCTCATTGCAGTGGCTTCTCTTGTTGTGGAGCACAGACTCTAGGCACGAGGAATCAGTAGTTGTGGTGCATGGGCTCTAGAGCGCAGGCTCAGTAGTTGTGGCACAGGAGCTTAGTGCTCCACTGCATGTGGGATCTTCCCGGACCAGGAGTTGAACCCATGTTCCCTGCATTCGCAGACGGATTCTTAACCACTGTGTCACCAGGGAAGTCCCTCCCACTGTGCCTGTTAATACCATGTGGACTCCTACCAAGGAAATAACAATCACAACCGTGGTTGAACTTTGTCTGGGTAAGTCTTGGCCTCTATAACAAAGTTTGATGGCTGTCTTATCTGATTTTCTGGCATGGTACTGACATGGTTGTTTTGAAAAATAACTTACTTTCCAGTAATTTAAAATGTAAAGAAAAGTTTCAGTGATGGCAAAAGTACTCACATTTGCCACTTCACACAAAATGCTCAGTGTGTTTTACCCAAAACAGTGTTACCCTCCTGAGGAATCAACGCATAACCCCTAAATGAGGAAATCATGATGCCTACATTATAATTTAGTACACAGGTCCACATCAACTTTCACATGTTGTCCCAACTGTATAAAAATGTCTTTTTCCATCCTGATACAGTTTTCTTTTTCTGGAACCATTACTGAGTTTTTCCCTCATTTGGACAACCTTGATGGATTTAAAGCAGACAAGATGAGTATGGGATCTGGGTGGCCTTTCCTGTATGGCTTGTTTCACTAAGGATGTTTTTCATGTATATTTATGTTGTAAGAAATAGCATTTTTTTTTATTGTCATTAAAAATACAAAACATGACATTTACCATTTAATTCATTTTACGTATACACTTGTGGTATTGACTGCCTTCATATAGTTGCACAAACAAGTTAACTAACATGTGTAGCCCCTGTGTGCATGGGAGATACCCAGGAAATTGAGTAACACCCAGAAATGGCCTATGACATCACCTTAAATACCATCTTCATCTCAAAGAAAAAAAAGGAAGGGTATGGTTGTTTCTGTCTACATTCATTTGCATATGGTTTCCAATTGATTGTCCTATAACTAGTTTTGGAGAAGTCATGGGATAGTTGGCTTCACTTCAGTTTGAATTTCCAAATTTGGTGGATTCTGCAGGCTTGATACAAGTTTTACAAACAATATTGGATCAGGACATCCCATGGTATAATTGGTATTAATGGTTTGTTCAACAATTAAAGTTCTGTGTGATATGAGTTCAGCCTGGAGTAATCCTGGTTAGTTTCTATCTGTTATACATTTGTCCCAGGATGAAAGGACAAGAAAAACAAAGCCTGCTTTATAAAAGTGTCTTCAAACTAATTGATGGTATAATCTCCACCTAATTCTTTTAAAATTTATTTCATTGAAGTATAGTTGACTTACAATGTTGTGTTAATTTCTGCTGTACAACAGTGATTCATATATATATATATATATATATATATATATACACATACATATACACACACATACTGTTTATTACATATATTCATATGGTTTACTACAGGGTATTGAATATAGTGCTGTACAGTAAGACCTTGTTGTTTATCCATCCTATATATAATAGTTTGCATCTGCTAATCCCAAACTCCCAATCCTTCCCTCCCCCGTCTTCCCCTTGGCAACTACAAGTCTCCTTTCTATATCTGTTAGTCTGTTTCTGTTTTGTAGATTCATTTGTGTCTCATTTTGGATTTCACATATAAGTGATATCATATGGTATTTGTCATTCTCTGTCTGACTTCACTTAGTATGACAATCGCTAGATCCATCCATGTAGATGCAAATGGCATTATTTCACTCTGTTTTATGGCTGAGTAATATCCCATTGTATATATTTATCACATCTTCTTTATCCATTCATCTGTTGATGGACATTCAGGTTGCTTTCATGTCTTGGCTATTGTGAATAGTGGTGCTATGAACATAGTGGTGCATGTGTCTTTTCGAATTATAGTTTTGTATGGATATGTGCCCAGGAGTGGGATTGCTGGTTCATATGGCAATTCTATTTTTATTTTATTTATATTTTTATAAATTTATTTATTTTATTTTTATTTTTGGCTGCATTGGGTCTTCATTGCTGTGCACAGGCTTTCTCTGGTTACGGTGAGCAGGAGCTACTCTTTGTTGCAGTGTGCGGGCTTCTCATTGTGGTGGCTTCTCTTGATGGGAGCATGGGCTCTAGGCACGCGGGCTTCAGTAGTCGTGGCACATGGGCTCAGTAGTTGTGGCTTCTGGGCTCTAGAGCGCAGGCTCAGTAGTTGTGGTGCACGGGCTTAGTCACTCCACGGCATGTGGGAACTTCCTGAGCCAGGGCTCCAACCCGTGTCCCTTGCATTGACAGGTGGATCCTTAACCACTGCGCCACCAGGGAAGCCCCGGCAACTCTATGTTTAGTTTTTTGAGGAACCTACATACTGTTTCTCATAGTGGCTGCAGCAAATTACATTCTGACCAACAGCATGGGAGGGTTTCCTTTTCTCCACACCCCCTCCAGCATTTATTTGTAGACTTTTTATTGATGGCCATTTTGACCACTATGGGGTGATACCTCACTGTAGTTTTGATTTGCATTGTTCTGATAATTAGCGACATGGAGCATTTTTCATATGCCTATTGGCCATCTGTATGTCTTCTTTGGAGAAATGTCTATTTAGACCTTCTGCCTACTTTTTGATTTTTTTTTTGAGTTGTATGAGCTGTTTCTATGTTTTAGAAATTAGGCCCTTGTTGGTCACATCATCTGCAAATATTTTCTCCCAAACAATTAGCACAGGTGCTGGGACAGCTGGATACCCACACGCAGAAGAATAAAGTTGGACCCTTACCTGCCCCCCCATCCCATATACAAAATCAACACAAAATGGATCAAAGGCCTAGATGTAAGAACCAGAATTATAAAACTCATAAAACATGAGAGTAAATCTTCATGACCTTGGATTTGGCTATGATTTCTTAGATCTTCTACCAAAAGCACAAGCAACAAAAGATAAAATAGATGAATTGGGCTTCCTCAAAATGAAAAACTATTGTGTATAAAAGGAACAAGGAATAAGATAATCCACCATCCAAAATGGCACAAGATGTTTGCAAACCATGTGTCTGATAAAGGACTGTAGCCCACCAGCCAAGCCCCCAGTGGTCCAGTGGAGTGTCTGTGTGGCCCTTCCCATCCTAGGTGATCAGGAGATTTCAGACCCCACAGCACCCAAGGGCCGGACACAGGTCATCCTCAGCACCCTAAAGGAGTGAGTGATGGATTGTTTTGAGCCCACATTCCCTCCCATTACTGCCCTCAAAGGCTGAAGGCTTCAGCATGCTTCCAGAAGGACACAGAGTATTTGCAAATCTTTGAGAACCAAGAGAAGAGTCTTCACTTTCCTGAAAAGGGCATCTTATTATTTCACAAGGTGAACATTTTCAATCTGGCTCCCAGGGGTGCCCACTCACCTTCTTTATTTCTCTGAAAGTGGGCATGGTGGTTTGGCTGTCCCCAATCCCCACACCAGGTGACAAGGCCAGTGGGACCAGCTCCTGGTGGTCCTTAGCTTCATTGGAGATTAACCCAGTCTCTCAGCCTGAGATTAAACTTGGACACCCTTGCTTCTCCCCATCACGAATTCTCATCTCCTGCCCTGTCTCTTTTCCTCTTGCTTTTCAGAATCTGGTTTACCTGGTGGTCACCACTCACAGTTCCCTCATAATGCAGAGATTTCTCCTCGAAAGAAAGGTTCTGGAAAAATCAGAGGGATAAATAAAGAATGCAGATGATTTCTGCCTTGTGCTGATGCCCAAGAGGGTGATGAGAATGAGTGTTTTCATTAGAATTTTAATGTGGCAAATAATTTATATTATAAATATGCCAATGGGGAGATCCATCTAAAAAATGTTAGAGGTAACTCCAATGGTTTTACAACAAACAAGGACACTGGACCCTGTGTCCAGACACTGGCTGAGCGATTGCTACCCTGAGCTGCAGTCCCCTGGAGGGTGGAGTGGCCCTGACCCTCCTCCCGCAGGTCAGCCTTCTCAGGCATATCCCACGTGGGACCACTGCATTGCAGAATCTTATTTAGAGTGGCCAATGGCAGGCAGCTGGCTAGAGGTGTGGTCAAGAGAAAACTGCCCGTCAGCCTGGGACAACCCCAGGGTGAGGCCTTAGTAAGGGCCAGTGTCATGTCATTAGTTAGGGCCAGCAGCATCAGGGCCAAAGTTAAGACCATTGTCAGGGCATTAGTGAGGGATATAATTAGGGTGTTAGTTAGGTAAAGAGTCAGGTCATTAGTTACAGACAGTGGCAGGGCCTCAGGTAGAGCCTTCATCAAGGCCTTAGTTAAGAAGAGCATTGGAGCTTCACCAATGTAAGGGACAGCATGAGGATGTTAGTTAGGGCCAGCCACCAGGCCTTAGTTAGGGATAGTGTCAGGACCTCAGAGAAAACTTGAGGGCCTTAATATAAGACAGTTTAGGCCGTTAGTTAGGGACACATCAGAGACTTTCTTAGGGACATATTCAGGGCCTTAGTAATGGTCAGGATCGGGGTGTTATTTAGTGACAGTAAATGCTATGAGGGACAGCTTCAGGGCCATAGTTAGGGACAGTGTCAGGGCCTCAGTTAGAGATAACTTAGGGCCTTAGTAAGAGAGAATTCAGGCCGTTAGTTAGGGACATCATAAGAGACTTCCTTAGGGACATTTTCAGGACCTTAGTTATGAACATGATCAGGGCGATAGTGTCAGATATCTCAGTCTATTAGGGTCACTGTCAGGGACTTAGTTAGAAGTAGTTCAGGCTGTTCCTTAGGTATATTCTCATGGACTTAAATAATGCCAGAATCAGAGCTGTAGGTAGGGCCAGTGTCAGGGTGTTATTGTGGGATGTCTGCAGCTATTAGGGACATCGTCAGGGTATTAGTTAGGGAAAGAGGCAGGCCATTATTGTAGACAGTGTCAGGGTCTCAGGTAGAGACAGTGTCAAGGCCTTAGTTAGAAAGAGCATCAGGGCCTTAGTTAGGGACAGTGTCAGGACCTCAGGGAAAACTTGAGGGCCTTAGTAAGAGAAAGTTCAGGCTGTTAGTTAGAGACACCTCACAGACTTTTTTAGGGACATATTTAGGACCTTAGTAATGGACAGGATCAGGACATTATTTAGTGACCACTTAGGCTCTGAGGGACAGCATCAGGACCTAAGTTAGGGAGACCATCAGGGTCTTAGGGACAGGGTTAGGGACTATGTAAGTTATAGTTCAGACCATTAGCTTGAGACAGCATCAGGGGCTTTCTTAGGGAGAATGTCAAGGCTTCAGTTAGAGACAATTTGCAGGCCTTAATTAGACACAATTCAGGCTGTTACTTAGGGACATCTTCAGAGCCTCAGTTAGGGACAGCATCAGGGTGATAGTTAGGGAAGGAGTTGGGCCATTACTATAGACGGTGTCAGTGACTCAGGTAGAACGTGCATCAGGGCCTTAGGGACAGGGTCAGAGACTTACTTAGGGACATATTCAGGGCCTTAGTTATAGACAGCATCAGGGCATTATTGAGAGATATATGAGGCTATTGGGGACAGCATCATGGTGTTAGGGAAAGAGTTGGGGCATTATTACAGACAGTGTTAGTGCCTTAGGTAGAGACATCATCATAACCTTAGTTAGGAAGAGGGTCAGGGCCTTAGCTAGAGACAGGGTCAGGCCAACAGTGAGGGCATCTAAGGCTATTAGGGACATCGTCAAGGCCTTAGACTGGGTCAGCATCAGGGTTGTTGTGTCGACCAGTGTCAGGGCATTAATGAGGGACAAAATTAGGGTGTTAGTTAGGGAACGAATCAGGTCATTAGTTACAGGCAGTTTTAAGGCCTCAGGTAGAATCAGCGTCAAGGCCTTAGTTAGGAAGAGCATCAGGGCCTCAATTAGGTTCAGCATCAGGACGTTAGTTAGGGCCAGCAACAGGGCCTTAGTTAGGGACAGTGTTGTCGAAACCTCAGAAATAACTTGAGGGCCTTAGTAAGAGACAGTTCAGGCCGTTAGTTAGGGACACTTCAGAGACTTTCTTAGGGACATATTCAGGGCTTTACTAATGGACAGGATCAGGGTGTTATTTAGTGACAGACTAGTCTATGAGGGAAAGCATCAGGGCCCAAGTTAGGGAGAGTGTCAAGGTCTTAGGGACAGGGTTTGGGTCTTCATAAGTTATAGTTCAGACCATTATCTTGAGATAGCATCAGGGGCTTGGCTAGGGAGGATGTCAAGGCTTCAGTTAGAGATAACTTGAGGGACGTAATTAGACACAGTTCAGGCTGTTACTTAGGGACATTATCAGGGCCTTAGTTAGGACTAGTGTCAGGGCGTTAGTTAGGGACAAAGTTAGGTTGTTAGTTAGGGAACGAGTCAGGTAATTATCAGTTACAGATAATGTTAGTGCCTTAGGTAGACATCGCATCAAGTCCTTACTTAGGAAGAGCATCAGGGCCTCAGTTAGGGACACTGTCTGGTCATTAATAGGACCAGCCTCAGAGTGTTAGGTAGGGCCATTGTCAGGACATTAGTTAGGGGCAGCTTCAGGGCCTTAGTTAGGGACAGTATCAGGGCCTCTGTTAGAGAAAACTTAAGATGCTTAGTAAGAGACAGTACAGGTGTTAGTTAGGGACATTGTCAGGGCCTTAGTTAGAGACAGTGTCAGGGACTTAGTGATAGCATCAGGGCCTTAGTTATTGATAGTATCAGGGCCTACATTAGGGACAGTGTCAGCATTGATTTAGGGACATGTCAGAGCCTTAGGGAAAGTGTCAGGGCCTTTGTTAGCACCAGTGTCATAGCATAATTAGGGAAAAAGTTAGGCCATGAGTTAAAGACAGACTTAGGGAATTAGAGACAGCGTCATGGTCTTAGTTAGGACCAGCGTCAGGACATTAGCTAAGGATAGTGTCAGGACCTTAGTTATTGACAGCATCAGGGCCTACGTTAGGGACAGCATCAGGGCCTTAGTTACAAACAGTGCCTCAGCCATTATGAGAATAAAATATTCTGTTGTTTATAAACTATCAAGTCTCTGGTATTTCATTTTAGCAGCCAAAGAGCTGGCTGAGGATAAATATCCCTTAGCTTGAATGCCTATCAAAAGAAACCTTCAAATCTCAAAAGAAAAGAGAAAATGGGCTGGAAAGAAACCAACAGAACCTAATAATCAATAATTGTGGAACAACTAAAAATGCTATGACATATACATAATGGGTATAGCAAGAGAAGAATAAAGATAGAAAACAGAAAATATTTTTAAATGACTGAGAATTTCCTCAAATGAATGCCTGACACCAAAACACAATGTGGGAACTGAGACAAAAACATGAATAGTAAAGAAAACTACTGACCAATATCTCTCCAGAACATAGGTGAAAAAATCCTCAAAAAATATTAACAAATTGAATCCAACAATGTTTTGACAGACTTGTATACCATGAATGAGAAGGATTTATCCCAGGTATGCAAGGCTTGTTCCACATTCTAAAATCAAATTACAGCCATCATATTAACAACCTAAAGAAGAAAACTATATTATCATATCAATAGATGCAGAAGACTTTTTAAAAAAATCCAACACTCACTCTTCATGAAAACTCTCAGTAAAATGAAATAAATAGGAGTTTTCTCAAGTTGATAACAAAAATCTACAAAAACTTTCACCTCACATTGTGCTTAGTGGTAAGAAACATGAAACTTTCCCACTAAATTCAGTTAAAAATCAAGGATGTCCCTTGCTCATGCAATAAGGCAAGAAAAGAAATAAAATACAGATTGTGTAGAAAAATAATAAGAAAAGCAACTCAGTTAAAAAGTGGACCAAAACAATTTACAGCCACCTCACCAGAGAATACAGACACTTTGCATGTAAGTATATGGAAGAATAATCCAGATTACATGCTGTCATTAAAATGCAAATTAAAAATACAATGATATACCACAACATAACTCTTAGACTGGCCAAAATGTGGAACAATGACAGCAACAAATGCTGTAGAGGATGTGGAGCAATAGGAACTATCTTTCATTGCTGGTGGAAATGAAAAATAATAGAGCTACTTTGGAAGACAGATAGACACTTTCTACAACATTGAACATACTCTTACTATACAATCCAGAAAGTGTTCTCATGGATGTATACTGAAAGGAGTTAAAAACATTTGTTCATACAAAATCTGCATATGGATATTTTTAGCACATTTATTCAATATTGCCAAAATGTGAATGAAACCAAGGTGTCCTTCAGTAGATGAATGGAAAAATATACTCTAGTATATTCTGGGAATGGAATAATATTCAGCACTAAAAAAGTAAATTATCAAACCATAAAAATATATGGGAAATTCTTTTTTTTCTCTTTTGAAGTATAAATGATTTAAAATAATGTTAGTTTCTGTTGTACAGCATACTGAATTTTTTTTGCAGATTCCATTCCATTATAGGTTATTACAAGATATTGAATAAAATTCCCTGTGCTATACAGTAAATCCCTGTTGCTTATCTATGTTATGTATAATAGTTTGTATATGTTAATTCCATACCCTAATTTGTTCCTCTTCCCCTCCCTTTCCCCTTTGGTAACCATAAGTTTTTTTCTATGTCTGTGAGTGTGTTTCTCTTTTGTATATAAATTTATGTATTTCTTTTTAGATTCCACCTATAAGTGGTCATATAGCATTTGTCTTCCTCTGTCTTATTTCATTAAGTGTAATGCTCTCTAGTTCCATCCATGTTGATTTAAGTAGCATTGTTTTATTCTTTTTTATGGCTGAGTAATATTCCATTATACAGGTACATAAAGCACATCTTAAAAAAAATAATTAATTAATTTCTGGCTGCATTGTGTCTTCGTGGCTGCGTGCGGGCTTTCCCTAGTTGCGGCAAGCGGGGGCCGCTCTTTGTCATGGTGTGTGGTCTTCTCCTTGCAGTGGCTTCTCTTGTTGTGGAGCAGGGGCTCTAGGCACATGGGCCTCAGCAGTCATGGCACGCAGGCTCAGTGGTTGTGGCTCACAGGCCCAGTTGCTCCACCGCATGTGGGAACTTCTCAGACCAGGGCTCGAACCTGTGTCCCCTGCATTGGCAGATGGATTCTCTACCACTGTGCCAGCAGCCAAGTCCCTACCACATCTTCTTCTTCTTTTTTTCATTATGTGGGCCTCTAACTGTTGTGGCCTCTCCCATTGCAGAGCACAGGCTCCCTAGGCGCAGGCTCAGCGGCCATGGCTCATGGGCCCAGTCGCTTCGTGGCATGTGGGATCTTCCCAGAATGGGGCACGAACCCATGTCCCCTGCATCGGCAGGCGGACTCTCAACCACTGCGCCACCAGGGAGGCCCTGGAATTCTTAAATGCATATTACAAGGTGAAAGAAACCAGTATGAAAATGGTGCAAGATATATGATTCCAAAGATATGATATTATGTTAAAGACATATGTATAAGACAGTTAAAAGTTCAGGGTTGCCCACGGTGGCAGAGATGGGGCAATGAATAGCTTAAGTCTAGAGAATTCTCAGGATAATTAAAATAATCTGTATAATACTATTGATATAATGATGGATTCTTGTCATTATGCATTTGTCCAATCCCACAGAATGTACATCACTAAGGAAGAACCATAAGGTAAACTATGGTCTTTGAACAAGTATGATGTATCAATGTAGATCCATTGATGATACAAATGTACCACTCTTTTGTAGGGTGTCGAGCATCAGGGGCCTATACCTGTGTGGGAACAGGAAGCGTATGGGAAATCTCTGTCATGTTTTCACTTTTGCTATGAACCTAAATGGCTTTTTAAACAATCACTTAAAATTTAAATATTTACATTGGTATGTGGAGCATGAAACGCTTATTGGCATATATTAAAAGATTCCAAAACTAAAAATAGAACTACCATATTACCCAGAGATTCCACTCCTGGGTGGATAACAAAAACAGCCCCAAAACACTAATTCAAAAAGATACATGCACCTCAATGTTCATAGCAGCAGTTTTTACAAATACCAAGATATGGAAGCAAGCTAAGTGTTCATCAACAGATGAATGGATAAAGAAGATGTGATATATATACACACAATGCCATCCTACTCAGCCATAAAAAGCATAAAAGGTTTCCATTTTCAGCAACATGGGTGGAGTTGGAGGGCATTATACTAAGTGAAATAAGTCAGACAGAGAAAGACAAGTACTGTGTGATATCACATATATGTGGAATCTAAAAAGTACAACAAATCCGTAAATATAACAAAAAAGAAAGCTCACAGATATATAGAACAAACTAGTGGTTACCACTGGGGAGTGTGAAGGAGCAATATAAGGGTTAGGAAGTGGGAGGTACAAATATTGGCTGTGGGTGGGGATGTATTTTACAAAACAGAGAAAATAGCCAATATTTTATAATAACTGTAAATGAAAAGTAAACTTTTTAAATTATATAAAAATTTATTTATTTATTTATTTATTTTGTTGAGCAGAGTTCCCTGTGCTATACAGTAGGTCCTTGTTGTTACCCATTTTAAATATAGCAGTGTGTACATGTCAAACCCAAACTCCCTAACTATCCCTCCCCCCTCCGAATTCTATTTTTTAAAATGTTTATTTATTTATTTTTTCTTATTAGTCATCCATTTTATACACAACAGTGTATACATGTCAATCCCAATCTCCCAATTCATACCACCACCACCACCCCCGCCACTTTCCCTGCTTGGTGTCCATACGTTTATTCTCTACTTCTGTGTCTCAATTTCTGCTCTGCAAACTGGTTCATCCGTACCACTTTCTAGGTTCCACATATATGCGTTAATATACGATATTTGTTTTTTCTCTTTCTGACTTACTTCACTCTGTATGACAGTCTCTAAATCCATCCACGTGTCTACAAAAGACCCAATTCATTCCTTTTTATGGCTGAGTAATATTCCATTGTATATATGTACCACATCTTCTTTATCCATTCGTCTGTTGATGGGCATTAAGGTTGCTTCCATGACCTGGCTAAACTTTTAAAATTGTATAAAAATTTAATTTTTAGAAAAGAATAAAATAAAATTTTTAAATGATTCAATATTCTCAAAGAATATTTGAAAAAGTAGATATGCTTTTCCCTAATTTTTATTTAATTAGTGTACTTTAAAGATGTGAGAAAGTATAAAGTGGGGATTGGGAGAACAAACTGTGACACTACAGTTTATAACACACACAATAAACAAATTATTCTGATCTGTTGATTCATTTATAATGTGCTTTATTACTTAATATAGATTACGACTTTTTTTGTTAATCATCAGATGTGCATTCATGGCATTATTTTCAAAAGTTTCTGTCCATCCCCAACCCAAAATGTTAATCCACCCTCCATTGCTGCCTTCGGTTTATTTTCAAACAAATCTGTGATGTAAACAACTTTGTGCCCTGCATCTTTTGGGGTATGGAGTCTCAGCTCACCTGAGGACTGGTGGTCATGCTCTGCCCCCGGGAAGTCTTGTGGGTCAAGTGGGCTCTGAGAGGAGAGGGGGCTAGAAGACCTGAGGACTAAGGGTAACTTTGGGTAGATTTCTAAGAGTGACCCCTCACTCATCCCTAAACCCACCACGTGATTTCCACCAACACAGCAACATCTACCTTAGGCAACAGCAAGGCCACACCCATTCCTGGAGGAGCTCATCCCCTAGGAATAAGGCCCAGGGAACCTGCACTTCTGGAAGTTCTTAACCCAAACCTCTATGCTACGCAGTGGTCTCAGGTGTGCTATGCCTGATATCTCTAGCTCAGTGCTGTTTAATACAGGTCTGAGGGAGTAACATCTGCTCCAACAAAAAACTTGTTAAAGATGCCATTTCATCAGCCCCACAGGAGGATCATAACTTAGAGTGGGACCCTGATTCCTCCCAAATTTGTATGCAGTTTGAAGCTGCAGAAGAAATGTTCGCTACGTGGTTCCCGTGCAGTTTCCCATTAGTACTTCATGATGAGTATTTAGAAATAACATCATCTGTGCCCTTCCCACAGAGTCTGTCTATTGATCTGGGTGGGAGCATCCGTGTTGTTTTAACTCTAGGTGATTCTAATGTGAGGCCAGGTTTAAGCCCGAGGGCTGCTGGGTAGTGGGTGAGAGTTGCTTCCAGTCTTTTGTCCTTCTTCCTTTGGGGAGGCATCGGTGTCTGCTCTACATGGGACTGGAAGGGACAGAGCATTATAGTCCACTTACTCTGTGCTGTAGCAGAGTTTCTGAGCATCTGCTTGAGGGGAGAGTATGTGTAGACAGGAAAGAAAAAGCTCACAGTTTGGTCTCCATTCAGGGGCTCATCGTTCCTGAATGTCTCTTTTTCAAGAGGTTGGCATTTCAGCGTTTCAAGGTCCTTTTGTCTGTGGCTGTGGTGGGAACAGGTGAAGGAGCTGTGCTGATGGTGCTGAAGGCATATTCTCAACATGCTGATGTGGTTCCTCAACATAATGTCCATGACAAAACGACCAGAGCAGGAAGAAGTTGAGGAGGGGATGGCAGCTTCGCAGGTGACTGTCCTGTCCTGGGTCAGAGGCTGTGTCTGCTTTTCCTCCTGAAATTTCATGGATTATGAACCTACAAACTTTTAATATTCTACTCCTGATGCTGCTGCCTTGCCAAGTTGTTTTTCAACTACTTATTTTTTTCCTTCTTATGATAGTCAAAGTCCACTCTTTAGAATACCTCTCCCCTGTGATCCAGAGCCTTTTCTCCATTGTCTGCATCCAGGCTCCCTAAAGAGCATGGAGAATTCTCACTATGAATAAATGACATTCAACTATTGAAATGATTCTCTTTGTGAAAGATCAACATGGGAAGGCAGTAATATCTAAAATGCCCTATGGCATAATTTCAGATGCTGGATATTAGTGAAGAAGGGAAAGTGGAATGATTAATGTACATTTGAATACAACAGAAACGTCAGCTTATCACAGCAGGATTAAGAAAATACTCTTTTAAGTGCGATGGCATTAGTGGCCCAGATAACTCAAGGTTCTGGGAGAAAAAGTAATTAGGAGAGATTTGCTCTGTATATTGATAAGAAAGACTACTTAAATACAGTGTAACAGTCAGGGAACATGGGAGGTATATGTGGAGTGAAAGTGACATTTTTTTCATGATAGTTTCAGATTATGATTTTCTTATGTATTTTCACCCAGAATACCACAGTAGTGAAAATGTTTCTTGTGAGCTTCAGTCACCTGATAACCATTTGTCCCATTACCCCTGATGTTCACTGGTTCAGGTGCTTTCTGCAAGATTCCTCCACTATGAAGTTCATATATTTTATCTTTAGTAAATGTCTGGTGTGATTCTCTGAGAAACTGTGCATAAACCATCAAGGTAAATCTGGAAAACTCCATTTCTTCTTAGTTTGGTTTTTTTTGGTTTTTTTGCTTGTAGTTTTCTTTGGAAAATGAACACTGTCACCTTTGTTTATTAAAGATATTGGCTTTTCAACTGGAGGTTGTAATTGGCCAAGCCTTGTTCTTGTAAGTTTCCGTTGTACTCCATACTCAGGTAACAGACATACTCTTCTTTATCACTTCTTTCTATTTTCAAAAAAGTTTACAAGAATCTCATTATTAACGTATGCTCAACTGTGTTTAATTTATGAAATAAAGCTCAACTCAAATAATTTTTCAAAGAAATCAGAGATTAAGAACCAATAGCTCTAACTAATTTTATATCATTGTGAGTATGTCTCCCTTAGTGTATTTATAATATACAAAGTGTATCACCCACAAGTAGATTTATATGATTTACCCAATTAAAAATGGTTCATATTAATTCTTCTTTAAAGGTTTGTTAGAATTCACCTGTGAATCCATCTAGTCTTGGTATTTTTTTATTGGGAGGTTTTTAAGAACTGATGCAGTCTCCTTAACAGTAATTTGGTCTGTTCAGATTGTTTCATTTCTTCATGATTCAGTCTTTTTATTTATTTTAAAAATTTATTTATTTATTTATTTGTTTTTATTTTTGGCTATGTTGGGTCATCTTCGCTGTGTGCAGGCTTTCTCTAGTTGTGGTGAGTGGGGGCTACTCTTTGTTGCAGTGTACGGGCTTCTCATTGCGGTGGCTTCTCTTGTTGCAGAGCATGGGCTCTAGGCTCATGGGCTTCAGTAGTTGTGGCGTGTGGGCTCAGGAGTTGTGGCTTGCGGGCTCAGTAGTTGTGGCTTGTGGGCTCTTGAGCGCAGGCTCAATAGTTTGGCGTGTGGGGTTAGTTGCTCCGCAGCATGTGGGATCTTCCCGGGCCAGGGCTCAAACCCGTGTCCCTTGCATTGGCAGGCAGATTCTTAACTACTGCATCATCAGGGAAGCCCCTGGTCTTTTAATTTTTTTTCTTTGGCCAATTGATTATTTAGGATCATGTTGTTTAATTTCCACATATTTGTAAATTTTCCAGATTCTGTCCTCTTCATTTCTGGTTTCTTACCATTATGGTTGAAAAAATACTTAGTACAATGCCAGTCTTATTAAATTTGCGAAGACTTGTTCAGTGACCCATCACATGATCTGTCCTGGAGAATGTTCAATGTGCACTTGAGAAGAATATGTATTCTGCTGTTGTTGGATGGACTGTTCTGTTTTTCTCTGTTCAGTCCATTTGGTCTAATATACAGCTCAGGTTCAGTACTTCCTTATTGATTTTCTTTTTGGATGACCTATTCATTGTTGAAAGTTGGATATTAAAGATCCTTTCACTTTTTTTTTTTAGTATTGTCTATTTGTCTCTTCAAATCTGTTAGTGTTTGGTTAATATATTAAGATCCTCCACTGTTGGGTGCATATTTATTTTTGATTTTTGTCTTGATAAATTGAAAGCATTATCATTATATAATGACCTTATTTATTTTTCCTTGTTGCAGCTTTAGGCTTAAAGTCTATTTTGTCTGGTATAACTCTAGCTACCACTGCTTTCTTTTGGTTTCCACTTGTATGGAATTTCTTGTACCAGAGCTTCAATTTGAGCTTATTTGTGTTTTTAACTCTGAAGTGAGTCTCTGATAGCCAGCATATAGTTCAATCTTGTACTTTTATCTGTCTAACCACTCTATGACTTTTAACTAAAGAATTTAATACATTTATGTTTACAGTAATTACTGACAGTTAAGGACTTACCAATGCCATCTTATTGTTTTCTGGATTTTTTTGTTGTTTCTTGTTCCTTCCACTGTTGCTGCCTTTCTTTGTGAATTAGTGATATTCTGTAGTGGTATGTTATGATTCCCTTCTCTTTATGTTTTCTGAATCTACTATAAGATTTTTGCTCTGTGGTTCCATGAGGTGTACAGAAAACATCTTACAGAGTTAACAGGCTATTTTATGTTGATAATAATATAATTCCATGACACAAACACAAAACTACACTTTTACTCCCCTCCATGAATTTTTGTATATGGTGTTACAACTTACCTCTTTGTATATTGTTTATATATTCAAATAATTATAGCTGCAGTTATTTTAATAATCACATACTTTAACCTTTATACTAAAGTTAACCGGGTAACACACCACCATATCACATTATTAAAAGTATTCTTACCTTAACTATATACTTATGTTTACAAGTCTTATGTATTCTCGTATGTTTTCATGGTACTATTTAGTTTACTTTTATTGTAGCTCAGGAACTCTTTTAGAATTGTTTTAACACAGATATAGTGATTATTAACTCTCTCAGCTTTTTGGGAGAGTTTTAAATCTCTTCATTTAAGAAGGACAATTATGCCAGAGAGGATATTCTTTGTTGGCAGTTTTTTTTTTCATTGAGTAATTTGAATGTATTATCCCACTGTCTCCTGGCCTGTGAGGTTTCTCCTGAGAAATCAACTGATAACCTTATGAGGTTTCACCTGTAAGTTATAAGCTTCTCTCCTCTTGCTGCTTTTCAGATTCTTTGTTTTTGACAGTTTTACTATAATGTGCTTTGGGGAATGTTTTTCTTTTTTTTCTTTCTTTTTTTTTGTTTTTAGTTTGGTGTCCTATGACTTCATGAACTTGGATATGCAAATCTCTCCCCTGATTATGAAAGTTCTCAGCAACTATTTCTTTAAATAAGCCTTCTCTTTATATCTTTTCCTTTCAAGACTCCATAATTCACAGAAGGTTTCTTTTGATGGTATCCTATAGATCACAAAATCCTTCTTCACTCTTTTTTTCTTTGTTCTCCTCTGAGTGGATATATTCAACTTACTGTCTTCTAACTTACAGAAAATTTATTCTGCTTGATCTGTTTGTATATTGATTATGCTTATTGCATTTCTTTTTTCTTATATTTAACATAAAATATTACTTGAATTTAATGGTGCTTTGCTACATTTAAGTGTTATTCTTTGCCATTGTAGCAGTAGCTATCACGCTTGTCATGTCACATAATTATTATTTCTTTATTATGGTTAGAAAAATTAAGATCTAGTCTCTTAGCAAGTATGATGATTATAATACAATACCACGGTTTGTATTGACTATCGTGTGCATCAGATCTTTAGGAATTATTTACTATTAGCTAAAAGTTTGTATCCTTAAACAACATCTCTCCTATTCCCCACACCCCAGCCTCTCATGGCCAACATTCTACTCTTTATTTTTATAAGTGTGGCTTCTTTTTATTTCCATATATAAAGGATATCACATAGTATTTGTCTTTCTCTTTTTGACTTATATCAGCATAATTTAACCAAGGTACATCAATGTGAAAAATCATAGAATTTCCTTCTTTCTAATGGCTAAATTATATCCATTGTGTGTATGTAAATATAGATAAGTATATAGATATAGATATCATATCTTTCTTATCCATTCATCTTTTGATAGGAACTTAGGTTGATTACATATATTGGCTACTGTGGATAATGCTGCAAGAAATATGGGGGTGCATATTTCTTTTCAAGTAAGTGCTTTTATTTTTTTTGGATAAATACCCAGAAATGGAATTGCTGGATCATGTAACAGATCTATTTTTAACTTTTCTGAGCAACCTTCATATTGTGTTCCATAGTTACTGTGAAATTGTATCCCCACTAACAGTTCACATGTGTTCTCTTTTGTCGACATCATCACCAACGCTTATTTTCTCATCTTTCTGATGACAGCCATTCTAACAAGTGTGAGATAATATCTCATTGTGGTTTTTATGTGCATTGTACTGATGATTAGTCATGTTGAGTACATTTTTGTATACTTATTGGCCATCTATATGTCTTTTTGGAAAAATAATCTGTTTCCTTTGCCCATTCGTACATTGGATTGTTTGATTTCTTGTTGCATTTTATGAGTTATTTTAAAACTGTATTTTGATTACAGACCCCTTATCCAACCTATGGTTTGCATTTTTTTCCCATTTGGTAGGTTTACTTTTCATTTTGTTGATTGTCTACATTGTTGTACAATGGCTTTTTTTAAGCTTTATTTATTATTTATTCATGTATTTTATTTTATTTTATTTATTTATTTTTTTTTGGGCTGTGTTGGGTCTTAGTTGCAGCATGCGGACCCTTCGTTATGGTGCGCAGGCTTCTCTCTAGCTATGGCATGTGGGTTTTTCATTTTTTCTCTCTCTGTAGTTGTGGTGCGCTGGATCCATGGTGCGTGGGCTCTGTAGTTTGTGGCACACAGGCTCTCTAATTGAGGCAGGCGAGCTCACTAGTTATGACGCATGGGATTAGTTTCACTGTGGCATGTGGGATCTTAGTTCCCTGACCAGGGGCAAACCCACATGACCTGCATTGTAAGGCAGATTCTTTACCACTGGACCACCAGGGAAGGCCCTAGAGCTTTTAAGTTTGATTTCTTCTTGGTTGTGGATTTCTGCTTTTGTTGTTTGTGCTTTTGTCATCATATTAAAAGAATAACCATCAATACCAGTGTGGAAGAGTTTTTTATTCTTTCTTTTAAGACTTTTATGGTATCAGTTCTTAGGTTCAAGTCTTTGATCCATCTTGAGTTAACTCTTGTGACTGACATAAGATAGGGGTTCAAATTTCTGTTTTGCTTGTGCTTATCCAGGTTTTCTAACAGCATTTATTGAAGACACTATGATTTCTCTATGGTTGTTTTTGCTTACCTTGTCAAAAATTAGTTAACCTCATATATAGGGGTTTAATTCTGGGCTCTCTGTTCCATTGCACTGGTCTGGGTGTCTATTTTGATGCCAGCACTGTACTGTTTTAATTAATATAGATTGTAGTATAGTTGGAAATTAGGAACTGTGATGCCTCAGGTTTTGTTCTTCTTTCTCAAGACTGTATAGGCTATTCAGATTTTCTCTGGTTCCATGAAAAGTTTAGAATTGATTTTTTATTTCTGTGGAGAATGTCATTGGATTTTTGAGAGAGATTGTTAGAATCTAGATGGTGTTAAGGACTTTTGATCTTAGAAATCCCTCCAATCTTCGAATATTGGATACCTTTCCATTTTTCAGTGACTTCAATGTATTTTATTAATGTCTTACAGTTTTCAATGTAGAGACTTTTCAACAACTTTGTCAAATTTATTTCTAAATATTTTATTATTTTGGATTCTATTGTCAATTAGATTGTTTTCTTTATTTTTTCAGATGTTTTACTATCTGTGTATAGAAATACAACTGATGATGTATGTTGATTTTATATACTGCAATTTTACATACTTTGTTGATCAGTTACAACTTTTTGGTGAATTCCTTGGGATTTTTTTTTTTTTTTTTTGTGGTACGCGGGCCTCTCACTGTTGTGGCCTCTCCTCTTGTGGAGCACAGGCTCCGGACGCCCAGACTCAGCGGCCATGGCTCACGGGCCCAGCCGCTCCGCAGCATGTGGGATCCACCCGGACCGGGGCACGAACCCATGTCCCCTGCATCGGCAGGCGGACTCTCAACCACTGCGCCACCAGGGAAGCCCCTTGGGATTTTTTATATACAAAATCATACCATCTTCAAATAATGATAATTTTAGTTCTCCCTTTCCTATTTGAACACCTTTCTTTGTCTAGCCTAATAGCTCCAGCTAACACTGCCAGTACTATATTGAATAAGAGTGATTAAGTGGGCATCACTGTCTTGTTCTTGACCTTAGAAAAATAGAATTTACCTTTTTACCAACGAGTATGATGTTAGCTGTGGGATTGTTACATATGACCTTAATTATGTTGAGGTACATTCCCCCCTATACTCAATCTGTTCAGAGTTTTTAATCATAAAAGGATAGCATTTTGTCCATTGCTTTTTCTGCATGTATTGAAATGATTATGTGTTTTTTATTTTTACCCTTTTAATGTGATGTATCTCACATATTCATTTGTTATGTTGAAACATTCTTACATCCCAGTGATAAATCCCACTTGGTCATAGTGTATGATCCTTTTAATATATTGTTGAAGTTGATTTGCTAATATTTTGTTCAGAATTTTTGCACCTATGTTAATCAATTTTATTGACCTGTAGTTTTCTTTTCTTACAGAGTCTTTATTTGACTTTGGTGTTTTGGAAATGCTGGACTCATAAAACAAGTTTAGAAGTATTCGTTTCTCTTCAATTTTGTGGAAGAGTTATTACTGGTGCTAATTTTTCTTCATAGGCTTGGTACAATTTATCAATAATGTCATCTGGTCCTTCAGTTTTCTGTGTTGGGAGTTGTTTTTTTTATTACTGATTCAATCCCTTGTTATTGGTCTGTTTAGATTTTCTATTTCTTCCTGATTCAGTCTTGGTAAGTAGTGTGTTTCTAGGACTTACCAGTTTCTTCTAGGATATCTAATTTGTTGGCATATGTTTGTTCATAGTAGTCTCTTATTATCCTGTATTTCTGTCATATCAGTGGTAATGTCTCCTCTTTCATTTCTGATTTTGTCTTCTCTCTTGTTTCCTAACCTAGCTGAAAGTTTGTGAATTTTATGGTTTTGAAAATCCAGCTTTTATTTCGTTGATCCTTTCTATTGATTTTCTTTTATCTATTTTATTTATTTCCACTCTAGTCTTTATTGTATCCTTCCCTCTGCTAACGTTGGGATACATTTCTTCTGTTTCTAGTTCCTTGAAGTGTAGAGTAAGATTATTTAGGCGCTTTCTAATTTCTTGTCATATGCACTTATGGCTGTAAACTTTCCTCTCTGAACTGCTTTTACAGCATCCCATAGGTTTCGGTAGGTTGTGTTTGCATTTTCATTTGTTTTGAGAGGTTTTTTTTTAATTCACTTTAAAAAAATTTTATTCATTCTATTTATTTAATTTTGGCAGTGTTTGGTCTTTGTTGCTGCGTGTGGGCTTTCTCTAGTTGTGGCAAGCAGGGGCTATTCTTCACTGTGGTGTGCAGGCACTACTCTTCATTGCAGTGCACAGGCTTCTCGTTGCAGTGGCTTCTCTTGTGGAGCACGTGTTCTAGGTGAGTGGGCTTCAGTAGTTGTGGCACATGGGCTTAGCTGCTTCGTGGCATGTGGGATCTTTCTGGACCAGGGCTCCAACCTGTGTCCGCTGCATGGCAGGTGGATTCTTAAGCACTGTGCCACCACGGAAGTCCTTTTAATTCACTTTGGATTTCTTTTTGGACCCATTGATTTTTAGGAAGTGTACTGTTTAGTTTCCACATTTTTGTAGATTTTCCAGATAGACTCTTGTTGATTTCTAGTTCTATATCATTGTGTCCAGAAAATTGATATGATTTTGATCTTCTTAAATTTACTAAGATGTATTTGTGTTTTATGATATGACCTATCCTGGAATATGTTCCATGAGAACAGGTTTTGGATGAAATGTTCTATATATGCCTGTTAAGTCCACTTGGTGTAATGTATAGACGAGAATCTTGATTGTCAGGAAGTTGAAGTGGGGGATATGGGGGATGCTGTTCAAATGGTATAAAACTTCGGTTATGAAAGATGAATGAATTCTCGAGCACTGAGTACAGCCTGGTGAAACAGTCAATTATGGAGTGTATTATACTTTTTTTTTTACATCTTTATTGGAGTATACTTGCTTTACAATGGTGTGTTAGTTTCTGCCTTATAACAAAGTGAATCAGTTATACATATACATATGTTCCCATATCTCTTGCCTCTTGCATCTCCCTCCCTCCCATCCTCCCTATCCCACCCCTCCAGGTGGTCACAAAGCACTGAGCTGATCTCCCTGTGCTATGTGGCTGCTTCCCACTAGCTATCTATTTTACATTTTGTAGGGTATATATGTCTATGCCACTCTCTCACTTTGTCCCAGCTTACCCTTCCCCCTCCCCATATCCTCAAGTCCATTCTCTAGTAGGTCTGTGTCTTTATTCCTGTCTTACCCCTAGGTTCTTCATGGCATTTTTTTTCTTAAATTCCATATATATGTGTTAGCATATGGTATTTGTCTTTCTCTTTCTGACCCACCTCACTCTGTATGACAGACTCCAGGTCCATCCTCCTCATTATAAATAGCTCAATTTCATTTCTTTTTATGGCTGAGTAATATTCCATTGTATATATGGGCCACATCTTCTTTATCCATTCATCCAATGATGGACACTTAGGTTGTTTCCATCTCCAGGCTATTGTAAATAGAGCTGCAATGAACATTTTGGTACATGACTCTTTTTGACTTATGGTTTTCTCAGGGTATATGCCCAGTAGTGGGATTGCTGGGTCATATGGTAGTTCTATTTGTAGTTTTCTAAGGAACTTCCATACTGTTCTCCACAGTGACTGTATCAATTTACATTCCCACCAACAGTGCAAGAGGGTTCCCTTTTCTCCACACCCTCTCCAGCATTTACTGTTTCTAGATTTTTTGATGATGGCCATTCTGACCGGTATGAGATGATATCTCATTGTAGTTTTGATTTGCATTTCTCTAATGATTAATGAAGTTGAGCATTCTTTCATGTGTTTGTTGGCAGTCTGTATATCTTCTTTGGAGAAATGTCTATTTAGGTCTTCTGCCCATTTTTGGATTGAGTTGTTTGTTTTTTGTTATTGAGCTGGTTATAAATTTTGGAGATTAATCCTTTGTCAGTTGCTTCATTTGCAAATATTTTCTCCCATTCTGAGGGTTGTCTATTCATCTTGTTTATGGTTTCCTTTGCTGTGCAAATGCTTTGAAGTTTCAGTAGGTCCCATTTGTTTATTTTTGTTTTTATTCCCATTTCTCTAGGAGATGGGTCAAAAAGGATCTTGCTGTGATTTATGTCATAGAGTGTTCTGCCTATGTTTTCCTCTAAGAGTTTGATAGTTTCTGGCCCTACATTTAGGTCTTTAATCCATTTTGAGCTTATTTTTGTGTATGGTGTTAGGGAGTGATCTACTCTCATACTTTTACATGTACCTGTCCAGTTTTCCCAGCACCACTTATTGAAGAGGCTGTCCTTTCTCCACTGTACATTCCTGCCTCCTTTATCAAATATAAGGTGACCATATGTGCGTGGGTTTATCTCTGGGCTTTCTGTCCTGTTCCATTGATCTATCTTTCTGTTTTTGTGCCAGTACCATACTGTCTTGATTACTGTAGCTTTGTAGTATAGTCTGAAGTCAGGGAGTCTGATTCCTCCAGCTCCGTTTTTTGTTCTCAAGATTGCTTTGGCTATTTGGGGTCTTTTGTGTTTCCATACAAATTTAGATTTAATCAACAAATTATCAATAACGTTCTGAAACATATGGTTCATTACAACAGAGATCACCAGTTAAAGTATAATGTTAAAGCAAATCTTCTGCAGTGAAAAATTACTCCTTTTCCAAACTATCCTTGCACTCATATAACTTTTTAAATGCAATTTAATTTTATATTTTTATTGAAGTATAGTTAATATACTGTATTCCTCCCCCCTACATTTCCCCTATGGTAACCATAAGTTTGTTTTCTTTATCTGTGAGTTGGTTTCTATTTTGTAAATAAGTTCATGTGTATCAATTTTTTTAGGTTCAACATACCAGTGATATCATATGGTATTTGTCTTTCTCAGTCTGACTTACTTACCTTAGTATGTTTATCTCTAGGTCCATCCATGTTGCTGCAGATGGCATTATTTCATTTTTTTATGTCTGAGTAGTGACGACATCTTCTTTGTCCATTCTTCTGTCAATGGATATTCACGTTGCTTTGATGTCTTGGTTATTGTAAACAGTGCTTCAGTGAACATTGGGGTGCATGTATCCTTTGTTTCCTTTAAAAAATAATTAATTTTAAACATCTTTATTGGACTATAATTACTTTACAATGTTGTGTTAGTTTCTGCTGTATAACAAGGTGAATCAGCTATACTTATACATATATCCCCATATCACCTCCCTCTTGCATCTCCCTCCCACCCTCCCTATCCCACACATCTAGGTGGTCACAAAGCACCAAGCTGATCTCCTGTGCTATGTGGCTGCTTCCCACTAGCTAACTATTTTACATTTGGTAGTGTATATACGTCAGTGCTACTCTCTCACTACATCTCAGTTTACACTTCCCCTGCCCTGTGTGCTCAAGTCCATTCTCTATGTCTGTGTCTTTATTCCTGTCTTGCCCCTAGGTTCATCAGAAAGTTTTTTTTTTTTTTAGGTTCCATATATATGTGTTAGCATACAGTATTGGTTTTTCTCCTTCTGACCTACTTCACTCTATAGGACAGACTCTAGGTCCATCCACCTCACTACAAATAACAATTTCGCTTCATTCTATGGCTGAGTAATATTCCATTGTATATATGTGCCACATCTTCTTTATCCATTCATCTGTCAGTGGACACCTAGGTTGCTTCCATGTGCTTGTTATTGTAAATAGTGCTGCAATCAACATTGTGGTACATGACTCTTTCTGAATTATGGTTTTCTCAGGGTATATGCCCAGTAGTGGGATTGCTGGGTCCTATGGTAGTTCTATTTGTAGTTTTTAAGGAACCTTCTTACTGTTCTCCATAGAGGCTGTATCAATTTACATTCCAACCCACAGTGCAAAAGTGTTCCCTTTTCTCCACACCCTTTCCAGCATTTATTGTTCGCAGATTTTTGATGATGGCCATTCTGACCAGTGTGAGGTGATACCTCATTGTAGTTTTGATTTGCATTTCTCTAATGATTAGTGATGTTGAGCATCCTTTCATGTGTTTGTTGGCAATCTGTATATCTTCTTTGGAGAAATGTCTATTCAGGTCTTCTGCCCATTTTTGGACTGGGTTGTTTGTCTTTGTGATGTTGAGCTGCATGAGTTGCTTGTATATTTTGGAAATTAATCCTTTTTCAGTTGCTTCATTTGCAAATATATTCTCCCATTCGAGGGTTGTTTATTCATCTTGTTTATGGTTTCCTTTGCGGTGCCAAAGCTTTTAAGTTTCATTAGGTTCAATTTGTTTATTTTTGTTTTTATTTCCATTTATGTAGGAGGTGGGTCAAAAAGGATCTTGCTGTGATTTATGTCATAGAGTGTTCTGCCTATGTTTTCCTCTAAGAGTTTTATAGTGTCTGGCCTTACGTTTAGGTCTTTAATCCATTTTGAGTTTATTTCTGTGTATGGTGTTATGGAGTGTTCTAATTTCATTCTTTTACTTGTAACTCTCCATTTTTTCCAGCACCACTTATTAAAAAGGCTGTGTTTTCTCCATTGTATATTCTTGCCTCCTTTATCAAATATAAGGTGAACATATGTGCATGGGTATATCTTTCGGCTTTCCATCCTGTTCCATTGATCTATATATTTTTTTTGTCCCTGTACCATATTGTCTTGATTACTGCTGCTTTGTAATAGAGTCTGAAGTCAGTGAGTCTGATTCCTCCAGCTCCGTTTTTCTTTCCCAAGGTTGCTGTGGCTATTCTGGTTCATTTGTGTTTCCATACAAATTGTGAAATTTTTTGTTCTACTTCTGTGAAAAATGTCATGTAGTTTGATAGGGATTACATTGGATCTGTAGATTGCTTTGGGTAGTATAGTCATTTTCACAATGTTGATTCTTCAAATCCAAGAACATGGCATATCTCTCCATCTGTTTGTATCATTTTTAGTTTCTTCCATCAGTGTCTTATAGTTTTCTGCATACAGGTCTTTTGTCTCCTTATGTAGCTTTATTCCTAGGTATTTTATTCTTTCTGTTGAAATGATATATGGGAGTGTTTCCTTAATTTCTCCTTCAGACTTTTCTTCATTCGTGTATAGGAATGCAAGAGATTTCTGTGCATTAATTTTGTATCCTGCTACTTTACCAAATTCATTGATTTGCTCTAATAGTTTTCTGGTAGCATGTTTAGGATTTTCTACGTATAGTATTATGTCATCTGCAAACAGTGACAGTTTTACTTCATCTTTTCTGATTTGGATTCCTTTTATTTCTTTTTCGTCTCTGACTACTGTGGCTAAAGCTTCCAAAACTATGTTGAGTAATAGTGGTGAGAGTGGGCAACCTTGTCTTGTTCCTGATCTTAGTGGAAATGCTTTCAGTTTTTCACCATTGAGGATGATGTTGGCTGTGGGCTTATCATATATGGCCTTTATTATGTTGAGGAAAGTTCCCTCTATGCCTACTTTCTGCAGGGTTTTTATCATAAATGGCTGTTGAATTTTGTCAAAAGAGTTTTCTGCATCTATTGAGATGATCATATGGTTTTTCTCCTTCAATTTGTTAATATGGTTTATCACATTGATAGATTTGCATATATTGAAGAATCCTTGCATTCCTGGAATAAACCCCACTTGATCATGGTGTATGATCCTTTTAATGTGCTGTTGGATTCTGTTTGCTAGTATTTTGTTGAGGATTTTTGCATCTATGTTCATCAGTGATATTGGCCTGTAGTTTTCTTTCTTTGTGACATTCTTGTCTGGTTTTGGTATCAAGGTGATGGTGGCCTCGTAGAAGGAATTTGGGAGTGTTCCTCCCTCTGCTATATTTTGGAAGAGTTTGAGAAGGATAAGTGTTAGCTCTTCTCTAAATGTTTGATAGAATTCTGCTGTGAAGCCATCTGGTCCTGGGCTTTCGTTTGTTGGAAGATTTTTAATCACAGTTTCAATTTCAGTGCTTGTGATGGGTCTGTTCATATTTTCTATTTCTTCCTGATTCAGTCTTGGCAGGTTGTGCATTTCTAAGAATTTGTCCATTTCTTCCAGGTTGTCCATTTTATTGGCATAGAGTTGCTTGTAGTAATCTCTCATGATCTTTTTTATTTCTGCAGTGTCAGTTGTTACTTCTCCTTTTTCATTTCTAATTCTATTGATTTGAGTCTTCTCCCTTTTTTTCTTGATGAGTCTGGCTAGTGGTTTATCTATTTTGTTTATCTTCTCAAAGAACCAGCTTTTAGTTTTGTTGATCTTTGCTATTGTTTCCTTCATTTCTTTTTCATTTACTTCTGATCTGACTTTTATGATTTCTTTCCTTCTGCTAGCTTTGGGGTTTTTTTGTTCTTCTTTCTCTAATTGCTTGAGGTGCAAGGTTAGGTTGTTTATTCGAGCTGTTTCCTGCTTCTTAAGGTTGGCTTGTATTGCTATAAACTTCCCCCTTAGAACTGCTTTTGCTGCATCCCATAGGTTTTGGGTCGCTGTGTCTCCATTGTCATTTGTTTCTAGGTATTTTTTTATTTCCTCTTTGATTTCTTCAATGATCACTTCATTATTAAGTAGTGTATTGTTTAGCCTCCATGTGTTTGTACTTTTTACAGATCTTTTCCTGTAATTGATATCTAGTCTCATGGCGTTGCTGTCAGAAAAGATACTTGATACAATTTCAATTTTCTTAAATTTACCAAGGCTTGATTTGTGACCAAAGATATGATCTATCCTGGAGAATGTTCCATGAGCACTTGAGAAAAATGTGTATTCTGTTGTTTTTGGATGGAGTGTCTTATAAATATCAATTAAGTCCATCTTGTTTAATGTATCATTTAAAGCTTGTGTTTCCTTATTTATTTTCATTTTGGATGATCTGTCCATTGGTGAAAGTGGGGTGTTAAAGTCCCCTACTATGAATGTGTTACTGTCGATTTTCCCTTTTATGGCTGTTAGTATTTGCCTTATGTATTGAGGTGCTCCTATGTTGGGTGCATAAATATTTACAATTGTTATATCTTCTTGGATCGATCCCTTGATCATTATGTAGTATACTTCTTTGTCTCTTCTAATAGTCCTTATTTTAAAGTCTATTTTGTCTGATATGAGAATTGCTACTCCAGCTTTCTTTTGGTTTCCATTTGCATGGAATATCTTTTTCCATCCCCTTACTTTCAGTCTGTATGTGTCTCTAGGTCTGAAGTGGGTCTCTTGTAGACAGCATATATAAGGGTCTTGTATTTGTATCCATTCAGCCAATCTGTGTCTTTTGATGGGAGCATTTAGTCCATTTACATTTAAGGTAATTATCGATATGTATATTCCTATTACTATTCTCTTGATTGTTTGGGGTTTGCTATTGTAGGTCTTTTCCTTCTCTTGTGTTTCTTGTCTAGAGAAGTTCCTTTAGCATTTGTTGTAAAGCTGGTTTGGTGGTGCTGAACTCTCTCAGCTTTTGCTTGTCTGTAAAGGTTTTAATTTCTCCATCAAATCTGAATGAGATCCTTGCTGGGTAGAGTAGTCTTGGTTGCAGGTTTTTCTCCTTCATTACTTTCAGTATGTCCTGCCACTCCCTTCTGGCTTGTAGGGTTTCTGCTGAGAGATCAGCTATTAACCTTATGGGGATTCCCTTGTGTGTTTTTTGTTGTTTTTCCCTTGCTGCTTTTAATATGCTTTCTTTGTA
Organism: Monodon monoceros; assembly: GCF_005190385.1. NCBI lineage: Eukaryota > Metazoa > Chordata > Mammalia > Artiodactyla > Monodontidae > Monodon > Monodon monoceros. The sequence continues at coordinate 134,567,216 of NW_021703768.1, forward strand.
TTTAATTTTTGACAGTTTGATTAATATGTGTCTTGGCATATTTCTCCTTGGATTTATCCTGTATGGGACTCTCTGTGCTTCCTGGACTTGATTATTTCCTTTCCCATATTAGGGAAGTTTTCAACTATAATCTCTTCAAATATTTTCTCAGTCCCTTTCTTTTTCTCTTCTTCTTCTGGGACCCCTATAATTCGAATGTTGGTGCGTTTAATGTTTTCCCAGAGGCCTCTGAGACTGTCCTCAGTTCTTTTCATTCTTTTTTCTTTATTCTGCTCTGCAGTAGTTATTTCCACTATTTTATCTTCCAGGTCACTTATCAGTTCTTCTGCCTCAGTTATTCTGCTAGTGATCCCATCTAGAGTACTTTTAATTTCATTTATTGTGTTGATCATTGTTGCTTGTTTCATCTTTGTTTCTTCTAGGTCCTTGTTAACTGTTTCTTGCATTTTGTCCATTCTGTTTCCAAGATTTCGGATCATCCTTACTATCATTATTCTGAATTCTTTTTCAGATAGACTGCCTATTTCCTCTTCATTTGTTACGTCTGGTGCATTTTTATCTTGCTCCTTTATCTGCTGTGTGTTTTTCTGTCTTCTCATTTTGCTTATCTTACTGTGTTTGGGGTCTCCTTTTTGCAGGCTGTGGGTTCGTAGTTCCTGCTGTTTTTGATGTCTGTCTCCAGTGGCTCAGGTTGGTTCAGTGGGTTGTGTAGGCTTCCTAGTGGAGGGGACTAGTGCCTGTGTTGTGGTGGATGAGGCTGGATCTTGTCTCTCTAGTGGGCAGGTTCACATCTGGTGGTGTGTTTTGGGGTGTCTGTGGCCTTATTATGATTTTAGGCAGCCTCTCTGCTAATGGGTGGGGTTGTGTTCCTGTTTTGCTAGTTGTTTGGCATAGGTTGTCCAGCACTGTAACTTGCTGGTCGTTGAGTGAAGCTGGGTGCTGGTGTTAAGATGGAGGTCTCTGGGAGATTTTTGCCATTTGATATTATGTGGAGCTGGGAGGTCTCTTGTTGACCAGTGTCCTGAAGTTGGCTCTCCTACCTCAGAGGCAGAGCCCTGACTCCTGGCTGGAGCACCAAGAGCCTTTCATACTCATGGCTCAGAATAAAAGGGAGAAAAAGTATAGAGAATTAGTAGAAGTATGAAGAAAGAAAGAAGGAAAGGAGGGAAGGAAGGAAGAAAGAAAGAAAGAAAGAAGTAAAGAAGGAAAGAAGGAAAGAAAGGAGGGAGGGAGGGAGGAAGGAAGGAAGGAGGGAAAGAAGGAAAAAAGACAGAAAGAAAGAAGATACAGTAAAATAAAATGAAGTATAATAAAGTTATTGAATTAAAAAATACTTATTTAGAAAAAAAAAGGGACGGATAGAGCTTTAGGACAAATGTTGGAAGCAAAGCTATACAAACAAAATCTTACACAGAAGCATACACATATACCCTCACAAAAAGAGGTAAAGGGGAAAAAATCATAAATCTTGCTCTCAGAGACCACCTCCTCAATTTGGGATGATTTGTTGTCTAAAGGAGGGAAGGATGGAAGGAAGGAAGGAAAGAAAGAAAGAAAGAAAGAAAGAAGGTAAAGTATAATAAAGTTATTAAAATGAAAATTAATTATTAAGAAAAGAATTTAAAAAAAACCATGGATGGATAGAACCCTAGGAAAAATGGTGGAAGCAAAAGTACACAGACAAGATCTCACATAGAAGCATACACATACACATTCACAAAAATAGGAAAAGGGGAACAAATCATAGATCTTGCTCCTGAAGTCCACCTCCTCAATTTGGGATCATTCCTTGTCTATTCATGTATTCCACAGATTCAGGGTACATCAAGTTGATTGTGGAGCTTTAATCCACTGCTTCTGAGGCTGCTGGGAGAGATTTCCCTTTCTCTTCTTTGTTCTCACAGCTCACAGGAGCTCAGCTTTGGATTTGGCCCTGCCTCTGCGTGTAGGTCGCTGGAGGGCGTCTGTTTTTTGCTCAGACAGGATGGGGTTAAAGGAGCCGCTGATTCAGGGGCTCTGGTGCACTCAGGCCGGGGGGGTGGGGAGGGAGGGGCACTGCGTGCGGGGCGGGTCTGCGGCGGCAGAGGCCGGCGTGATGTTGCAGCAGCCTGAGGCCCGCCATGCATTCTCCCAGGAAAGTTGTCCCTGGATCCCAGGAACCTGGCAGTGGCGGGCTGCACAGGCTCCGCGGAAGAGGGGTGTGGAGAGTGACCTGTGCTCGCACACAGGCCCCTTGGTGGTGGCGGCAGCAGCCTTAGCATCTCCCGCCTGTCTCTGGGGTCTGCGCTTTTAGTCGCGGCTCGCGCCCGTCTCTGGAGTTCCTTTAAGCAGCGCTCTTAAATCCCTCTCCTCGCGCACCAGGAAACAAAGAGGGAAGAAAAAGTCTCTTGCCTCTTCGGCAGGTGCAGACTTTTCCCCGGACTCCCTCGTGGCTAGCCGTGGTGCACTAACCCCTTAAGGGTATGTTCAAGCTGCCAACCCCAGTCCTCTCCCTGCACTCTGTCGAAACCGAAACCCGTGCCTCAGCTCGCAGCCCTGCCTGCCCCAGCGGGTGAGCAGACAAGCCTCTCGGGCTGGTGAGTGCCGGTCGGCACCAATCCTCTGTGCGGGAATCTCCCCGCTTTGCCCTCTGCACCCGTTGCTGTGCACTCTTCCGTGGCTCCAAAGCTCCCCCCTCCGCCTCCCGCGGTCTCTGCCTGCGAAGCGGCTTCCTAGTGTGTGGAAACTTTTCCTCCTTCACGGCTCCCTCCCACTGGTGCAGGTCCCATCCCTATTCTTTTGTCTCTGGTTTTTCTTTTTTTCTTTTGCCCTACCCAGGTACGTGGGGAGTTTCTTGCCTTTTGGGAGGTCTGAGGTCTTCTGCCAGCCTTCAGTAGGTGTTCTGTAGGAGTTGTTCCACGTGTAGATGTATTTCTGGTGTATCTGTGGGGAGGAAGGTGATCTCCGCGTCTTACTCTTCCACCATCTTCAAGCTCCCCCAGATTCTTTTGATTTCCATTTTCATGGAATATCTTTTTCCATCCCCTCACTTTCAGTCTGTATGTGTCCCTAGGTCTGAAGTGGGAGTCTTGTAGATAGCATATATACAGGTCTTGTTTTTGTATCCATTCAGCCAGTCTATGTCTTTTTGTGGGAGCATTTAATCCATTTACATTTAAGGTAATTATCAATATGTATGTTCCTATTACCATTTTCTTAATTGTTTTGGGTTTGTTTTTGTAGGTCTTTTCCTTCTCTTGTGTTTCCTGCCTAGAGAAGTTCCTTTAGCATTTGTTTTAGAGCTGGTTTGGTGGTGCTGAATTCTCTTAGCTTTTGCTTGTCTGTAAAGTTTTCAATTTCTCCATCGAATCTGAAAGAGATCCTTGCTGGGTAGGTTTTTGCCTTTCATCACTTTAAATATGTGCTGCCAGTCCCTTCTGGCTTGCAGAATTTCTGCTGAAAGATCAGCTGTTAACCTTAAGGCGATTCCCTTGTATGTTATTTGTTGCTTTTCCCTTGCTGCTTTTAATATTTTTTCTTTGTATTTACTTTTTGATAGTTTGATTAATATCTTTTATCATGCTTCTCCTTGGATCTGTCCTGTATGGGACTCTATTTGCTTTCTGGACTTGGGTGACTGTTTCCTTTCCCACATTAGGGAAGTTTTCAACTATAATCTCTTCAAATATTTTCTCAGTCCCTTTCTTTTTTGTCTTCTTCTTCTGGGACCCCTATAATTCGAATGCGGGTGGATTTCATGTTGTCCCAGAGGTCTCTGAGACTGTCCTCAATTCTTTTTATTCTTTTTTTCTTTATTCTGCTCTGCAGTCGTTATTTCCACTATTTTATCTTCCAGGTCACTTAGCCGTTCTTCTGCCTCAGTTATTCTGTTATTGATTCCTTCTAGAGAATATTTAATTTCATTTATTGTGCTGTTCATCATTGTTTGTTTGCTCTTTAGTTTTTCTAGTTCCTTGTTAAACATTTCTTTTATTTTCTTCCTTCCTTGTACTTTTGATTTACATTTCTCTAATAATTAGCAATTTGAGCATCTTTTCATATGCCTGTTGGCTATCTGTATGTCTTCTTGGGAGAAATGTCTATTTAGAGCCTCTGCAATTATTTTCATTGAGTTTTTTTTTATATTGAGCTTCATAAATTGTTTGTATATTTTGGAGTTTAATCCCTTGTGGGTTACATCGTTTGCAAATATTTTCTCCCATTCCTCAAGTTGTCTTTTCATTTTGTGTATGGTTTCCTTTGCTGTGCAAAAGATTTTCAGTTTAACTAGGTTCCATTTGTTTATTTTTGTTTTTATCTTCATTACCCTAGGAGGTGGATCCCAAAAGATTTTGCTGCAATTTATGTCAAAATGTCTTCTGCCTATGTTTTCCTCTAGGAGTTTTATAGTATCCATTCTTTCCTTTAGGTCTTTAATTCATTTTAAGACTATTTTTGTGTATGATGTTAAAGAATGTTGTAATTTCATTCTTTTACATGTAGCTGTCCAGTTTTCCCAGCACCACTTATTGAAGAGGCTGTCTTTTCTCCATTGTATATTCTTGCCTCTGTTTTCATAGATTAATTGACCATAGGTGATTGGGTTTACTTCTGGGCTTTCTTTCCTGCTCCATTGATCTATATTTCTGCTTTGTGCCAGTATCCTGTTGTTTTCAGGACTGTAAAGTTGTAGTATGGCCAGAAGTCAGGAAGTCTGATACCTCCAGCTCCATTTTTCTTTCTTAAGGTTAGTGTGGCTACTAGGGGTCTTTGCGTTTTCATACAGATGTAAATTTTTTTTTGTTCTCGTTCTGTGAAATATGCCATTGTCATCTGATAAGGATTGCATTTAATATGTGGGTCTTCGGTTATATAATCATTTTAACAATACTGATTCTTTCAGTCCAAGAATATAGTTATCATTCCACCTGTTTGTGTCATTTTTAATTTCTTTAATCAGCATCTTATAGTGTTCCGAGTATGGTTCTTTTGTCTCCTCAGGTAGGTTTGTTCCTAGGTATTTATTTCTTTTGATGTGATGGTAAATAGGATTGTTTCCTTCAGTTTTCTTTCTCATCATTCAGTGTGCTTTAATGCTCCAGTTCTCCCTTGCACTCATGGTCCAGCCACACACGTGGGGGCCTTGCCACCTGGCTTCCAGTCAAGACCTTGTAAAGATCCATGAAAAATCTGGACTGCAGAGGTGGTCCCTGTGGGCTCCAGCTTAAGAAGTGCTGCCCCAGGGATTCCAGAAATTGAGAAAGGAAAAGTGAATGGAGTAGAGGGGTGGCATAGAGCAGGGTGAGTACCCTGGGAGATTTTGAGAGAAATACTCTCCACCCAAAACCCCTGCTCCTGCAGCTTATCCATTGATGCCATGGGATTTCAGTGCCTTTGAGGAGGTGATGTCTCTGCTTCTTTACTCCTGCGCTCAACACTATGCCAAACCAAATCCTCATCTCTTACTGATTTCCAAGGATTTTAAAGCACTGTTCATGGCTGACGTGGTTTTCAGTCCCCTAAACAGCAGTTTTGAGCTGTCTAAGCTATTTAAAAGTATTCTGCTTAACTAAGACAAAGCTCTATTCTTTTGATAAACTAACATGAATTGAGAGAAAATATGCTTTTCACCCCTTTCCATCAACCTGCTGTGCACTTGGTGGATACAGGATTAGATGCACCTGACACCTCTGACTCTCTGGCCCAAACTGTGTCCCTTCACAGAGGGGACATAGTCTGCCATCAATATCCAATTGTGAACTTAGAGCCTGATTGGGTGGCACAGTGGGCAGACACTGCGAATGCTCTCTGAACTATGATTGCCTTTGTTTTCACCAGAGGTAGGGTTCTGGACTCAGAAATACCTTGTTTGAATCTTGGGCTTACAGTTTACTCGCTACAGGCCTGCATGAGTGTTTGAACCTGGAAAACAGGGCAGGTAGTTGTGAATGTGGAGCATATAAAACCAGTGATATTTTTGATGGCTGCATGTACTCCACCCTGTGCCCGAGCTCTCCAGAGCTCTCCCCAAACTTCTTTCTTCCCTTTAGATCCGAACCTCTTCCTTTCTGTCTACACACCCCTGACCTCAGCAGAAGTGTCTCACTTACTTATCTGTTGCACCATCAGTGATCACAGCCTGTATGCCCAGAGCTATGTTCAGTGCTGGGATCAACGTGAAGCTCCTGACTTTTGAAGGTGCAGGTTTCAGGGGCAGATTCTGAGTTCATACAGGGTCAGGTAAATTAAAGGGTATGGAGCTGATTTAAAGCTGTTCAGTGAGGTACAAGGGTCAGCTGGTTGATTTAAAACCCGATCACGTGACTTGCAGGGTGGTGGTGTAGAGAAGCCCCAAAATGTTGATTTTCTATCTCTTGCCCCAAACGTCATATTTATAACTTTTTTTTATGACTTAGAAAACTAGGGCTGTTTCTCCCTGGACATGAAAGGAGAAAAATACAGTATTTCAGGTTCATTTTAGAAAAAAAAAAAACTCAAGGTAAGGTGATGGTGACATGGTCCAGATCAAATATCTTGGTGGCAAACTCGGGAAAATCATATGAGAAGATCCCAGGCCTGTTGTCTGTCAGCTTGGCAATGACGTTTGAGCAGTGACCAACGTGCTTGAGTGCAGCAGGTGAGGGGATAATGATATCCTCATCCTGTTCTTTATCTGGTCCACAAGTTGAGAGCAAAGAGCTCCGTACAGAGCTCTTGATGTAAGGCTGTGCATGACAGATGGACCTCATATCAAGTGTCTTGAGTGGTGGATGACCTGTGACAACAAGTTATTGACAAATTTTTTAGTGACTGTGTGGACAGTAATTGGTTTGGAAGAATGCTGTGGGAGAAGACACCACAAATATACAGTATATTCAAATTACCTCTCTGTCAAGAAAAAAACTAGAAGCAACCAAATAAAAATATTTGGAACTTATGAAATTAAATTTCACTGGAAAAGAAATTAAAACAATCATTTTACATACCAAGAGGCACCCAACCTCAATGATGGTCAGGGAAAAAAATTACAATGCCAATGTAATCGGTTTATTTTCCATTATATTGAAAACTTAAAGTATCATTGTAGCATGTCTTGTCATAATCAGTGGAAACAAGCCCTTTGATGTATGCTTGCAGGGAGTATACATGACTACTATCCCTTTTGAGGCAGTTTATCTCCTCTTTTGCTTCTTCAGGATCTGGGATTTAGGGGTTCTGTGGGGCTGATGTTTGTGTAATTACCTTGATATTTCCTGTGTCCTTGGGCCTCTGGTCAGTCTCCTTCAGGCATCGATAATTTGATTTCCTGAAGTAGAAGAAAAAAGGCAAACAAATTATATAGAGGTTGAGTCAAGATGGCAGAACAGAAGGATGTGGAATTCACCTCCTCTCAACAATTACATCAAAAATATATACATGTGGAACAATCCTCACAGAATACCTACTGAATGCCAGCAGAATATCTCAGACACCCAGACATGCAAGAAAGATCTCCACATAATGAGATGAGATAGAATGAAAGAAAAAAGAAGAAGCAGCAGCTCCCACCTGGGAGGGAGCTGTGAAAGACAGTTTCCCTCACCCTGGGAACCCCATTCACCAGTAGGCATGTGAGCTGGGACAGAAACTGAGCTGCAGAGGCTTTGAGGAGAGTGCAGCAGTTTGCAACAGACAAAACAGAGACACGCACAGAGGATCTGTGCTACCTCGCTGCAGTCCTCAGCCCAAGACGTGTGGTGTGGGTTTTGGGTGCTGAAACTTGGGCTTCAGAGGACACACCAGGGGATTGGACTGGGTTTGGCCACACACAGACAGCCCGAAGAGGCTGGAGTGTGGTGTTTGCCCAACCTGGGGTGTATGCGGAAGAAGACCAGGCTGGCCATAGAGGCAAAACATCATTGTTGAGGGGCAGCTGAAGGGAGGGTCAGAGCCACCATAGCAGCCTCTTTCTTGGTGCCAACTCTATGACGACCTCTGGGGGCACATAAGCACCAGCAGGTTGCCTACACGTGGAGGTGGAGTTGAAATCAGAGTGGTTCCCAAGGTACTGCCTGACTTAGGAAGCAAGGCTGATACCTGAGCCCTCTCCCCATGGCTGTGCAACTTGCAGATTTATGCCACTGCCACTGGCTTTATAAACTCAGTGCCTGTGGGACATCCGAGTGGACAATGGGCACTCTCGTGGCTGGGACGGGTCCAGCCTTAGCAGCTGTGGGCTTCATGGGCACGGGTACATGGAGGCGGGGCCAGGCTGGAGTTTAGTCTGCTTCCATAGCTCCCACAGTGGATCCATGTGTGGGACACTGTGGTCCTGGCACCTGACATCAGTGGATCAGCACCTATGGATCTGCACTGGTGACTTTGTGAACACTGTGCCTAAGGGACACCAGGGTTGATTGCCTGCATTCCCACAGTTGAGGCAGGGCTGAGAGCAGTGCCAACAACAGTGTACTTTGTGAGCCTGCACCATGGGTGACAGGTGACACTACTTCCTGGTGGACAGCTCCAGAAGAGGAATGCTCAGTGACTCCCTTCCCATTGGGAGTGCTCCAATCCAGCCTACCTCATTACGCTGTCTAATCCAGCATAGAAACAGACCTGGGGGATTCTATTCCAACAACTAGGGAGCAGACCCTGCCCCTGACAGGGCTGTGTCAACCACAGAGCAACGAGGAGGCCCCATTCAACATACAGTGTAAGCTCTGGTCACCACATACTCCTTATGATAGTCTTCCAAAAAAGACTGAAGAAAAAGGGAGCCTCCCAGAGACATTCTATGAAGCCACTATCACCCTGATACCAAAACCAGACAAAGACACCACCAAAAAAGAAAATGACAGGCCAATACCTTTGATGAATATAGAACCTAAAATTCTCAACAAAATGTTGGCAAACCGAACCAAACAACACACAAATATGATCACATGCCATGAACGTGTTGAATTATCCTAGGGTCACAAGGATCTTTCAACATACGCACATCAATCCATGTGTGATACACCACATCAACAAAAAGGACAGAAATGACATGATCATCTCAATAGATTCAGAAAGAGCGTTTGATAAATTTCAACACCAATTCATGATAAAAACTCTTATGAAAGTGGGTATAGAGAGAACATATCTCAACATACTAAAAGCTATTTATGACAAACCCACAGCTAATATGATACTTAATGGTGAAAAGCACTTAGCCTTCTCACTAAAATCTGGAACAAGACAAGGATGCCCAGTCTCACCACTTCTATTCAACATAATACTGGAAGTCTACCCACAGCAATCAGACAAGAAAAAGAAAGAAAATGTATCCAAATTGGAAGGGAAGAGGTAAAATTTTCATTATAGGCAGATGACATGATACAATATATAGAACCTAAAGACTCCACACACAAACTACTAGAACTGATAAACAGATTCAGCAACACAGCAGGATACAAGATTAAAATACAGAAATTGGTTGCATGTCTTTATATTAACAATGAAATAGCAGAAAGGGAATGGAAAAAAATCCCTTTTAAAATTGCATCCAAAAAAATAAAATACTTGTGAATAAACCTGACCAACCAAGGTTGTGAGAGACTTATTAGCTGAGAACTATAAAATATTAATAAAGGAAAGTGAAGAGGATTCAAAGAAGTGGAAAGATATCCTATGCCCTTGGATTAGAAGAAATATTATTAAAATGGCCATTGGACCCAAAGCAATCTACAGATTTAATGACATCCCTATCAAATTACCCATGATGTTTTTCACAGAACTAGAACAAAGAATCCTAACATTTATATGGAACCATAAACAACACAGAATTGCCAAAGCAATTGTGAGGAAAAAGAACAAAGCAGGAGACATAATGCTTCCGGACTTCAGAGAATACTACAAAGTGACAGTAATCAAAACAGCATGGTATTGGCACAAAAACAGACATATGGGTCAATGAAACAGACTAGAGAGCCCAGAAAAAAACCCACACACCAATGGTCAATTAATCTTTGACAAAGCAGGCAAGAATATACAATGGGAAAAAAGTCTCTTCAGCACTTGGTGTTGGGAATGTTGGACAGCCACAGGTAAACCATTGAAGTTAGAACACACCCTCACACCATGCACAAAAATAAACTCAAAATGGCTGAAACAGTTAAATATAAACACATTACACCATAAAACTTTTAGAAGAGAACATAGGCAAAATATTCTCTGACATAAGCTGTACCAGTGTTTTTGTAGATCATTCTCCCAAGGCAATGGAAATAAAAGCAAAAATAAACAGATGGGACCTATACAAACTTACAAGCTTTGCCACAGCAAAGGAAACCATAAAGAAAATGGAAAGAAAACCTGTGGAATGGGAGCAACTATTTTCAAATGATGCAACCTACAAGGGCTTAATTTCCAAAATATACAAACAGCTCATACAACTGAATCATAAAAAAAACAACCCAATCAAAAAAATGGGCAGAAGACTGAAATAGACATTTCTCCAAAGAAGACATACAGATGGCCAATAAGCACGTGAAAAGATACTCACCATTGCTAATTATTAGAGAAATGAAAATCAAAACTACAGTGAGGTATCACCTTAAACTGGTCAGAATGGCCATTATTTAAAATTCTACAAATAAACGCTGGAAAGGGGGTGGAGAAAAGGGAACACTTCTACACTGTTGGTGGGAATGTAAATTGGTGCAGCCATTACAGAAAACAATATGGAGGTTCCTCAAAAAAAAAAAATAGAGTGGCCATAGGATCCAGCAACCCCTCTCCTGGGCTTATATCCAGACAAAATTATAATTCAAAAAGGTGGACCTCTTGGGGAGGGAGGGCTACATAGTCTGGTGGGACAGTCCTTCACCCCATCATCAGTGCCTGCAACCTTTGCTCCTTCACCTACTCCTGCTGTGGTCAGCAGTGGTCTGAATAACCAACTTGAACTCTCTATGGGATAGTCAGGGCACCTGGTGGATATGGGGCTCCTAAAGCTGTCTGGCTGACTGGAGTAAAGGCTAAAGTCTTGTAGATTTCAGGAACATTTACTCACCTCCAAGGGCACATCTATATGGAAATGAACTTCATGAAGAAAGCTCTGTAGCACATGACAGACTTGGCAATTCAGTTTAACAAGAATAGCTTTGGTGTCGTCCACAGCATTCCTCTGGCCATCCCTACACCACTGATGCCAAACCAGAGCATTGATGTCTCCGTGCATCTCCACACCTTGGACCCAGTCATGAAGATAGAACCTCTGAACAACCTGCAGGTGGCTGTGAGAAACAATCGTGATACCTTCTACTTCAGCTGCCTCATCCCACTCAATGTGCTTTTTGTAGAAGACGGCAAAATGAAGTGCCAGGTCTTCCTTGCAACATGGAAGGATATTCCCAATGAAAATGAACTTCAGTTTCAGATTAAGGAAAGTCATTTAAATGCTGACACTGTTTCCAGAAAGTTGCAAAACAACAACGTTTATACTATTGCCAAGAGGAATGTGGAAGGGCAGGAGATTCTGTACCAATCCCTGACTCACTAATGGCATTTGGGTTTTGGCCCAGCTCCACAGCCAGCCAGAAAACCCCAATTACACACTGTTACCAAAGTGTAGAGCTAGCTCCTGAAGCATCCCAGTACATCTATCAGGTCTATGACAGCGTTTTGAAAAACTAATAGACTGGTCCGGTGCCCTCAGGCCATCCTGTGATTGGTGCAAGCCAAGAACTCTTAACTGGAAGAAATTGTACTGCCGTGTGGAATCTGAACCCAAACACACCGAGGCCACTCCGAGGCCACCCGCCAAGGTAGTGACGGGTCTGACCTGTGCTAATATAAGGGCACAACCTTTTGGATAGTTTTAGCTATCCGACACTTGAGCATTTGTAACCACAGCTTCAATCACTTCCCACCTCTTGCCACCTGCTTCTGTCTATCCTTACTTGTAAGCTTCTCCATCCCGTGCCAGTGGCTGGCGTTTATTAGTGTAGTTTGATATTTTGTAATTGAGAGCTCGCTTCAAAAGCAGCAAAAGACAAAATATATTAAAACAAGGAAAAGTGTCCCTGAAAGAAAAATAAGTTTATTTGTTGTGTGTTTTCTACTCAGTTGTTTGAGCATATTATACATATTAGAGAGGTTTTTCAAATATTTTTTCACATTTTGTAGGTACACTCTGCTCTCTGTAAATTGTTTCCTTTGCTGTTCAAAGCTTTATAGTTTAATGCAATCTGTTTTCAATTTTTTTTCTTTTTCTTTCTTTTTTTGTTTGCTTTTGCTGCCTGTGCTTTTGTGGTCACATCTAAAAATACATTGCCCATAGCACTGTCAAGAAGTTTTCCCCCCCCTATATCTTCTTCTAGTAACTTTACAGTTTCTGATCTTATATTTAATTCTCTAAACCAGTTTGAATTAATTTTTGTATACAGTGTGATATACAAGTCTAATTTCTTCCTTATGCTCGTGAATATTCAGTTTCCCACGAATTTACTGAAGAGATCCTTTTCTCATTGTATATTCCTGGCACTTTTGTCAAAGGTCAATTGATTGTAAATATGTGGATTTATTTCTGAGGTCTTTATTTCGTTGCATTGTTCTGTATGTCTGTTTTTGTACTGTGACGATACTGCTTTGATTACTATGCTTTGTAGTATAGTTTGAAATTATGAAGAGTGATGCCTTCAGTTTTGCTCTTTGTGCTCAAGATTGCTTTGGACAATTGGGGCCTTTTATGGTTCCATATGAATTTTAATATTTCTTTTTCTATTTTCTGTGGAAACTGCCTTCAGATTTTGACATGGATTGCATGGACTCTATAGATTGCTTTGGATAGTATGGGCATTTTTAACAATGTTCATTTATTCAATCTAGTGATATAGGCGATCATTCCATTTATTTGTGTCTTCTTGAAATTCTTTCATCAATATTTTATAGTTTGCAGGGTATGGCTCTTTTACATTCTTAGTTAACTTTATTCCTAAATATTTTATTCTTTTGGGTGCTACTGTAAATGCGACGTTTTTTAACCTTTTCTGATAGTTTCTGTTGTTAGTATACAGAACCACAAGTGATTTTTATATGTTGATTTTGTGTCATGCCACTTACTGGATTTATTTATTAGTTTGAACAGTTTTTTGGAAGTGGCACTTTTAGGTTTTTGTATATATAAAATCATGTCATCTGCAAACAGAAAATTTAGGTTTACCTTTATGATTTGGATTTATTTTTCTTGCCTACTTGCTCTGGTTAGGAATTCCCATACTATTTTGAATAGAAGGGGCAAGAATTGGTAACCTTGTCTTGGTTGAAACTTAGGAGAAACAGTTTTGGGACTGTTAGCTTTGGGCCTGTCATATGACTTTTAATGTGTTGAGGTATATTCCTTCTATAACTAATTTCTTGACAATCTTTATCATGAAAGGAAGTTGGATTTTGTCAAAAAATTTTATTTATCTATTATGATATTTTCCCTTTATTCTTATAATGTAATGTGTCACATTTATTGATTTGCATACATTGTGCCATCCTTGCATCCAGGCATAAATCCCACTTAATCATGGTGAATGAATCCCTTCAATGTGCTGCTGAATTCAGTTTGCCAGTATTTTGAATGTATTTCATCTATGTTATTCAGGAATGTTGATCTGTACTTTTCTCATCGTGCCCTTCTCTTTTTTTAAAATTAATTTATTATTTATTTATTTATTTTTAGTTGTGTTGGGTCTTCGTTGCTGCACACAGACTTTTCTCCAGTTGCGGCGAGTGGGGGCTGCTCTTCATTGTGGTGCACGGGTTACTCATTGTGGTGGCTTCTCTTGTTGCAGAGCACAGGCTCTAGGCACGAGGGCTTAGTAGTTGTGGTGCACAGGCTTAGTTGCACCACGGCATGTGGGATGTTCCCAGACCAGGGATTGAACCCGTGTCCCCTGCATTGGCAGGAGGATTCTTAACCACTGAACCACCAGGGAAGGCCCCCTTGTCTGGATCTGGCATTACCCTTGTCTGGGGTAATGCCTCATAAGATGGGTTGAAAGCGTTCCCTCCTCTTTAAATTTTTGGAAGTATTTGAGTAGTCTTGGTTTTAATTTCTCTTTAAATATTTGGCATAATTCACGAAAAAAACCATCTGGTCCTGAAATTTTATTTATTGAGAGGTTTCTCAATGCTGTTTCATTCTCTTTACTCATTACTGGTCTGTTCAGGTGTTCTATTTCTTGGTAGGTTGTACATTTCTATGAGTTTGTCCACCTTTTTCTAAGTAATCCAAGTTGTTTGAATATGATTGTCAATAGTAGTCTCTGCTTGTCATTTGTATTTCTGTGGCATCATTGTAATGCCTTTATATGCATGTGTGTGTGTGTTTATTTATTTGTTCATTCATTCATCTTTCATTCAGTCTCTTCTTGTTAGTTATTCTTGCTAACAGTTTGTCAATTTTATCTTTTCAAAAACACCCTCCAATATTATTTATCCTTCTACTGTTTTTGTAGCTGACCCTTCCCCCTCCCCATATCCTCAAGTCCATTCTCTAGTAGGTCTGTGTCTTTATTCCCATCTTACCCCTAGGTTCTTCATGACCTTTTTTCCCCCTTAGATTCCATATATATATGTTAGCATGTGGTATTTGTCTTTCTCTTTCTGACTTCACTCTGTATGACAGACTCTAAGTCCGTCCACCTCACTACAAATAATTCAATTTTGCTTCTTTTTATGGTTGAGTAATATTCCATTGTATATATGTGCCACATCTTCTTTATGCATTCATCTGTTGATGGACACTTAGGTTGCTTCCATGTCCTGGCTATTGTAAATAGAGCTGCAATGAATATTATCGTACATGATTCTTTTCGAATTATGGTTTTCTCAGGGTATATGCCCAGTTGTGGGGTTGCTGGGTCGTATGTATGGTAGTTTGTTCTCCATACTGGCTGTATCAATTTATATTCCCACCAACACCAAGAGTGTTCCTTTTTCTCCGCACCCTCTCCAGCATTTATTGTTTCTAGATTTTTTGATTATGGCCATTCTGACTGGTGTGAGATGATATCTCATTGTAGGTTTGATTTGCATTTCCCTAATGATTAATGATGTTGAGCATTCGTTCATGTGTTTGTTGGCAATCTGTATATCTTCCTTGGAGAAATGTCTATTTAGGTCTTCTGCATATTTTTGGATTGGGTTGCTTGTTTTTTGTTATTGAGCTGCGTGAGCTGCTTGTAAATTTTGGAGATTAATCCTTTGTCAGTTGCTTCATTTGCTAATATTTTCTCTCATTCTGAGGGTTGTCTTTTGGTCTTGCTTATGGTTTCCTTTACTGTGCAAAAGCTGGTAAGTTTCATTAGGTCCCATTTGTTTATTTTTGTTTTTATTTCCATTTATCTAGGAGGTGGGTCAAAAAGTATTTTGCTGTGATTTATGTCATAGAGTGTTCTGCCTATGTTTTCCTCTAAGAGTTTTATAGCTTCTGGCCTTACATTTAGGTCTTTAATTCATTTTGAGTTTATTTTTGTGTATGATGTTAGGGAGTGTTCTAATTTCATACTTTTACATGTACCTGTCCAGTTTTCCCAGCACCACTTATTGAAGAGCCCGTCTTTTCTCTATTGTATATTCTTGCCTCCTTTATCAAAGATAAGGTGACCATATGTGTGTGGGTTTATCTCTGGCTTTCTATCCTGTTCCATTGACCTATATCTCTTTTTGTCCCAGTACCATACTGTCTTGATTACTGTAGCTTTGTAGTATAGTCTGAAGTCAGGGAGCCTGATTCCTCCAGCTCCATTTTTTATTCTCAAGATTGCTTTGGCTATTTGGGGTCTTTTGTGTTTCCATACAAATTGTGAAATTTTTTGCTCTAGTTCTGTGAGAAATGCCAGTGGTAGTTTGATAGGGATTGCATTGAGTCTGTAGATTGCTTTGGGTACTAGAGTCATTTTTCACAATGTTGATTCTTCCAATCCACGAACATGGTATATCTCTCCATGTATTTGTATCATCTTTAATTTCTTTCATCAGTGTCTTATAAGTTTCTGCATACAGGTCTTTTGTCTCCTTAGGTACGTTTATTCCTAGATATTTTATTCTTTTTGTTGCAATGGTAAATGGGAGTGTTTTCTTAATTTCACTTTCAGCTTTTTCATCATTAGTGTATAGGAATGCCAGAGATTTCTGTGCATTAATTTTGTATCCTGATACTTTACCAAATTCATTGATTAGCTCTAGTAGTTTTCTGGTAGCATGTTTAGGATTTTCTATGTATAGTATCATGTCATCTGCAAACAGTGACACATTTACTTCTTTTTCAATTTGGATTCTTTTTATTTCTTTTTCTTCTCTGATTGCTGTGGCTAAAACTTCCAAAACTATGTTGAATAATAGTGGTGAGAGTGGGCAACCTTCTCTTGTTCCTGATATTAGTGGAAATGGTTTCAGTTTTTCACCATTGAGGATGATGTTGGCTGTCGTGTTGTCATATATGACCTTTATCATGTTGAGGAAATTTCCCTCTATGTCTACTTTCTGCAGGGCTTTTATCATAAATGGGTGCTGAATTTTGTCAAAAGCTTTCTCTGCATCTATTGAGATGATCATATGGTTTTTCTCCTTCAATTTGTTAATATGGTGTATCACGTTGATTGATTTGCATATATTGAAGAATCCTTGCATTCCTGGGATAAACTCCACTTGATCATGGTGTATGATCCTTGTTGTGCTGTTGGATTCTGTTTGCTAGTATTTTATTGAGGATTTTTGCATCTATGTTCGTCAGTGATATTGGCCTGTAGTTTTCTTTGTGATATATTTTTCTGGTTTTGGTATCAGGGTGATGGTGGCCTCGTAGAAGGAATTTGGGAGTGTTCCTCCCTCTGCTATATTTTGGAAGAGTTTAAGAAGGATGGGTGTTAGCTCTTCTCTAAATGTTTGATAGAATTCTGCTGTGAAGCCATCTGGTCCTGGGCTTTTGTTTGTTGGAAGATTTTTAATCACAGTTTCAATTTCAGTGCTTGTGATGGGTCTGTTTATATTTTCTCTTTCTTCCTGGTTCAGTCTCGGAAGGTTGTGCATTTCTAAGAATGTGTACATTTCTTCCAGGTTGTCCATTTTATTGGCATAGAGTTGCTTGTACTAATCTCTCATGATCCTTTGTATTTCTGCAGTGTCAGTTTTTACTTCTCCTTTTTCATTTCTAATTCTATTGATTTGAGTTTTCTCCCTTTTTTTCTTGATGAGTCTGGCTAGTGGTTTATCAGCTTTGTTTATCTTCTCAAAGAACCAGCTTTTAGTTTTATTGATCTTTACTATCATTTCCTGCATTTCTTTTTCACTTATTTCTGATCTGATCTTTATGATTTCTTTCCTTCTGCTAACTTAGGGGGTTTTTTGTTCTTCCTTCTCTAATTGCTTTAGGTACAAGGTTAGGTTCTTTATTTGAGATGTTTCCTGTTTCTTAAGGTAGGATTGTATTGCTATAAACTTCCCTCTCAGAACTGCTTTTGCTGCATCCCATAGGTTTTGGGTCATTGTGTCTCCATTGTCATTTGTTTCTAGGTATTTTTTTATTTCCTCTTTGATTTCTTCAGTGATCACTTGCTTATTAAGTAGTGTATTGTTTAGTCTCCATATGTTTGTATTTTTTACAGATCATTTCCTGTAATTGATATCTAGTCTCATGGCGTTGTTGTCAGAAAAGATACTTGATACAATTTCAATTTTCTTAAATTTACCAAGGCTTGATTTGTGACCCAAGATATGATCTATCCTGGAGAATGTTCTATGAGCACTTGAGAGAAATGTGTATTCTGTTGGTTTGGGATGGAATGTCCCATAAATATCAATTAAGTCCATCTTGATTAATGTATCATTTAAAGCTTGTGTTTCCTTATTTATTTTCATTTTGGATGATCTGTCCATTGGTGAAAGTGGGGTGTTAAAGTCCCCTACTATGAATGTGTTACTGTCGATTTTCCCTTTTATGGCTGTTAGTATTTGCCTTATGTATTGAGGTGCTCCTATGTTGGGTGCATAAATATTTACAATTGTTATATCTTCTTGGATCAATCCCTTGATCATTATGTAGTGTCCTTCTTTGTCTCTTGTAATAGTATTTAAAGTCTATTTTATGTGATATGAGAATTGCTACTGCAGCTTTCTTTTGATTTCCATTTCCATGGAATATCTTTTTCCATCCCCTCACTTTCAGTCTATATGTGTCCTTAGGTCTGCAGTGGGTCTCTTGTAGACACCATATATACGGGTCTTGTCTTTGTATCCATTCAGCCAGCCTGTGTCTTTTGGTGGGAGCACTAAATCCATTTACATTTAAGGTAATTATCAATATGTATGTTCTTATTACCATTTTCTTGATTGTTTTGGGTTTGTTATTGTAGGTCTTTTCCTTCTCTTGTGTTTCTTGCCTAGAGAAGTTCCTTTAGCATTTGTTGTAAAGCTGGTTTGGTGGTGCTGAACTCTCTCAGCTTTTGCTTGTCTGTAAAGGTTTTAATTTCTCCATCAAATCTGAATGAGATCCTTGCTGGTAGAGTAATCTTGGTTGTAGGTTTTTCTCCTTTATCACTTTAAATATATCCTGCCTCTTCCTTCTGGCTTGCAGAGTTTCTGCTGAAAGATCAGCTCTTAACCTTATGGGGATTCCCTTGTGTGTTTTTTGTTGTTTTTCCCTTGCTGCTTTTAATATGCTTTCTTTGTATTTAATTTTTGATAGTTTAATTAATATGTGTCTTGGCGTGTTCCTCCTTGGATTTACCCTGTATGGGACTCTCTGTGCTTCCTGGACTTGATTAACTATTTCCTTTCCCATATTAGGGAAGTTTTCAACTATAATCTCTTCGAATATTTTCTCAATCACTTTCTTTTTCTCTTCTTCTTCTGGATCCCCTATAATTTGAATGTTGGTGCATTTAATGTTGTCCCAGAGGTCTCTGAGACTGTCCTCATTTCTTTTCATTCTTTTTTCTTTATTCTGCTCTGCAGTAGTTATTTCCACTATTTTATCTTCCAGGTCACTTATCCATTCTTCTGCCTCAGTTATTCTGCTATTGATCCCTTCTAGAGTATTTTTAATTTCATTTATTGTGTTGTTAATCATTGCTTGTTTCCTCTTTAGTTCTTCTAGGTCCTTGTTAAATGTTTCTTGCATTTCCTCTATTCTATTTCCAAGATTTAGGATCATCTTTACTATCATTATTCTGAATTCTTTTTCAGGTAGACTGCCTATTTCCTCTTCATTTGTTAGGTCTGGTGGGTTTTTACCTTGCTCCTTCATCTGCTGTGTGTTTCTCTGTCTTCTCATTTAGCTTATCTTACTGTGTTTGGGGTCTTCTTTTCGTAGGCTGCAGGTTCGTAGTTCCCGTTGTTTTTGCTGTCTGGCCCCAGTGGCTAAGGTTGGTTCAGTGGGTTGTGTAGGCCTCCTGGTGGAAGGGACTAGTGCCTGTGTTCTGGTAGATGAGGCTGGATCTAGTCTTTCTGGTGGGCAGGTGTATGTCTGGTGGTGTGTTTTGGGGTGTCTGTGGCCTTATTATGATTTTAGGCAGCCTCTCTGCTAATGGATGGGGCTGTGTTCCTGTCTTGCTATTTGTTTGGCATAGGGTGTCCAGCACTGTAGCTTGCTGATTATTGAGTGAAGCTGGGTCTTGGTGTTGAGATGGAGATCTCTAGGAGTTTTTCACTGTTTGATATTACGTGGAGCTGGGAGGTCTCTTGTGGACTAGTGTCCTGAAGTTGGCTTTCCCACCTCAGAGGCACAGCACTGACACCTGGCTGGAGCACCATGAGCCTTTCATCCACACAGCTCAGAATAAAAGGGAGAAAAAATAAGAAAGAAAGAAAGAAAGAAAGAAAGAAAGAAAGAAAGAAAGAAAG
>NW_021703768.1:134587061-134624935 GCF_005190385.1 Monodon monoceros
AAGAAAGAAAGAAAGAAAGAAAGAAAGAAAGAAAGAAAGAAAGAAAGAAAGAAAGAAAGAAAGAAAGAAAAAAGAGAGAGAGAGGGAGGGAGGGAGGGAGGGAGGGAGGGAGGGAGAGAGAGAGAGAAAGAAAGAAAGAGAAAGAAGATAAAATAAAATAAGGCAAAATTAAATAAAGTTATTAACATAGAAATAATTAAGAAAAATATTTTAAACAGTAAAAGGAAAAAATAGAAAAAAAAACCGGACAAACAGAACCCTAGGACAAATGGTGAAAGCAAAGCTATACAGACAAAATCTCACATAGAAGCATACATATACACACTCACAAAAAGAGGAAAAGGGGAAAACATAATACATCTTGCCCCCAAAGTCCACCTCCTCAATTTGGGGTGATTTGTCATCTATTCAGGTATTCCACAGATGCAGGGTACATCAAGTTGATTGTGGAGATTTAATTTGCTGCTCCTCAGGCTGCTGTGGGAAATTTCTCTTTCTCTTCTTTGTTAGCACAGCTCAAGGGTTTCAGGTTTGGATTTGACCCCGCCTCTGCGTGTAGCTCGCCTGAGGGCGTCTGTTCTTCACTCAGACAGGACGGGGTTAAACGAGCAGCTGATTTGGTGGCTCTGACTCACTAATGCCGCGGGGAGGGAGGGGTACGGATGCGCTGTGAGCCTGTGGCAGCAGAGCCTAGCATGACGTTGCACCAGCCTGATGCACGCTGTGCATTCTTCTGGGGAATTTGTCCCTGGATCACGGGACCCTGGCAGTGGTGGGCTGCACAGGCTCCCGAGAGGGGAGGTGTGGATAGTAACCTGTGCTCGCACACAGGCTTCTTGGTGGCTGCAGCAGCAGCCTTAGCGTCTCATGCCCATCTCTGGTGTCTGTGCTGATAGCCGCAGCTCACCCCTGTCTCTGGAGCTCTTTAAGCGGCACTCTGAATCCCCTCTCCTCACGCACCAGGTAACAAAGAGGCAAGAAAACGTCTCTTGTCTCTTTGGCAGCTCCAGCCCTTTTCCCAGACTCCCTCCTGGCTAGCCGTGGCACACTAGCCTCCTTCAGGCTGTGTTCATGCCACCAACCCCAGTCCTCTTCCTGCGATCCGACCAAAGCCCGAGCCTCAGCTCCCAGCCACTGCCCACCCCGGTGGGTAAGCAGACAAGCCTCTCAGGCTGGTGAGTGCTGGTCGGCACTGATCCTCTGTGCGGGAATCTCTCCTCTTTGCCCTCCACACCCCTGTAGCTGCACTCTCCTCCGTGGCTCTGAAGCTTCCCCCCTCCGCCACCTGCAGTCTCCGCCCATGAAGGGGCTTCCTAGTGTGTGGAAACCTTTCCTCCTTCACGGCTCCCTCCCACTGGTGCAGGTCCCATCCCTATTCTTTTGTCTCTGGTTTTTCTTTTTTCTTTTACCCTACCCATGTACGTGGGGAGTTTCTTGCCTTTTGGGAGGTCTGAGGTCTTCTGCCAGCATTCAGTGGGTGTTCTGTAGGAGCAGTTCCACGTGTAGATGTATTTCTGATGTGTCTGTGGGGAGGAAGGTGATCTCTGTGTCTTACTCTTCCACCATCTTCCGAGATTCCCCTCCACTGCTTTTAAAATGAGAGGTTAGCAGGTTCCTGTTTGTCTGAGGGAGAGACATTAGCTTATTCCTCAAGGCTGTTCATTACAAACCCACTCCCAAGAAATGGCTCAGGTGAAATGCTGTCAGGGTATACATTCTTTTTCTTTGTTTCTTTTGTTTTTTTTAATTGAAGAATTGTTGGCTTATAATATTACATTAGTTTCAGATGTACAACATAATGATTCAGCATTTGAGTATATTACAAAATGATCACCTTGATGAGTCTAGTAAACATCTGTCCCCATCCACAGTTACTGCAATATCATGAACCATATTCTTTATTCTGTATATTAAATTCTTTTCAATTTTTATCATATAACTGGAATTTTGTACTTCTTATACCCTTTCACTTGTCTTGTCCATGACCCACTCCCCTCCCCTTATGCAACCACCAATTTTTTCACTGTGTCTGTAAGATTTGTTTTGTTGTGTTTATTTTGTTTTTAGATTACACATGTAAGTGAGATCATGTGGTATTTGTCTTTCTCTATGTGACTTACTTCACTGAGCATAATACTCTCTAGGTCCATCCATGTTGTCAAAATGTCAAGATTTTATCTTTTTATGGCTGAGTAATATATAACTGTATATGTACATTTGTATACACATATATATGAATATATCTACATATATGTATAGATACATGTATATATGTATACATGTGTATATGTATGTGTGTATATGTGTATGTGCATTGTGTATATTCATATGTATGTATGTGTATATATGTATGTGTGTGTGTATATATATATATATATATATCACTTATCCATTTGTCTGTCATTGAACATTTAGGTTTCTACCATATATTGGCTATTGTAAGTTATGTTGCAATTAACACAGGGGTGCATGTATATCTTTAAATTCGTTTTTTGCTTTGTTTTGTTTTCTTTGGATAAATAACCAAATGTGGAATTGCTAACTCATATGGTAGTTTTTTTTATGTTTTAAGAACCCTCCATAATGTTTTCAATAGTTGGCTGCGCTGATTTACATTCTTAGCAACAGTGCAGGTGAGTGCTCTTTTCTTCACATCCTCAGCAACACTTATTAATTGTTGTCATTTTGATTATAGCCATTCTGACACCTGTAAGGTGATCTCTTTTTGTGGTTTTGATTTGCATTTCCCTCCTGATGATTAGGGATGTTGAGCATGTTTCCATGTGATTTTTAGCGTCTTTTTTTTTTTTGGCAAAATGTGTACTCAGATCCTCTACCCAATTGTTTTTATTTTATTTATTTTTAAAAAGTATAATTTATTTACAATATTATATGAGTTTCAGGTGATCTGGGATTTTTTACAGATTACACTTGATTAAATGATTTTACAAGAGAATGGCTATAATTCCCTGTCTTATACAATATATCTTTGTTGCTTATCTGTTTTATACAAAGTAGTTTGTACCTCTTAAGCCCATACCCCTAATTTGCCCCTCCCCCCTTACCTGTCCCCAATGGTAACCACTAATTTGTTTATAGATCTGTGAGCCTGTTTCTGTTTTGCATATACATTCATTTGTATTATTTTTAGATTCCACATATAAATGATATCACACAGTACTTGTCTTTCTCTGACTTACTTCATTAAGCATAATATTCTCGAGGTCCATCCACGATGCTGCAAATGGCAGAATTTCATTTTTTATGGCTGTGTATTATTCCACCGTACATATATACCATATCTTCTTTATCCATTTGTCTGTTCATGGGCATTTCGGTTGCTTTCATATCTTGGCCATTGTCAATAGTGCTGTTATGCATATTGGGGTTTATGTATATTTTTGAATTAGTGTTTTCATTTTTTTCCTAGATAGGTACCCAGGAGAGTTATTGATGGATCATATGGTAGTTCTACTTTTACTTTTTTGAGAAACCTCCATCCTATTTTCCATAGTGCCTGCAACAATTTACAATCCTACCCACAGTGTACAAAGGTTCACTGTTCTCCACATCCTCTCGAAAATTTTGTATTTGTAGACATTTTGATGAGAGCTATTTTGACAGGTGGGGGTTGATATCTCATTGTTGCTTTGAATTGAACTTCTCTAATAATTAGTGATGTTGAGCACGTTTTCATCTGCCTTTTAGCCATCTGTATCTTCTTTGGAAAGATGTCTATTCATGTCTCCTGACCATTATTGATTGTGTTGTTTGTTCATTTCGTATATGTGTGTTATTGAGTTGTATGAACCATTTATATATTTTGGATATTAACCTTTTGTCAGTCATATCATTTGCAAATATTTTCTTACACTTTGCACTGTGAATTTTGATTTTGTTGCTGGTTTTCATGGCTGTGCAAAAGCTCTTACACTTTATTTAGCTTCCACTTGTTTATTTTTGCTTTTATTTCTTTTGACTTAGAGGCCAGATCCCCAAAACTATTGCTACAATTTATGTCAAAGAATGTTCTGCCTATGTCCTCTCCTAGGAGTTTTATGGTTTGGTGTATTACCTTTAGGTCCTTAATCCATTTTGAATTTTGTGTCTGGTGTGAGGAATTGTTCTAAATTCCTTATTTTACATGTAGCCCTCCACTTTTCCCAACACCACTTATTGAAGAAACTGTCTTTCTCCATTGTATATTCTTGCCACCTTGGTGGTAGACTTATTCACCATAAGTGTGTGAGATCCTTTCTGGGCTCTCTATTCTATTCCCTTGATATATGTGTCTGTTTCTGTGATTATTATTGTAGCTTTGTAGTCAGGGAGCATGCTATCTCCAGCTTTGGTCTTTTTTTCTTAAGATTGCTTTGGCAGTGTGGGTGTTTTGTAGCTCTATATTTATTTGGGGATTATTTGTTCTGTGTGTGAACATTGTCATGGGTATTTTGATAGGGATTGCTTTAAATCTGTAGGTTGCTTTGAGTAATAGGACTATTTTAAAAAAGATTAATTCTTCTGATCCAAGAGCATGAGATATCTTTTCATTTGTTTGCATCATCTTCAATTTCCTTCATCAATGTCTTATAATTTTTAATATATAAATCTTTCACCTCCATGGTTAAATTTATTCCCAGATATTTTATTATTTTTGGTACAATTGTAAATTTTTTTCTTAATTTCTCTGCTAGTTTGTTATTAGTGCTGAGAAAAATAACAGATTTCTGTATATTAATTGCATATATTTCAATGAAAATAAAAACAAAAATTAACAAATGGGACCTAATTAAACTTAAGTTTTGCACAGAAAAGGAAACCATAAACAAGATGAAAAGACAACACTCACAATGGGAGAAAATATATGCAAATGAAGTAACTGACAAAGGATTAATCTCGAAAATATAAAAACAGCTCATGTAGCTCAATATTAAAAAAAAAACAACTCAATCAAAAAATGGGTGGAAGACCTAAATAGGCATTTTTCCAAAGAAGACGTACAGATGGCCAACAGGCGCATGAAAAGATGCTCAACACCATTAATTATTAGGGAAATGCAAATCAAAACTACAATGAGGTATCACCTCACACCAGTCAGAATGGCCATCATCAAAAAATCTACAAACAATAAATGCTGGAGAGGGTGTGTAGAAAAGAGAGCCCTTTTGCACTGTTGGTGGGAATGTAAATTGATACATCCGCTATGGAGAACAGTATGGAGGTTCCTTAAAAAACTAAGAGTAGAGCTACGTTATGATACAGCAATCCCACTACTGGGCATATACCCAGAGAAAACCATAATTGCAAAAGACACGTGCATGCCAATATTCACTGTGACACTATTTACAATAGCCAGGACATGGAAGCAACCTAAATGTCCATCAACCGAGTAAGGGATAAAGAAGATGTGGTACGTATATACAATGGAGTATTACTCAACTGCAAAAAGGAACGAAATTGGGTTATTTGTAAAGACACAGATGGACCTAGAGAGAGTCCTACAGAGTGAGGTAAGTCAGAAAGAGAAAAACAAATATCGTGTATTAACACATATATGTGGAATCTGGAAAAATGGTATAGATGATCTCATTTGCAAAACAGAAATAGAGACACAGATGTAGAGAACAAACGTATGGACACCAAGGGGGGAAAAGGGGGATGGGAGAAACTGGGAGATTGGGATTGACAGATAAACACTATTGATACTATGTATGAAATAGATAACTAATGAGAACCTACTGTATAGCACAGGGAACTCTGCTCAGTGCTCTGTGGTGACCTAAATGGGAAGGAAATCCAAAAAAAGGGGATATATGTATACGTATAGGTGCTTCACTTTGCTGTATAGTAGAAACTAACACAACATTGAAAAGCAACTATACTCCAAAAAAGTTAATTAAAAAAAAAAGAAACAAATTGTGTATACTTCAAATTTACTGAGTTTATTTATGCTAATAATTTGTTGGTGAGATCTTTAGGGTTTTCTCTACATACTATCATGTCATCTGCAAAGAGTGACAGTTTTACTTCCTTTACAAGTTAGATCCTATTTTGTATTTTTGTCTTTGGCTGTGGCTAGAACTATTAATCCTGTGTTGAATAAAAGTGGTGAGAGTGGGCATCCTTGTCTTGTTCCTATTCTTAGAGGAGATGCTTTCAGCTTTTCACCATTAAGTATGATGTTAGGTCTGCTTTTGTCATATATGCCCTTTATATTTATTTATTAATTAATTCATTCAGGCCGCACCGCACAGCATGGGGGACCCTAGTTCCCTGACCAGGGATTGAACCCACACTGCCTGCAGTGGAATTGTGAATTTCCAACCACTGGACTGCCACAGAAGTCCCTGTACTTTATTATAAAAAGATATGTTACCTCTATACCCACCTTGTTGAGAGTTTTTATCATAATTCAGATGTTGAATTTTGTCGAATTTTGCCAAATCATTTGCTGGAGATATGAAGATGATCATATTATTTTATCCTTTGTTCTGGTAATCTGGTGTGTCACTTAATTGATATGCATAGACTGAGTCATTCCTGCATTGCTGAGATGATCCATTTGATCATGGTGTGTGGTTCTTTTAGTGTATTGTTGAATTCAGTTTACCAGTATTTTGCTGAGGTTTTTTGCATCTATGTTCACCAGGGATATTGGCCTGTAATTTACCTTTTTTGGTAGTGTGTTTATCTGGTTTTCATATATGGGTGATGGTAGCCTCAGAAAATAAGTTTGGAAGCACTCCTTCATCAATTGTTTGGAATAGCTTGAGACGGACAGATGTTAACTGTCCTTTAAATGTTTGGTAGAATTTATTAGTAAAGCCACCTGGTGCTGGACATTTATTTATGGGTTTTTTTGATTATTGATTGATTTCATTGTCAGTAATAGATCTGTTTAGATTTTTTATTGATTGCTAACTCAATCTTAGAAGATTTATGTTTTTAGGAATTTATCCACTTCTTCTAGCTTGTCCCATTTGTTAGTGTATAATTGTTTGTCGTGATCTCTTAGGATACTTTCTATTTCTGTGGTGTCTGTTGTAACTTCATCTCTTTCATTTCTGATTTATTTGGTCCCTCTCTTTTTTAAAAAAACATACTACTATTGTCTTTTATTCTTTACAGAAGCTTAATAAGTGTTTGATCTACTACCCTTACTCTATGTATACTTTTTGCAGTGAGATTTTTACTTTTGTTTGTTTTCTGATTACTATCAATAATTAGTGAGACTTCTTTTAAGCTTAAGTAAATTCTTGCAACATTGCTTATAAGGCTGTTTTCTTAGTGATGAACTCTTCTAGCTTTTGCTAGTCTGGGAAACTCTTGATCTCTCCTTCAATTCTTTTTTTTTTTTTCATAAATTTATTTATTTATTTTTGGCTGCATTGGGTCTTCGTTGCTGCATGCAGGCTTCTCATTGTGGTGGCTCCTCTTGTTGCAGAACATGGGCTCTAGGTGCGCAGGCTTCAGTAGTTGTGGCTCGTGGGCTCAGTAGCTGTGGCTCACGAGCTCTAGAGCACAGACTCAGTAGTTGTGGCTCACAGGCGTAGCTGCTTCGCAGCATGTGGGATCTTCCCAGACCAGGGCTCGAACCTGTGTACCCTGAATTGGCAGGCGGATTCTCAACAACTGTGCCACCAGGGAAGCCCTCTCCTTCAATTCTGAATCATAATCTTGCTGGTAGAGTATTCCTGTTGTAGCCTTTTTCCTTTTAGCCCTTTGAATATATCCTGTCATTCCTTCCTAGTCTGCAAAGTCTGCTGAAAAGTCAGCTGACAGCCTTATGGGAATACCTTGAACATAACTAGATGCTTTTATTTCACTGCTTCTATGATCCCACTTTACCTTAAATTTTTGGCACTTTATAATATGTCTTGGTGTGGACCTGTTTGTCTTCATTTTGTTTGGGACTCTGTGTTCCCTGGACCTGGATGTGTGTTTCCTTCCCCAGGTTAGGAAAGTTATCAGTTACTATATTCTCTAATAAGTTCTCTGCCCCTTTCTCTCGTCTCCTCTTTCTGGGACCCCTGTAATGCTCATGTGAATATTCTTGATGTTGTCTCAGAGGTCCCTTTACCTATAGTCTTAATTCTTTTTTCTTTGTGCTATTCAGCTTGGGTGATTTTCACTACTCTGTTTCCCATTTCACTGATCTGTTCTTCTGTATCATATAATATAATGTTGCTCCCCTCGTGTGTGTGTGTGTGTGTGTGTGTGTGTGTGTGTGTGTTTTAATATCATTTATTGTATTTTTCAGCTGTTTGGTTCTTTCTGACATTTTATTACTCTTTGTTGAAATTCTCACTATGTCCATGTATTCTTCTCCTGACTTGGGTGAGCATCTTTATAATCATTAGTGTGAACACTTTTTTTTTCTGGGTAGAATGCTTATCCCTGTTTTATTTAGTTCTTTTTCTGATGTGTCTTGTTACTTCATTTTTAACATATTCCTCTATTTCCTTCTGTTTCCTAATTCTCTATGCATTTCTATTCATTAGGTTCAGGTTGCTACATTCCTGGGTCTTGGAGAAGTGGCCTTATATAGGAGATGATTGATAGGGCCCAGCAGCACATTGTCCTCTGGCCAGCAGAGCCACATGCTCCAGGGATGTCCCCTGTGTGGGTTGCACACATCTTTCTCTTACGGCAGGGCCACCTACTGTGGACAAGCTGGTAGGCAGTGTTGGACTCAGGGCTGTGAGGCCCTGCAGTATGTGATTACCATGGGGGTGCTGGTAGCTAAGGCAGCCCTCCATTATGGGTGGCTGTGTGGTGCTCTGGGTGCACAGGCAGACAGGGTAGGCCCCCAGTGTGTCTGGTTGTGAGGCCTTGTGGTGCAGGAGTGCTATGGGCATGGTGGTAGATGGGGCAGGCCCC
This sequence comes from Monodon monoceros, assembly GCF_005190385.1. NCBI lineage: Eukaryota > Metazoa > Chordata > Mammalia > Artiodactyla > Monodontidae > Monodon > Monodon monoceros. Next base: position 134,595,942 of record NW_021703768.1, read on the forward strand.
TGATTCTAATCAGTTCCAGGGAAGACTCTAAAATGTTGCTTGCCAATGTCTTAGTTCCTAGCAGGAGTCCCAGCTGCCTCTTGCCTTTCCAAGAAGCTCTCCGAGATTAGCAAGTGGGTCTGACCCAGGTGTCTTTCACACTACTGGTTCTGCACAGGGACTGAGAATGTGTGAGATTTGTGTGTGCCCAATGAGAGCAAAGTCTCTGTTTTGTTTAGCCTCCAGCTTTCCTGAAAGTAAGCCCTGCAGGTTTTCAGAGCCAGACCTGCTGTGTTCTTTTCTTCCCAGTGCAGGATCCCTGGGCTGAGCAGCCTGATGTAGGGCTAGGACCCTTCCCTCCATGTGGAGGACCTATGCAATTGTGATTATCTTCCAGCTGTGGGTCACTGTGCTCGAGGTGTGCATTCCAACTAGATTGTTTCCAGTCCTCCTACCTGCCTTGTGGTTTCTCCTTCCTTATATCTTTAGTTGCAGAAAACTTTCCCTGCTAGTCTTCAGGTCATTGTCAGAGATAATTTCCGTGTAAGTTGTAATTTGGCTGTGTCCGTGGCAGGAGTGGAGCTCAGTATCTTCCTACTCTATCATCTTGATCCTCTCTCAAGAATTTTTTAAAATACATCCATTTATTACTGTAAACATAACTCTTTGAATTGCATTGTTTTTCCTGTATTCCATAAATTTAGGTAATTTGTGTTTCCAATTTTGTCTAAGAATTTTTTTTAACATCTTTATTGGGTGTTTAAGAATTTTTTAAAATTTCCCTTTTGATTTATTCCTGTATGCATTGGCTATTCAGGAGCTTATTGTTCAATTTCTACATGTTATTGAATTTTCAATTATTCTTTTTAATGTTGAATTTCAGTTTTATACCATTGTGGTTGGAAATGATACTTGATATGATTTCAATATTCTTGGATTTTTGAAGACTTGTTTTGTGGCTTAACATAGGATCTACCCTAAGAAATGTTCTACGTGTACTTAAGAAGAATGGAAATTTTGCTGCTGTTGAGTGGAATGTACTGTATATGTCTGGTAGGTTCATTTGATATCAAGTGTGTGTTCAAGTTCAGTGTTTCCTGATTGATATTCTGTCCAGATGATCTATACAGTGTTGAAAGTTGGGTATTGATATTTCTTACCATTATTTTATTTCTGCACATTTTCCCCTTCATTTGTGTTAATATTTTCTTTATATGTTTAGAGGCTCCAATGCTGGACATGTACATATTTATAATTGTCATAAATTCCTGATGAATTAATCCCTTTATCATTATATGATAACCTTCTTTCCATTGAGAGGTTTGACTTCAAGTCTTTTTTGCCTGACAATAGACTAGTCAGGCAAGTATCATTTTCATGGAGTATCTTTTTTCCAATCATTCAATTTTATGGTATATATGGATTTAAAGTTAACATGAATCTCTTATACACAGTATATAATTGAACTTTCTTTAATCCATTCAGCCACCCTATGGATTATTTAAATTGAAGTATAGTTGATTTACAATATTACATTGGTCTCAGGGGTACAACATATGGATTGAATATTTTTATAGATCATGATCCACTAAAGTGATTATAAAATAATGGCTATATTTCCCTGTGTTGTACTATATATCCTTGTTTGTTTATTTCATACATAGGGGTATTGGATTTAGAGAAACAAACTACTGTATTTCCCTCCACCCTTCACTCGCCTCACCAGTAACCACTAATTTGTTCTCTGTGAGTCTATTTCTGTTTTGTTACATACATTCCTTTCTTGCATGTTAGATTCTACAGAGAAGTGAGAACATAGAGTATTTGTCTTTCTCTAACTTATTTAAGTAAGTATAAATATTCTAGGCCTATCCACGTTGTTGCAAGTGGCAGAATTTGATCATTTTTAATGGCTGAGTAATAGTCTATTGTGTATACATACCACATCTTCTTTATCCACTCATCTGTTGATGGACATTTAGTTTGCTTCCATATGTTGGCAATTTTAAATAATGCTGCTATGAACATTGGGATGCGTGTATCTTGTCAAATTGGTGTCTTCATTTTCTTTGGACATATACCAAGCAGTGGAATTGCTGGCTAATATGATAGTTCTACTTTTAGCTTTTCTCAGGACCTCCATATTCTTTTCATAGTGGGTGTACCAATTTACAATACCACCAACAGTGCACTAGGGCTCCCTTTTCCATGTCATGAACATTTCATATTTGTAGACTTTGGAATAATAGCCACGTTGAGAGGTGTGACATGACTTCTCATTATGGGTTTTCTTGTGGGTCATTCATTAAATTTAATTTACAAAAGAAGGTGATATGCTGCATGTAATCTCCAGGTTTAGTTTGCTAATGCCTGGTATAGGTTAATTTGGGGAGAATTAATACCTTTACAATGTTATTTATTGCTTACATTTTTCAGGTTGACATTTAATGATTGGTAACAGATTTAAAATTTTTTCTCCCTGAAGGATATCTGAAGTCTGTTGGTTTGTTTCTGTTTCATAAATTTGTTCATTTCTATCACTTTTTCGACTCCACTATAAGTGACATCATATGATATTTGTCTTTTTCTATCTGACTTACTTCACTTAGAATGAAATAATGCCATTTGCAGCAACTGGAATGGACCTAGAGATGATCATGCTTTTTCATTTCTGAGTAATATTTGATTGTGTACATGTACCACTTTTTCATTATCCATTCATCTGTTGATGGACATTTTGGTTGCCTCCATGTCTTGGCTATTGTAAATAGTGCTGCAGTGCATGTTTGGGTTTGGGTGCATTTGTCATTTTGAATTCTGGCTTTCTGAAGATTTACGCCCAGAAGTAGGACTGCTGGATGATATGGTAGCTCTATTTTTACATTTTAAAGGCATCTCCATACTGTGCTTTATAGTGGCTGTTACCAGCTTACATCTCACCAACAGCACAGGAGGGTTCCCTTTTCTCCATGTCCTCTCCAGCATTTATGGTTTGTAAACTTTTTGATGATGGCCATTCTGACTGTGCAAGGTGATACCTTGTTGTGGTTTTGATTTGCATGTGTCTAATAATTCGAGATGCTGAGCATCTTTGCATGTGTTTTTTTTTTAGACACTGTGGGAAAAAGTTACAGTTGACAATGGCTTTTTGAAAGTCTGACTATTTTGAATTTTTGTCCGATAGCTAACACAGGACATTTGTTAAAGGGCAGGTGTCATTTACACCCTGGCAGTCCTTGTGAATATTAAGTGCCCATAAGCACATGTTTTTAAGTTGCTGTTGTGGAAATGGGCACAGGCGGTAGGATTTCCTTCATGCCCCTCTCTGGTTACTTGGGTAACCAGACCCACTGTGGAAGATGGGCTCCTGGATTGTAAATTAGTGTGGGCTGTGGCAGGACAGACACCCAAAATCTTCTGTTTTGTTACTTCTTGTTTTTGTTTTAATTTTTCTTTTCTTTTTTTTAAAATAAATTTATTTATTTATTTTTGGCAGTGTTGGGTCATCGTTTCTGCGCAAGGGCCTTCTCTAGTTGCGGCGAGCGGGGGCCACTCTTCATCGCGGTGCGCAGGCCTTTCACTGTCTCGGCCTCTCTTGTTGCGGAGCACAGGCTCCAGATGCGCAGGCTCAGTAGTTGTGGCTCACGGGCCCAGTCGCTCCGCGGCATGTGGGATCCTCCCAGACCAGGGCTCGAACCCGTGTTCCCTGCATTGGCAGGCAGGTTCTCAACCACTGCGCCACCAGGGAAGCCCTAATTTTTCTTTTTTATTGAAGTAAATTTGATTTAAAATATTCTGTTTGTGGTAGGCGTACAGAATCTTGTTCAGTTATGTATATTCATATGTCTATTCATCTTCAGATTTTTTTTTCCATATAGTTTATTAGAGAGTGTTGAATAGACTTCCCTTTGTTATACAGTAGGTCCTTGTTAATAATCTATTTTATATGTATTAGTGTGTAAATATTTTTCCCAGCCTCCTGATTTATTCCTTCTGCCCACCTTTCTCACTGGGTAGCCATAAGTTTGTTTTCTACATCTGTGAGTCTGTTTCTCTCTCTTTTATTTTATTTGTTTGGCTGTACTGCGAGGCATGCGTGATATTAGTTCTCCCAACACCAGGGATCAAACGCATGCCCCCTGAAGTGGAAGCCCGGATTCTTAACCATTGGACAACCTAGAAAGTCCCTGTTTCTCTCTTGTGAATTAGTTCATTGGTATCAATTTTTAAATTTCAGCTATAAGTAGTATCATATGATATTTGACTTTCTCTTTCTGACTTACTTCACTTAGTATGATTATCTCTAATTCTATCCATGATGCTGCAAATGGCATTCCTTCATTCTTTTTCATTTCTGAGTAATATTTCACTGTGAACATGTACCACTTCTTTATCCATCCATCTGCTGATGGATATTTGGGTTGCTTCCATGTCTTAAACATTGTAAATTGTGCTGCAGTACACATATGGGTGCATGGGTGTTTTCCAATTCTGGTTTTCTCCTGTTACATGCCTGGGAGTGGGACTGCTGGATCATAGGGTACCTCTAATTTTACCTTGTAAAGGCACTTCCATACTGTTATTTATAGTGGCTGTTACCACATTAGATCCCAACAGCAGCATAGGAGGGTTCCCTTTTTTCTACAACCTCTCAAGCATTTATTGTTTGTAGACTTTTCGATGATGGCTATTCTTACTCATGTGAAGTGATCCCTCATTGTAGTTTTGATTTCCATGATGCTAATAATACAGGAATTAGAGCATCTTTTCAAGGGCTTTTCTTTTAAACAGTGTAAAATTTACCTATTGCAATAGGATCTTGAAAGTCTGTTCCTTTGGAATTTATTTTGCTTACCTATCCCTGGACATTTCCTGATTGTGCGTGTCATTTAAAGCCCAATTGTCCTTGTGAATATTAAGTACCCATAAGCATCGTTTTTAAAGTTGCAGTTGCAGTAAAGGGCAACAAGGTAGCGGAACTTATTCATACTCAATTTGATTGCTAGGGAAAACAGAGGCTTAGTGGAATTCATCTTCCTAGGTTGTAAATTGGATTGTAAAGTGCCAGGACAAATACCCAAAATCTTGTGTCACATTACTTCTTGTTGAATTTACTTTTTATTTCTTATCAGAGTAAATTTGATTACAATGTTATATTTGTTCTAGGTGTACAGAATCTGGTTCATTCATATGTATACATATATCTAGACAGGTTTAGATTATTTCCCATGTTGGTTATTAGAGAGAGTTGAGTAGACCTCCCTTGGCATCCAGTAGGTCCTTCTTGATTATATATTTTATGTGAATTATTAAATGCATGTTAACCCCAACATCCTAATTTTTCCATTCCTTTCATCTTTTTCAAAGTCTGTATGGGTCTTTCTCAGTGGAAATATGTTCATGGGTATCAATTTTTAGATAACACTAGTAAATGATATCATCGGATATTTGTCTTTCTTTTTGTGACTTACTTTATGTAGTATGATTACCCCTAGGTTCATCAGTGGTGCTGTAAAAGGCATTGTTTCATCTTTTCCATGGCTAATATTCGATTGTGTACATGTACCACTTCTTTGTCCATTCATCTGTACTTGGACATTTTGCTTGTATCCATATCTGGCTATTGTAAGTATCACTGAAGAGCACTTTTGGTTACCTGTGTCTTTCTGAATTCTGGTGTTCTCGGGTTACAGGCCCATTAGTGGTTTGGCAGGATCACATAGTAGCTCAATTGTTAACTTTTAAAGGCACCTTCATTCTGTTCTTATTAGTGGCTGTTATCAGTTTACATCCTAGCAACAGCATAGGGTGTATCCATTCTCGGAAACCCATTCAGCATTTATTGTTTGAAGACATTTTTTTCTGATGGTCATTCAGACTATTGTGAGGTGATGCCTTTTTGTAGTTTAAATTTGCATTTCCCTAATAATTCTTGATGTTGAACATTTTTTCATGTCCTTTAAAAAAAAACACTGTGAGGAAATTTACCTCTTGAATTGTCTTCTCCAGATTTTCTACTGTTTTGCATATTAATGTCCATTCCTGACCGCAGGATATTTTTTGAGGGCAGGTGTCATTTAAAGCCCTCCAGTCCTTGTGAATATTAAGTGACCAATAGCACTGGGATTAAAGCTGCTGTTGTGGGAATTGGTCACAAGGCAGCAGATTTCTACACTCCCAGCTTTGGTTACAAGGGCAGGAGAGCCTTCCTGGAAGTTGTGTTCCTAGGTTGCAAATTGTAGTGGAATGTTCCAGGACAAACTCCCAAAAGCTTATGTCACCTACTTAGTTTGTTTTTTAAATTTATTTTATGTTTTTCATTGGAGTAATGTTTTTTTAAACTAGGTCCTTACTCTATGTACAATTTCCCCTTTCTTCTTTGCCTTTAATATTTATTTATTTATTTATTCACTTATTCATTTATTTATTTATTTATGGCTGTGTTGGGTCTTCGTTTCTGTGCGAGGGCTTTCTCTAGTTGCGGCAAGCAGGGGCCACTCTTCATTGTAGCGCACTGGCCTCTCACTATCGCGGCCTCTCTTGCTGTGGAGTACAGGCTCCAGACACGCAGGCTCAGTAGTTGTGGCTCACGGACCTAGTTGCTCTGCACCATGAGAGATCCTCCCAGACCAGGGCTCGAACCCGTGTCCCCTGTATTGGCAGGCAGATTCTCAACCACTGGGCCACCAGAGAAGCCCCTATCGGAGTAAATTTTATTAGAGTGTTGTGATTCTCTAGGTGTACCAATTCTGATCAATTTTTCCTACATGTATCTGTTCATCTTTGGATCCTGTTACCAGGTAGGTTATTACAGAGTGTTGAGTAGACCTCCCTTTGTATTTGGTAGGTGTTTGGTGATTATGTATTAGTGATTATATAATTTATATATATTATAAGTTTATCTACATATAACATACATTAGTGTATGTATGTTAACCCCATAATCCTAATTTATCCACCCTCCCACCTTTCATTTTGGTTAACCATTAGTTTGTTTTATATGTCTCTGAGTGTCTTTTCCTTTGGAAATATGTTCATTGGTACGAATCTTAAGATAACATCTATAAATTATAGGATATATATCATACACTTTTGACTTAACGTAATATGATTATTTCTAGACTCAACTGTAGTCATGAAAACGGCATTGTTCATTTTTTTCAAAAGCTAATCTTCCATTAGGTACATGTACCACTTATTCTTTGTCCATTCATCTGTTGATTGACATTTTGGCTGCTTCCATGTCTTGCCTGTTTTGAATATTGCTGCAGGACAGCTTTGTCAGCCTGTGTCTTCTTGATTCGGCTCTTAGGTGACAGGCCCAGTGGTGGGCGTGCTGGATCAAATGGCATCTCAATTTTTACTTTTAAATGCATCTCCTTTCTGTTCTCATTGCTGACTCTTACCACTTTACATCTCAGCAGCAGCTAGAGGGTACACAGTTCTCTAAAACCCTTTCAGAATTTATTGTTTGTAGACATTTTGCTGATGGTCATTCGACGGGTGTGACTCGAAAACGTTTCGTAGATTAGATTTGCATGAGTCTAATAATTCCTGATGTTGAGCTTTTACCCATTTTCCTTTTTTGAAAAAAAAGGGTCTAAAACTTACCTCTTCATACTATCTTGTTGAAAAATTTGCCAGTTGTGATTTTTTTTGGCCGTTCCCTACCTCAGGACATTTTTTGAGGGCAGGTGTGCTTTACAGCCCTTGTGAATGTTAAGTGACCGTTACCTGTGGGTTTAAAGCTGCTCTTGCGGGAAACGGCCACAAGGTGGCAGCATTTCTACCTTTCCAACTCTGGGTTTTTGGGCAACAGAGCCTTCCTGGAAATCGTGTTAGTAGGCTGCAAGTTAGAGTGGAACGTGCCAGGGCAAACACCAAAGAGCTTATATCTCTTTACTTCTTGTTTGTTTTTTAAATTTAATTTTTATTTATTATCACAGCAAATTTGATAAAAATGTTGTTTATGTATACAGAATCTGATTCATTATATCTATGTATCTAAATATTTATCTTTGGATCCTTTCCCGTGTAGGTTATTACAGTGTTGAGTACACCTCTCTTGGTATTCCATAGGTATTTTGTGATATGTATTTCATATGTATTAGTACATGTCTGTTAACCCCCATATCCTAATTCATCCATTCCTTACACTTTTCCATGTGATTAAACATAATTTTGTTTTCTTAATCCATGCGTGTCCTTCTCTTGGAAATAATTTCATGGGTATCAATTTTTAGGTAACACCTATAAGTGGTATCATAGGATATCTGTTTTTCGGTTTCTTCCTTACTTCAAATTGGGTGTTTATCTTTAGGACCTTCTATGGTGGTGCACACGGCACTGTTTCATTCTTTTCCATGGCTAATATTCCATGTGTACATGGAACAGTTATTCGTGGTGCATTTTTCTGTTGATGGACATTTTGGTTTCTTCCAAGTCTTGGCTATGTTAAATGTTGCTGCAGAGCAGGATTGCCAGCCTGTGTCTTTTTGATTCTAGTCTGCTCAGGCCATAGGCGCATCAAAGGGCTTACCAGATCACATGGTAGCTCAACTTTTACTATTTAAACGCACCTTCATTATGTTCTCGCTACTGGCTGTTACCAGTTTACATCCCTCCAGAAGCTAGAGGGTACACAGTTCTCTAAAACCCCTTCAGCATTTATTCTTTGTAGACTTTTTGCTGCTGATCATTCTGACGGCTGTGAGCTGAACGTTTCTGTAGATTGGATTTGCATGGCTTTATTAATTCCTGATGCTCAGCATTTTTTCATACCCTCTTTTTTAAAAAAATAAAAAGAAGGAAAAGACAAACTGTGCATAAAATGTGCCTCTTGAAATTGTGTTCTTGAAATGTGGAGGTCTTTTGAAATTCTTGGTCGATTTACAACCCCAAATTTGTTTTGAGGGCAGGTGTCATTTACAGGCCTGCAATTGTTTTGAATATTAAGTGACCATTAGTGCTGGGTTTAAAGCTTCTGTTGTGTGAAATGGCCACAAGGCGGCAGCACTTCTCCTTAAAAAATTTGGTTATTAGGGCAACAGAGCCTTAAGGGAAGTCGTGTTCTAGGTTGTAAAAAAGAATGGAATGTGCCAGGAAAAAGGCTTTTAACTTTATGTCTCACTACTTCTTGTTCGTTTTATTAATTTAATTTTTATTTTTTATCACAGCATGTTTGATTACAATGGTTTCTTTGTTCTGCCTGTGCAAGATGTGATCCTTTACACATACACATATCTATTCTTCCTTGGATCCTTTTCCCATGTAGGTTGTGATACAATATTGAGTAGTCTTCTCTTGGTATTCCGTAGATCTTTGGTGATTATATATTTCACCTGTGTTTGTATATCTCTGTTAACGCCAATATCCTAATGTATCCAATCCTCACACTTTTACATTGGTGAAACATAAGTTTGTTTAATGAATCTGTGATTGCCTTTCTCTGTGGAAATATCTTCACTGGTATCAATTTTTAGGTAACACCTATAAGTGATATGATAGGATATGTGTCTTTCCCTTTCTCACTTACTACAAGTTGCGTAATTACTTCTAGACTCATGTATGGTGCTGCAAATGGCATTGTGCTATTTTTTTCCTTGGCTAATATTCCATCTGTACATGTACCAGTTCTTCTTTGTCCACTCTTCTGTTGATGGACTTTTTGGTTGCTTCCATGTCTTGGCTACTGTAATACTGCTGCAATGCAGATTTGCCCACCTGTGTCTTTCCAATTCTGTCTTCTTAGGTTATAGGCCTAGGAGTGGGCCTCCTGGATCATATCGTAGCTCAATGTTTACGTTGTAATGGCACCTCCATTCTGTTCTCATTAGTGGCTCTTACCAGGTTAAGCCCCACTTCAAGTTGAGGGTATGCACTTCTCCACAACCACTTCAACATTTATTGTTTGTAGTTTTTTTGCTGATGGTTATTCTGACTGGTGTGAGCTGATACCTCTTTGTGGGTGGACTTGGATGCGTCTCATAATCCCCTGAAATTGAACGTTCAGGCATGTCCTTTTTCTCTTCAAACTGTGAGTACAGCTTACCTCTTCAAATGGTTTTCTTGAAGTATGTGCCACATTTTGAAGTATTTTGGTCATTACACCCCTCAAGACATTTTGAGGGCAGGTTTCATTTACAGCCCTCCAGTACTTGTGCATATGAAGTGACCATTAGTACAGGTTTTAAAGCTGCTGTTGCAGGTAACGGCCAGAGGGCAGCAGCATTTCTGCTTTCCCCAGTCTGGTAACTAGGGAAACAGTCCTTCCTGCCAGTGGTGTTCCTTGGTTATAAATTAAAGTGGAGTGTCCCTGGATAAACCCCCAAAAGCTGATGTCTCCTTACTTATGTTTGTTTTTAAAATTGAATTTATATTTTTTATTGGAGTAATATTCCATTGTGTATATGGACCACTTCTTCTTTGTGCATTCCTCTGTTGATGGACATTTTCGTTGCTTCCAAGTGTTGGCAATGGTAAATATTGCTGGAGTGCAGGATTCCCAGCCTGTGTCTTTTTTATTCTTATCCTCTCAGGCGATAGGCCCAGCAGTGGGTATGCTTGACTGAATGGTAGCTCAATGTTTACCCTTTCGAGGCACCTCCATTGTGTTTTCATTAGTGGCTCTTACCACGTCCCACTTAGAACCGAGGGTACGTATTTCTCCACAATCCCTTCAGCATTTATTGTTTGAAGAACTTTTGCTGATGACTATTCTGACTGGTGTGAGCAGATAGATTTTTGTAATTTGGATATGCATGTCTTTAATAATTCCTAATGTTCAGCTTTTTTCCACGCCTTTTTAAATTCTGTTAAACAAAAACAGAAAAAAACTGTAAGTACAATAAACCTCTTGAAATTGTCTTCTTGGAAGTTTCCGTCTTTTGATTTTTTTTGATCGATGTTCGACGCCAGGATTTTTTTTGAAAGCAGGTGTCATCTACAGGCCTGCAATGAGTGTGAATATTTAGTGACCCTTAGCACTGGTTTTAAAGCTGCTGTTGTGGGAAACGGCCACAAGGGGGCAGCATTTCTCCATCCCCAAATCCGGTGACTAGGGCAGCAGAGCCTTTCTGGAAGTCATGTTCCCAGGTTGTAAATTAGAATGGAATGTGCCAGGAAAAACCCCTATAAGTTTATGTCACATTACTTCTTGTTCATTGTTTTAAATTTTTAAATCAGGGTAATGATTAGAATATTGTTTGTCCTAGGTGTACACAATCTGGTTCATTTGTACATTATATTTATATATATGTAGATATATCTATATATATAGATAGATATATAGATATAGATATAGATGTACAGATCCTCCTCCCATGTAAATTATTGAAGAGTGTCCCGTAGACCTCCGTTTCTATATGGTCAGTCTTTTTGACATATGTATTTAATACGCATTTGTACACGTATGGTAAACCTGATCTTAATTTATCCATTCGCTCCACCTTTCCTTTTAGATGAGCATAATTTGTTTTCTAAGTCTGTGAGTGTGTTTCTCTGTGGAAATATGTTCATTTGGGTCAGTTGTTAGATAACACCTATAAGTGATATCATAGGATACGTCTTTTGCTTTCCGACTTACCTCATGTTTTGTGATTATCTGTAGGCTCATCTATGGTGCCTCAAAGAGCAGTGTTTCATTGTTTTCCAAGGCTAATATTCCATTGTGTACATGGACCACTTCTTCTTTATCCATTCATCTGTTGATGGACATTTTGGTTGCTTCCGTATTTTGGCTATTGTGAAAATGGCTGCAGTGCAGCTGTTGCAGCCTCTGTCTTCTCGATTCTGGTCTTCTCAGTTGAGAGGTTCAGCGTTGGGCATGCTGGATGGAATGGTGGCTCGGTTTTTCTTTTTTTTGTGATATGAGGGCCTCGCACTGTTGCGGCCTCTCCCGTTATGGAGCACAGTTCTCTAAAACTCTTTCAGCATGTATTGTTTGTAGTCTTTTTGCTGATGGTAGTTGACTTGTGTGAGTTGAAACCTTTTTGTAGATTAGATTTGCATGAGTCTAATAATTCCTGATGTTGAGCTTTTATCCATTTTCCTTTCTTTTGAAGAAGAGTGTGTAAACTTATCTCTTCATACTATCTCCTTTAAACATTTGCATGTCTTGAATTTTTTTGGTCATTCCCTAGCTCAGGACATTTTTTGAGGGCACGTGTCCTTTAAAGCCCTGAGTCTTAGTTAATGTTAAGTGACCATTAGTAGTGGGTTTAAGCCGCTCTTGCCGCAAACGGCCACAAGGCGGCAGCATTTCTCCATTTCCAACTCGGGGTTTTTCAGCAACAGAGCCTTCCTGGAAATCCTGTTAGTAGGCTGCAAATTAGGGTGGAATGTGCCAGGGAAAACCCCTAAGAGCTTATATCTCCTTACTCCTTGTTTGTTTTTTAAATTTAATTTTTATTTAGTATCAGAATAAATTTGATAAAAATGTGTGTGTTCTAGGTGTACAGAATCTGGTTCATTATATGTATGTATAGATTTATTCATCTTTGGATCCTTTCCCATGTAGGTTATTACAGAGTGTTGAGTAGACCTCTCTTGGTATTCCCTAGGTATTTTGTGATTATATATTTCATATGTATTACTACATGTCTGTTAATCCCCATATCCTAATTCATACCTTCCTTACACCTTTCCATTTGGTTAAACATAATTTTGTTTTCTGAATCTATGCGTGTCCTTCTCTTGGACAGTATTTCATAGGTATCAATTTTTAGGTAACACCTATAATTTATGTCATAGGATATCTGTCTTTCGTTTTCTTTCTTCAAGTTGGGTGATTATATCTAGATCCTTCTATGGTGGTGCCAACAGCACTGTTCCATGCTTTTCCATGGCTAATATTCCATGTGTACATGGACCAGTTATTAATTGTGCATTTTTCTGTTGATGGACATTTTGGTTTCTTCGAGGTCTTGGCTGTGGTACGTGTTGCTGCAGTGCAGGATTGCCAGCCTGTGTCTTTTTTATTCTGGTCTTCTCAGATGATAGGCCCATCAGTGGGCCTACCAGATCACATGGTAGCTCAATTTTGACCTTTAAACACACCTCCATTGTGTTCTCAACACTGGCTGTTACCAGGTTACAACCCACCAGCAGCTAGAGAGTACACAGTTCTCTAAAACCCCTTCAGCATTTATACTTTGTAGACATTTTTTGCTGATGATCATTCTGACAGCTGTGAGGTGAACCTTTTTGTAGACTGGATTTGCATGGCTTTATTAATTCCTGATGTTGAGCATTTATCCTTGCCCTTTTTTTAATAAAAAAAAGAAAGAAAGAAAAAGAGAATACAAAATGTGCGTAAAATATGCCTCTTGAAATTGTCGTTTTGAAATATGCACGTCTTTTCAGATTTTTGCTCAATATAGGACTCAAGGATTTGTTTAGAGGGCAGGTGTCATTTACAGGCCTGCAATTATTTTGAATATCAAGTAACCATTAGCGCTGGGTTTAGAGCTGCTGTTGTGTGAAACAGCCACAAGGCGGCAGCAGTTCTCCTTTACCAAATCTGGTTATCAGGGCAACAGAGGCTCAATGCAAGTCGTGTTCTAGGTTGCAAATTAGAATGGCATGTGCCAGGAAAAAGCCCCTTAAGTTTATATCTCATTACTTCTTGTTCGTTTTTTAAATTTAATTTAATTTTTTATCACAGCAAGTGTGATTACAATGTTTTGCTTGTTCTACGTTTGCAGGATGTGGTTGTTTTACACATATACATATATCTATTGTTCTTTGGACCCTTTTCCCATGTAGGTTATGACAAAATGTTGAGTAGTCTTCTCTTGGTATTCTGTAGGTCTTTGGTGATTATAGACGTCACCTGTGTTTGTATATCTCTGCGAACCCCGATATCCTAATGTATCCAATCCGCACACCTTTCCGTTGGTGAACCATAAGTTTGTTTATTAAATCTGTGATTGCCTTTCTCTGTGAAAATATCTTCACTGGTGTCCGTTTTTAGGTAACACCTATAAGTGATATCATAGGATATGTGTATTTCACTTTCTGACTTACTACAAGTTGCGTGATTACTTCTAGACTCATCTATGGTGTTGCAAATGGCATTGCATCATTATTTTCCTTGGCTAGTATTCCATCTGTACATGTACAAGTTCTTCTTTGTCCACTCATCTGTTGATGGACTTTTGGTTGCTTCCATGTCTTGGCTACTGTAATACTGCTGCAAGGCACATTTGCCTGCCTGTGTCTTTCCAATTCTGTCTTCTTCAGTTATAGACCCAGGAGTGGGCCTGCTGGATAATATGGTAGCCAAATGTTTCCCTTGTAAAGGCACCTCCATTCTGTTCCATTAGTGGCTCTTACCAGGTTATGTCCCATTTAAAGTTGAGGGTATGCACTTCACCATAACCCCTTCAGCATTTATTGTTTGTAGTTTTTCTGCTAATTTTTATTGTGACTGCTGTGAGCTGATACCTCTTTGTGGTTGGATTTGCATGCATCTCATAAACCCTTGAAATTGAGTTTTCAGGCATGTCCTTTTTTTCTTCAAACTGTGAGTACAGCTTACCTCTTCAAATGGTTTTCTTGAAGTATGTGCCACATTTTGAAATATTTTGGCCATTACCTCCCTGTAGACATTTTGAGGACACGTTTCATTTACAGCCCTCCAGTACTTGTGCATATGAAGTGATGATTAGCACAGGTTTTAAAGCTGCTGTTGCAGGTAACGGCCATAGGATGGCAGCATTTCCGCTTTCCCCATTCTGGTAACTAGGGAAACAGACCTTCCTGCCACTGGCGTTCCTCGTTTATACACTAGAGCTGAATGTGCCCGGATAAACGCCCAAAGGCTGAAGTTGTCGTACACTAAACTGTAACCTAAATCGTACCTGTTCCCTAACCGTAACCCTAACCCTTACTCTTACACTAACCCTAACCCTAAACTGTAACCGTTCCCTAACCCTAACCCTAACCCAAATGTTTACCCAAAGCCTTACCCTAACCCATACACTAATACTAATCCGTACACTAACATTAACCCATACCCTAACACGTATGCCAACACTAAACCATTGTACCTTAACCTGTACCCTAAAACGTACCAATTCCCTAACCCTAACCATAACCCTAACCCTTACGCAAAACCTTACCCTACACCGTACCCTAATCCTAACCCGTACACTAACACTAACCCAAACCCTAACACGTACGCTAAACCTAAACCGTTATCGTACCTTAATGGGTACCCTATAAAGTATCCATTCCCTAACCCTAACCCTTACCCGAAGCCTTACCCTAATCCGTACCCTAATCCTAACCCGTACACTGACACTAAACCATACCCTAACACATAAGCTAAGCCTAAACCATTGTCGTACCCTAACCTGTACCCTAACCCGTACCTGCTCCCTAACCCTAACACTAACCCTTAGCCGAAACCTTACCCTAACCCGTACACTAATCCTAATCCGTACACTAACACTAACCCATACCCTAACACGTACGCTAACCCAAAACCTTTGTCATACCATAAAATGTACCATAAACCGTACCTGTTACCTAACCCAGAACCTAACTCTAAACCAAACCCTAACCATTCCCTGAAGGCTTACCCTAACACATACCTTAATCCTAAACCATACACTACCACTAACCTGTACCCTAACACATACGCTAACCCTAAACCGTTGTCGTACCCAACCTTGTACCCTAAACTGAAGCTGTTCCATAACCCTAACGCTAACACTTACCCGAAGCCTTACCCTAACCCGTCCCCTAATCCTAATCCGTACACTAACACTAACCAGTACCCTAACACATACGATACAAGTTAAATATCCCAGAAAGCGAAAAATGGATAAAGAAGTTGTGGTACTTATGTACTATGGAATATCACTCAGCAATGAAATCCATGTCATCAGGCCCATGGCAGAATAACGAGTGGATTCAGGTACGATGATTCTACGTGAAATAAGTCACACAGAAAAAGAAACATCATAAGATACCACAATACATGGAATGTAAACTTGGCTACACATGAACTGAATTACAGAACAGGGTCTCAAATTTAGAAAACCAGCTTATGCTTGCTTTAGGGGAAAGGTGAGTTGAAGCGCTGCATAAAACCAGAGATTGAAATTAGCACAGATACTGTTCCATAAGCCAAATATGTAATAGACAAGACCTACACCTTGCTCAACGAAATGGACTCAACACCCCATATTCATGCCTAGGTATATACCTGAATAGTAAGAATCTTAAAACCTATGGATATATATGTCTCCATAAGAGAATCAAGTGTGTGTACAGTGGAATGAACGCAGCAGTAAAAATCATCTAAATCCTTTATAAAAATAAATTTCAAAAGCAAAACACAATGACAGTGAAATAGAGAGGAATTCTTAAATAATTCATTCGGGGCTTGTGATGAAACCTGGATTTACCACATCTACACCCACAGCTGGGTGAGACATAAGGCTGGACACTTGGGGCTGATAGGATTGGTGAGATTCGGTGAACAAATGCAGACCCTTTGAGGTAATACTGCATGGTACCCATTCCAAGGGTCCCAACTCTCCAGGTTTAAGGGATTCTTCCTTCAAATAAAACATGCATGGGGAACCCAGAGTATGGTGCACCGTGTGATTGGGAATCGTTTTTAAATGCATCTCAGTTTTCGTCCCCTGGTACTCGGGTTCGCCATTCGAGACGCTTTAGTATCAAACTGCCCACTTGGAGAGCCAGTGCCTTTAACCTCCTGTTTGGCACAGTTTGCAATTTCTGTGGAAGATGAACAGGAATAGGGAGAACCAATGAGAGACTAGCCATAGGTGTCTGGACGGGTACATTTAACTCTAAATTACCACCAGGAAGAGGAATTAACCAAAGGCTCAGTGTGCCATGCCAGAACCAGATTAGGGCCTGAAGCAATGCTGCAGCTTTGCGGCCAGCTCACAAGAAAGCAAGTTGAAGAAAGGAGCTCAGGGGCACTGTAATTCACAAACCTGCAGAGTTATAAATGACAGCTATCGTCCAAAAATATATTGAAGTAAGGCTGCGAAGAGAACTTGAAAGCGGGGCAGAATTGCAGGAAACCGATTTCAGGAGGTAGACTGGAATTGCATTTAAAGCATAGGATAAGAGGCAGAACGTCAACAGTGATGCACTTAGCCAAAAAGGGCATATGCGTTTTTTCCTGAAAATATTCAAGAAAAAATGCATACGCACTTTTTGGCCAACCAAGCAAGCGTGCAATGGAAATCTGCACTACAATGAAGTCTCACTTCCCCCTGGTAAAAAGGGCCGTCTAAAAACAGTGTAAAATCCAGAAAGGAAGGACAGGCCATGGAGAACAGCGAGCCCTGGTATGCTGATGGGCGGGATGTAAATTGCCAACAGCCCCTCTGGAGAAGTGTACAGTGTATCCTGAAATATCTAAAAAACAAAACTACAGAGCCTAGGGCACTTCCACTTATGGCCCTATAGCTTAGGAATATTAAAATCAACAAGAGACAGGCAACCCAAAATTTAGGGCTGCTGTGTTTACAAGAACCTCGAGTCCAGTACAACTTAAATATCCCAGATAGAAAAAAATGGATGAAGAATTTGTGCTACTTACGTACAATGGAATATCACTCAACAATGAAATCAATGTCATCAGGCCTGTAGCAGCAAATTGAGTGGATTTAAGTACGATGATTCTGAGAGAAATATGTCACACAGAGTAAGAAAATTATCATAAGATATCACTAACAGAGGGAGTGTAAACTTGGCTACACATGAACTGAATTACAAAACCGAACAGAGTCTAACATTTAGATTAAACTCTTATGCTTGCTTAATGTGAAAGTTGAATTGGGGTGCTGTAGAAACCCAGAGATTTAAACTAGCACAGATACCGTACCATAAACCAAATATATAATAGAGAATACGTACTCCTTAGTCAACGAAATAGACTCAACAATGAGGTATCACCTCACACCTGTTAGAATGGGCATCATCAGAAAATCTACAAACAACAAATCCTGGAAAGGGTGTGGAGAAAAGGAACCCTATTCCACTATTATTGGGAATGTAAATTGATACAGTCACTGTGGAGAACATTATGGAGTTTCTTAAAAAACTAACAATAGAATTACCATATGATAGAGCAATCGAACTACTGGGCATATACGCAGACAAAACCATAAATCAAAAAGAGACATTCACCACAATGTTCATTGCATCACTATTTACAATATCCAGGTAATGGAAGCCACCTAAATGCCTACAGACAGACGAATGCATAAGGAAGTGGTTCATATATAAAATGGAATATTACTAAGCCATAAAAAGGAATGAAATTGAGTCATTTGTAGAGACGTTGATGGATCTAGAGACTGTCATACAGAGTGAAGTAAGTCAGAAAGAGAAAAACAAATCTTGTATAGTAATGCATATATGTGGAACCTAGAAAAATTGTACAGATGAGCCGTTTTGCAAGGCAGAAATAGAGCAACAGATGTAGACAACAAACGTATGGACACCAAGCGGGGAAAGCTGTTGGGGGGGTGGTGGTGGGAGGAGTTGAGAGATTGGGATTGGCATGTATACATTTATATAAAATAGATAACCAATAAGAACCTGCTGTATAAAAAAATTAAATTAAATTAAAAATTAAAAAAATAAAATTAGAAAAAGTAAAACAGAAAAAAAACTTCTTCCCTTCACATACATGTATTTACATGAATAAATTATTTCCATGCTTATATCTGTAAATACAAAAAAGAGGAATAAAATCTACCTTGAACCAGAAACGAAAAAAAAGAAAAAAAAAAACAGAACCCAACTGTTACACAGAGGAAAACCATATCAGGGCACTTGCTCCAGTTGTAAACAATTCTGAAGTTGGTCAGTGGTGGGGAATCATCTCCCATTCAGCCAGCAGGCCCCACGCAACAGGCGTCCTTATTGCAAAGCTGGGGCACCGTGCCGAGGCATCTGTGAGTAAACGTGGGCTGAGCCCCAGGCCAGCTGCTGCTGAAATGTTCCCACCCTTCCCAGGTAAAACACCTGAATATGTACAAGGACTTGAAAGCCTAGAGGAAGGGCTGTGGAACCACAGGAGCCACAGCATGCTGGTCGACTTGGTGCCTGCAGGCCAGCCAGGATGGTCCTGGCCCTGGGTGCTCTTCTGGAAGCTTTCCATTTCCCTGCCTGAGATATCCCTCCTGTCCCGGCCCCCACTGCTTTCTTCCTTCCTCACCTCTGCCCAGGGAGAAATTCCAGCGGCAGCTATGGGTGACACATCCTCTTCTTTAGCAGGTGGCAGCCTGGAAACTGCTGCAGAAAGTCCAGCAGAGCCCCACTCACACTGGGCCACCCACAAAGCCGTGGCTTCTCACTCCCTCCCACCAGCCCAGCCCCGAGACTGCTGACAGGGCAGAGAACATGGCGTCAGGCACAGCTGCAGGGGCTCTTGCTGCCTGGAGTGGTGTTTATATTTATCTCAACCCAGGCAACCTGGGGAGGGCTGGCCGGCACGGTCAGGCTGCCGAGGTCAGCCAGTCATCACCCCTCAGGGGCTCACAGTTGTAGAAAATGGAACTTTCTGAACCGGCCAGGTCCAAGGAACAGGTGTGGGCTCCTGAGAGTCAGGAGAGACAAGGGGCTGCAGCTCTGGCTTGTTTTCTAATTATATTATCTGGCCCATGAGTGGGAGACAACTTCAAGAAAACCCTCTCCTAATGAGAGGAACCCAGGAGTCAGGGAGAGGAGGGGCGGGTGGTGGGTGGAGACAGAGGCCTGGTGCCCCGGGTGCAGTGGAAGTCTCTGGAAGACCAGGTGGAGGGAGGCCACACAGAGTGATGCCCAGGGTCACAGACCTGTCGGAGCTGCTGTTTGTTAGTTCAAGTCCTGCTCTGAGGTGCTCTGTGTTAGCTCTGAGCGACAGGTGAGCTGGGGGTGCTCTGCAATGAGGGCTCTGTGCACGGTTCCTGTGTGCCCAGACCTGCCATGGTACCTGCAAGGGTAGCCCTGTATCCTGGGAGGGGTCTGACCATGAGAGCTCCATGGGCTGCAGGGGACCTGCCCAGGGAACCCCATATCCTGAGAAGGGCCTGACCACGAGAGCCACATAGCCTGGTGTGGGGGTGGGGTACCTGCCCAGGTGAGCTCCGTATCCTGGGATTGGCCTGACCACGAGAGCCCCATGGGCTGCAGCAGTCCTGGTAAACGATGTCAGGACAGTCAGTGAAGCCACCGAGGATCTACCTCCAGTAGTTCCTAAATCCTACACCCTGCTGGTCATTCTACCAACCACCAGGACATGGTATTCTGTATTAGTCTTCAATGATGTCTTCTTTTGTATTCTATTAGTCCCAGAGTCACAAGAAATTTTGGCTTGTGAGTGGCAGGACTCAACATACACCTAAAACAATACTTCCAGGCCGTCTTGCCCCAAGGGTTCAAAAATTCCCACACCATCTTTGGGGAAAGCTCAGCTAAAGACCTAAAAGTTCTACCTCTGGAAAAGGAAACCCTCCTTCAATATGCAGATGACATTGTGATCGCCAGCCCTACTAAGGAGGCCTCTGAGCTACCAAGCCAATAAAGGATAGAAGTTGTACAAGAAAAAGCTCAAATATCACAGACTACCGTGACCTGCCTGGGCTTCATTCTCACAGAAGGTCGGAGAAGCCCATCCCAGGAAAGGGAAGAAACCATTTGCAGCCTTACCACTTTCTAAAACTAGAAGACAGCTTAGGGGTTCCTGGGGAGGCCAGGGTTTGCTGCTTCTGGACCTCTAAGTACAGTCTACTAGCTGGGCCTCTATATGAAACACTGAAAGGAAAAGATGATGATCCTTTTGAATAGAATCCAGAAGTGGCCTTTCAAGAATGGAAAGAGCAGTCAATTCAGACCCTTGCCCTGGAACTCCCTAATTTAGCTAAACACTTTGACCTTTACATTCCCTGTGATAGGTGAATCGCCATTGGAGTATTAGTGCAAAAACTGGGACCACTTGAAATGGAACAACGCAAGAATGCCATCCAGCTAGGATAAACTACATTCACCAAGGGGCTTGGCACACCGCCACATCTGGCCAAGATACTGGCGGTATCTGAAAACCTGGAAATCAGCAGCCCAAAAGGCCACCACACTCCTAAGGGAAAAGGACCCCACGTGGTGATCCTAACCACCAACCATGCCCTGAGGTTGCAGGGTTCGCTCCATGGGCACACTGACCTCAAGTGAGGAGGCCCTCCAACTCCAACCTCCAGAGAGATAACTGGGGGCAATGGGGCACCATGACAACTCGTGTGACCATCACTTGACCTGGAGTTTCTCTCATAAAACAACAAGAGTGTGTCCCAAAAGAGTAGACTACTGCTTGCAGGACTTACTGCACCCAGAGGGGAGTTAATAATCTCGGCGGGGGAACCGTATATCATACTGTCACCATAGAAAAGCCTGCAGACACCCTGATGATGGTGGCCAATAAGACCGGCTGGACTCCTGTTTACTTCAAAAGGCTGTTGACTCAGTGGCCATCATGGTCCTTGATCACCACTGACCCTGGACTGTCTGGGAGTGAGCGGGCAGGGTCCTGACACCTGGTGCTGTTTTTACGTTAATTCAGGGGCCTAATTGAAGAAAGCACAGACTACTGGTCAGAGCATCTAGGCTGGCAGAAACCGTCAGCCTAAGGTGGCCGAACAAATGTGGGGCGGGGTGAAACTGGACCCCACAGCGTCTCTGCATATCTCCTTCGTGGACCCTTAAAGGTCATTAGAATCAATAACACTTCCAATGCTGGTGCTCAGGCGGACAAGCAGGGAGGCAGGAGGCCTGGGGACAATCAACGTCACCTGGAGGCTGCTGGGGAGAAGTTCTGACCCTCGCCCACGGGTATGAGGGCTCCTAACTCAGCACTCAGCAGTTACAGAAGAAGGGTCTGCACCCTCAGCACTCCAAGAATGAGGAAGGGGACAAAAGGCAGAAGAGGGGTTTGTCCCAGGCAAAGCCCATTAAAAATCCCTGGGAGATAATAATAGAATCTGGGCAATAAAATAAAGTCTAACCTTTTTTATCCTTTGTGCTTTGTCTAATTTCACGTGCTCCTACGTTCCCGCATGCAGTGGTTCCACACCCGGCAGTTCAGACCAGATTTCCTAGTGCAGAATGGCTGGGTCGACACCTCAGCTCCTGGGGCCCAGTGCAGACTCCGCGATATAGAGCCTGAGCTGCAGCCAACCGGGCCCTCGAGAGCTCCGCCCCCTCCCTCCCCCTGACTCTGACAGGATCTCTACACAGCAGCCCAGCCCACAGCCCACGGGGTAGCACATGCTCTCACCTCTCCATTCCCTGAACAAAATGTAAAGTTTCCTTTGCTTCTGAACCAAACTCAGTCTCGATCTGTTGGCTCCAATGACACTGGGCAGGGGGACACTTGTTGGGGTCCACTCTGGAGGATCAGTAACAGAAATTGAGAACATTGTAACTTCAATGAACAGATGTGTGAGCCAAACTGTAATTAACATAGAACAGTGTATAAGCCTCGGGTAAAATAAGATGTTTCTAACACTTCCATTTGATATTTCCATCACTTTATTATAAGCAAGTTCAGTGAAAAGGTTTGTCTTATTTGTCAGGTCAATACTAGAGAAACGAAGTGATTTCTTTCCAAGGATGTACATCTAATAATCTTGGTTAAAGGTTCAATCTTGTTTTAAATGCTTTTCCATTGAAAATGATACCTCTCTTTCAGCTGCCCCATTTCTGAAAAGTATAAAATCTTATAATTTACTATTACCAAAGGGGAAAGGTGGGAGGAGGGATAAATTAACAGTTTGGGATTAACACATACACACTGCTATGTGTAAAATAGATCATCAACAAGGAACTACTGTATACTACAGGGAACTACACTCAATATTTTGCAATAACCTATAAGGGGAAATAATCTGAAAAAGAATAGATATTTTTATTGACATCATCTATCAATGACAGTTAAAATGTAACCTAAGTGAAGCCGGTGGTGAGTGCTTCTGACCCTGAAGAGTTCAATCATCTAAAGCTTGGACTCTGCCTACTTCCCAAGGCCCTTAATGAACATATGTGTAGCCATAGCTTAAAAAATTCCCCAGTTTGGGTTTCGGGGAGACACTGATTTTGAAAAAGCCCTGGTGTTCTCCTTACATCAATGGGACCCTTCCTACTGCTAAAACATGCCTGTCACACACAGAGGATGTTATACCGCTTGAGCAGGAAGAGTTTGGAAAAGGCATCTCATCTCCTCATCTCCTGGTGCTCGGGTTCACCCCTCCAGCGTCTTTACTAACAGTCTCCCCACTTGGAGATGTCAGCACTGTCAACATCCTGTTGCGTACAGTTTGGAATTTGTCCAGAGGATGAAGCCGAAGGATGAGGAACAATGAGAGACAAGTCCTAGGTGTTCGGCCAGGCACATGTCACTCTAATTTCCAATCAGGAAGACGAATTGACCAAAGGCCAGTGTTGCTCATGGAAACAGAATAGAGATTGAGGAAATCCCGCTGCTTTGTGCCCAGTTCCCATAAACACAAGTTGAAAAATGGAACTCAGGGACAATAAAATTCACGAAACTGCAGAGTTGAAAATACCTATCACTGAAAAATGTCTTGAGGAAAGTCAGAGAAAAGGACTTGTAAACAAGGGAGAATGGCAGAAAAGGGATTGGAAGAGGTAGAAAGGACTCGCCATTAAGCACAAGAAAAGGGGCTGAACATTGCCAGCATTGCAGTTGGCCAAAAAGGGTGTATGCATTTTTTCTGTATATATTCAAGAAAAGGGCATACACTTTTTTAGCCAACCAAACAGGTTGGCACTGGAAATCAATACTACAAAAGATATCACTTCGCATCAGTCAGAATAGCCGTCCTCATAAAGTGTAAACACCAGAAATGCAGGACAGGGCAAGGAGAAAAGGGAGCCCTGTGAGGCTTATAATGGAAATGTATATTGTCAACGGCCACTCTGGAGAAGTGTATTGTGTTTACTAAAGCATCTAAAAAATGAGCTACAGAGCATAGGGCACTTGCACTCATGGGCGTATATCTTGGGAAAAACAAAAATCGAGAGGACACAGGCACCCCAATATTACCGCCTCTCTGTTTAAAAGACCCTCTACTAGGATATAACTTAAATATCTCTGGAGGGAAAAAATGGATAGAGATGTGGTACTTATGTAGAGTGGAATATTACTCAGCCTGGAAATCAATGAAATATGGCCAGTTGTAACAACTCCGGAGGAGTTACGTATGATCATTCTAAGTCACATAATTCAAAAAGAAAAAGACACATATCATAAGATATCACTTAAAGGTGGAATCCATAATGGCTACCCATGAAATAAATTACAAAACGAAAACATAATCATATTTGTAGAAAACATGCATAAGGCTGCTAAACGGGAAAGGTGGGGAGGGGTGAGGCATTATTCAGGAGGTTGAAATTGGCAAAGATAGCACTCCAAATACCAAATTGATAATCAACAAGGCCTACACGGTAGCTAAAAGAACTGCGCTCAACACACTCAAGTCACCGGAAAAGAATATATACGACTAGTAAGAATCTGCAAAAGAATTTATTGATGTTTCTCTGTAGGTGAATCAAGTGGATGTACAGCAGCAAGAAACAGAGCTTTGAAAATCAGCTGTAACCAATATAATAATAAATTGAAAAAAATAAACGACAGAGAGACAGAGAAAACCTCTTACAAGTTTTCCTCAGGGACGGTGATGCAACATCGATTGAACACATCTAGACCCACAGCAGGATGAGACATAAGGCTGGAAACTGTTCGCGCTAAGAGAAATGTGAGGTTGGATGAGGAAATGCACACCCTTTAAAGTAATACTACCGGGTACCCATTCAATGGGTCCCAAATCTGCAGGTTCAAGGGATCTTCCTACAGCTAAAACATGCATGGAAAACCCAGAGGACTGTACACCATGTGATCGGGAGATGTGTCTAAAATGCACCTCATTTATCGTGTCCTGGTGCTCCTGTTCACCATTCCAGCCACGTTACTTAGAATCTCCCCACTTGGAGAATCAGCACATTTAAACTTCTGTTTCGCACATTTTGCAAATTGTGAGGAGGATGAACGGGAAGAGGGGGAACCAATGAGAGAATAGTTGTAGGGGTCTGGACGGGCACATGTCACTCTAATTTCCCATTAAGAATAAGAATTTAAAAAAGACTCAGCCCGCCTCGCCAGAGCCAAAATAGGGCCTGAAGCAATCCTGTGGTTTTGAGGCCAGCTCACAAAAGAGCAACTTAAAAAATGAAGCTCAGGGTCACTGCAATTCACAAACCTGCAGAGTTATAAATAAAAACTAACGTCCAAAAATATGTTGAGGTAAGGCAAAGAAGAAGATCTGAATGCAAGACAGAATTGCAAGAAACAGATTTCAAGAGATAGATTGGACTTGTCTTTAAAGAACATGAAAAGTGGCAGAATTCCGACAATGATGCAGTTGGCCAAATAGGGTGTATGCATTGTTTCCTGAATACATTCAGGAAAAAACGCATACGCACATTATGGGCAACAAAGCAAGCAAGCAATCCAAATGCGCACAACAAAGGAGTCTCATTTCCCACCAGTCAAAAGGGCTATATGAAAATATTGTGAAAACCAGAAATGCAGGACAGGCCATGGGGAACAGGGAGCCTTTATACACTGATGAGCGGTGTGTGAACTGCCGAGAGCCACTCTGGAGAAGTGTATGGTGGTTCCTAAATCATCTAAAAAACAGAGCTACAGAGCATAGCGCACTTCCAATCACAGGAGTGTATCTAGGGAAGTCTAAAAATCAACAAGACACAAGCACACCACAGTTTAGGGCTGCTCTGTTTACAAGAACCTCGACTTCAGTACACCTTAAATATCCCAGGAAAGAGAACAATGGATAAAGAAGATGTGGTACTTATGTACAATGGAATATCTCTTCACCATGAATTCAATGTAATAAGGCTAGTAGAAGCATAAAGAATGGATTTAGGTCCGATAATACTACTTGAAATAAGTCAAACAGAAAAAGAAACATATCATAAGATATCACGTATAGAGGGAATGTAAATATGGCTGCACAACAAATGAATTACAAAACAGAACAGTGTCTCACATTTAGAAAACACACTTATGTCAGCTTAAGGGGAAAGGAGAGGTGGGGTGATGCCTAAAACCAGAGTTTGAAATTAACACAGATACTGTTCAATAAACCAAATAGGTATTAGACAAGATCTACACCTTGCTCAATGAACAAGCCACAACACCCCCTATACACTGCAGAGGAATATATCTGAGTAATAAGAATCTTAAGACCTATGTATTGATATATCTCCATAAGGGAATCAAGTGTGTGCAGAGCGGCAGAAACACAGCAGTGAAAATGAGCTAAACCCCATTATAGAAATAAATTTTAAAAACAAAACACAGAAACAATGAAAGAGAGAAAAATTCTTACAAAATTCGTTCAGGAGCTGTGATGCAACCTGGATTGACCACATATAAACCCACAGCTGGATAAGACATAAGGCTGGACACTTGGGGCTGAGAGGATTGGTGAGCTTTGGTGAGCAACTGCTGAACCTTTAATGCAATACTTCATGCTACTCATTCCAAGGCTCCCAACACTCCAGGTTGAAGGGAATCTTCCTACAGCTAAACCATGCATGGGAAACCCAGCGGATGGTATACCATGTGATCAGGAAAGGTTTCTAAAACGCACCTCATATTTCCTCTCCTGGGGCTCCGGATCGACATTCTAGCCACTTTACTAACAATATCTCCACCTGGAGAGTCAATGACTTTAAGTTCCTGTATCGCACAGTCTGCAGTTAGTGCGGAGGATGAATGGGAAGAGGGGGAACCAGAAAGAAACTAGCTGTAGGTGTTTTGATGGGCACATGGCACTCTAAATTCACATCTAGAAAAAGAATTCACCAAAGGCACAGCAAGGTGCCCCATAACAAGAATAGGGCCTGAAGCAATCCTGTAGTTATGAGGCCAGATCACAAGAATAAGAGCTGAAAAATGGAGCTCAGTGGAACAGCAATTAACAAACCTGCAGAGTTATAAAGGCCAACTATTTTCCAAAAGTATATTGAGGTAAGGCTATGAAGAGGCCTTGAAAGCAAGGCATAACTGCAGGAAACTGATTTCAAGAGGTAGATGGCATTTGCCTTTAAAGCATATGAAAATAGGAAGAAGTTCAACAATGATGCACTTGGCAAAAGGGCTTGTGCATTTTTTCCTGAATATATTCAGGAATAAAGGCATATGCACTTTTTGGCCAAACAAGCATGGGTGAAATGGAAATCCGCACTACAATGAAGTCTCACTTCCCCCCGGTCAAAAGGGGCATTTGAAAAAAGTGTAAAATCCAGAAAGGCAGGACAGACCATGGAGAAGAGGGAGCATTGTTATGCTGATGGACGGGATGTAAATTACCACCAGCCACACTGGAGAAGTGTATGGTGTTTCCTGAAACATCTAAAAAACAAAAGTACAGAGCCTAGGTCACTTCCACTTAGGACCCTATAGGTTAGGAAAATTAAAATCAACAAAACACAGCCAACACAAAATTTAGCGCTGCTGTGTTTACAAGAACCTCGAGTCCAGTACAAATTAAATATCACAGAAAGAAAAAAATGGATAAAGAAGGTGTGGTACTTATGTACAATGCAATATCATTCAGCAATGAAATCTATGTCATCAGGCCCATAGCAGCATAATGAGTGGATTCAGGTATGATGATTCAAAGTGAAATAAGTCACACAGAAAAAGAAACATCATAAGATATCACTAATACACGGAATGTAAACTTGGCTACACATGAACTGAATTACAAAACAGAACAGGGTCTCAAATTTAGAAAACCAACTTATGCTTGCTTAAGGGGAAAGGTGAGTTGGGGTGCTGCATAAAACCAGAGATTGAAATTAGCACAGATACTGTTCCATAAGCCAAATATGTAATAGACAAGACCTACTCCTTGCTCAACGAAATGGACTCAACACCCCATATTCAACGCCTAGGAATATACCTGACTAGTAAGAATCTTAAAACCTATGGATTTATATGTCTCCGTAAGAGAATCAAGCATGTGTACAGCGTCATAAACGCAGCAGTGAAAATCAGCTAAATACCATTATCAAAATAAAATTAAAAAACAAAACACAATGACAGTGAAATAGAGAGCAATTCTTAAATAATACATTCAGGGCTTGTGATGCAACCTGGATTTACCACATCTACACCCAGAGCTGGGTGAGACATAAGGCTGGACACTTCGGGCTGATAGCATTGGTGAGGTTCGGTGAGCAAATGCAGACCCTTTGAAGTCATACTGCATGGTACCCATTCCATGGGTCCCAACTCTCCAGGTTTTAGGGATTCTTACTTCAGCTAAAATATGCATGGGGAAGCCAGAGTATGGTCCACCATGTGATCGGGAAACGTTTTTAAATGCATCTAAGTTTTCGTCCCCTGGTACCCGGGTTCGCCATTCCAGACGCTTTACTAAAACTCTCCCCACTTGGAGAGTCAGTGCCTTTAACCTCCTGTTTGGCACAGTTTGTAATTTCTGCGGAAGATGTACAGGAATAGGGAGAACCAATGAGAGACTAGCTTAGATGTCTGGACGGGCACATTTAACTCTAATTTCCCACCAGGAAGAGGAATTAACGAAAGGCTCAGCGTGCCGTGCTGGAAACAGATTAGGGCCTGAAACAATCCTGCGGTTTTGCGGCCAGCTCACAAGAAAGCGAGTTGAAGAAAGGAGCTCAGGGGCACTGTAATTCACAAACCTGCAGAGTTATAAATGACAGGTATCATTCGAAAATATGTTGAAGTAAGGCTGTGAAGAGGACTTGAAAGCGGGGCAGAATTGCAGGAAATCGATTTCAGGGGGTAGACTGGAATTGCACTTAAAGCATAGGAAAAGAGGCAGAACGTCGACAAGGATGCACTTGGACAAAAAGTGCGTATGCTTTTTTTCCTGAATATATTCAGGAAA
>NW_021703768.1:134625035-134626527 GCF_005190385.1 Monodon monoceros
TGCTCACCGAACCTCACCAATGCTATCAGCCCGAAGTGTCCAGCCTTATGTCTCACCCAGCTCTGGGTGTAGATGTGGTAATTCCAGGTTGCATCACATGCCCTGAATGAATTATTTAAGAATTGCTCTCTATTTCACTGTCATTGTGTTTTGCTTTTGAAATTTGATAATGGGATTTATCGGATTTTCACTGCTGCGTTAAGGCCGCTGTACACACGCTTGATTTCCTTATGGAGACATATAAATCCATGGGTTTTAAGATTCTTACTTGTCAGGTATGTTCACAGGCGTTGAATATGTGGTGTTGAGTCCATTTCGCTGAGCAAGGAGTAGGTCTTGTCTATTATATATTTGGCTTATGGAACGGGATCTGTGCTAATTTCAATCTCTTGTTTTATGCAGCACCCCAACTCAACTTTCCCCATAAGCAAGCATAAGACGGTTCTCTAAATTTGAGACCCTGTTCTGTTTTGTAATTCAGTTCATGTGTAGCCAAGTTTACATTCAGTGTATTACTGATATCTTATGATGTTTCTTTTTCTCTGTGACTGATTTCTCATAGAATCATCGTACCTGAATCCACTCCTTATGCGGCTACGGGCCTGATGACGTAGATTTCATTGCTGAGTGATATTCCATTGAACGTGCGTACCACAACTTCTTTATCCATTTTTTGCTTTCTCGGATATTTAACTTGTACCGTAGACGAGGTTCTTGTAAACAGAGCCGTCTCAAACATTGGGGTGGCTGTGTGATTTTGATTTTAATTTCCCTAAGCTATAGGACCATAAGTGGAAGTGCCATAGGCTGTGTTGCATTGTTTCCTACGTGTTTCAGGAAACACCATACACTTCTCCAGAGTGGCTGTTGGCAATTTACATCCCGCCCATCAGCATAACAAGGCTCCCTGTTCTCCATGACCCGTCCTGCCTTTCTGGATTTTACACTATTTTCAGATGGCCCTTTTTACCGGGGGGCAGTGAGACTTCATTGTAGTGAAGATTTCCTTTACACGCTTGCTTGGTTTGCCAAAAAGGGCGTATGCGTTTTTTCCTGAATATATTCAGGAAAAAACGCATACGCCCTTTTTGGCCAAGTGCATCATTGTCGACATTCTGCCTCTTTTCCTATGCTTTAAGTGCAATTCCACTCTAAACCCTGAAATCGTTTTCCTGAAATTCTGCCCCGCTTTCAAGTCCTCTTCGAAAACTTAATTCAATACACTTTTGGACGGTAGCTGTCATTCATAACTCTGCAGGTTTGTGAATTACAGTGCCCCTGAGCTCCTTTCTTCAACTCGCTTTCTTGTGAGCTGGCGGCAAAACCGCAGGATTGCTTCAGGCCCTAATCTGTTTCTGGCAGGGCATGCTGAGCCTTTGGTTAATTCGTCTTCCTGGTGGGAAATGAGCGTTCCATTTGCCCGTGCACACATCTACAGCTAGTCTCTCATTGGTTCTCCCTATTCCTGTTCATCTTGCGCAGAAATTGCAAA
>NW_021703768.1:134627527-134638690 GCF_005190385.1 Monodon monoceros
GGGAGACAACTTCAAGAAAACCCTCTCCTAATGAGAGGAACCCAGGAGTCAGGGAGAGGAGGGGTGGGGGGTGGGTGGAGACAGAGGCCTGGTGCCCCGGCTGCAGTGGAAGTCTCTGGAAGACCAGGCGGAGGGAGGCCGCACAGAGTGATGCCCAGGGTCACAGACCTGTCGGAGCTGCTGTTTGTTCATTCTAGACCCGCTCTGAGGTGCTCTGTGTCAGCTCTGAGCGACAGGTGAGCTGGGGGTGCTCTGCAATGAGGGCTATGTGCACGGTTCCTGTGTGCCCAGCCCTGCCACGGTACCGGCAAGGGTAGCTCTGTATCCTGGGAGGGGCCTGACCACGAGAGCCCCGTGGGCTGCAGGGGACCTGCCCAGGGAACCCCATATCCTGGGAGGGGCCTGACCACGAGAGCCCCGTGGGCTGGGGTGGGGGCGGGGTACCTGCCCAGGTGAGCTCCATATCCTGGGATTGGCCTGACCACGAGAGCCCCATGGGCTGCTGGGGACCTGATAAAGGATGTCAGGACAGTCAGTGAAGCCACCGAGGATATACCTCCAGTAGTTCCTAATTCCTACACCCTGCTGGTCATTCTACCAACCACCAGGACATGGTATTCTGTATTAGTCTTCAATGATGCCTTCTTTTGTATTCCATTAGTCCCAGAGTCACAAGAAATTTTGGCTTCTGAGTGGCAGGCCTCAACATACAACTAAAACAATACTTCCGGGCCGTCTTGCCCCAAGGGTTCAAAAATTCCCACAGCATCTTTGGGGAAAGCTTAGCTAAAGACCTAAAAGTTCTACCTCTGGAAAAGGAAACCCTCCTTCAATATGCAGACGACATTCTGATCGCCAGCCCTACTAAGGAGGCCTCTGAACTACCAAGCCAATAAGGGATAGAAGTTGTCCAAGAAGAAGCTCAAATATCACAGACGACGGTGACCTGCCTGGGCTTCATTCTCACAGAAGGTCGGAGAAGCCCATCCCAGGAAAGGGAAGAAACCATTTGCAGCCTTAGCCCTTTCGAAAACTAGAAGACAGCTTAGGGGTTCCTGGGGAGGCCAGGGTTTGCTGCTTCTGGATCCCTAACTACAGTCTACTAGCTGGGCCTCTATGTGAAACACTGAAAGGAAAAGATGATGATCCTTTTGCATAGAATCCAGAAGTGGCCTTTCAAGAATGGAAAGAGCAGTCCATTCAGACCCTTGCCCTGGAACTCCCCAACTTGGCTAAACCCTTTGACCTTTACATTCCCGGGGAAAGGTGAATCGCCATTGGAGTATTAGTGCAAAAACTGGGACCACTTGAAATGGAACAACGCAAGAATGCCATCCAGGTAGGATAAACTACGGTCACCAAGGGGCTTGGCCCACCACCACATCTGGCCAAGATACTGGCGGTATCTAAAAACCTGGAAATCAGCAGCCCAAAAGGCCACCTCCCTCGTAAGGGAAGAGGACCCCACGTGGTGATCCTAACCACCAACCATGCCCTGAAGTTGCAGGGTTCGCTCCGTGGGCACACGGACCTCGAGTGAGGAGGCCCTCCAACTCCAACCTCCAGAGAGATAACCGGGGGCAACGGGGCACCAGGACGACTCGTGTGACCATCACTTGACCTGGAGTTTCTCTCATAGAACAACAAGAGTGTGTCCCAAAAGAGTAGACTACTGCTTGCAGGGCTTACTGCACCCAGAGGGGAGCTAATAATCTTGGCGGGGGAACCGTATATCACGCTGTCACCATAGAAAAGCCTACAGACACCGTGATGATGGTGGCCAATAAGACCGGCTGGACTCCTGTTTACTTCAAAAGGCTGTTGACTCAGTGGCCATCATGGTCCTTGATCACCACTGACCCTGGACTGTCTGGGAGTTGAGCGGGCAGGGCTCTGACACCTGGTGCTGTTTTTACGTTAATTCAGGGGCCTACCTGAAGAAAGCGCAGACTGCTGGTCAGAGCATCTAGGCTGGCAGAAACCGTCAGCCTAAGGTGGCCGAACAAATGTGGGGCGGGGTGAAACTGGACCCCACAGCGTCTCTGCACATCTCCTTCGTGGACCCTTAAAGGTCACTAGAATCTATAACACTTCCAATGCTGGTGCTCAGGCGGACGAGCAGGGAGGCAGGAGGCCTGGGGACAATCAACGTCACCTGGAGGCTGCTGGGGAGAAGTTCTGACCCTCGCCCACGGGTATGAGGGCTCCTAACTCAGCACTCAGCAGTTACAGAAGAAGGGTCTGCACCCTCAGCACTCCAAGAATGAGGAAGGGGACAAAAGGCAGAAGAGGGCTTTGTCCCAGGCAAAGCCCCTTAAAAATCCCTGGGAGATATAAATAGAATCTGGGCAATAAAATAAAGTCTAACCTTTTTTATCCTTTGTGCTTTGTCTAATTTCACGTGCTCCTAGGGTCCCGCATGCAGAGGTTCCACACCCGGCACTTCAGACCAGATTTCCTAGTGCAGAATGGCTGGGTCGACACCTCAGCTCCTGGGGCCCAGTGCAGACTCCGCGATATAGAGCCTGAGCTGCAGCCAACCCGGCCCTCGAGGGCTCCGCCCCCTCCCTCCCACTGACTCTCACAGGATCTCTACACAGCAGCCCAGCCCACAGCCCGCGGGGTAGCACATGCTCTCACCTCTCCACTCTCTGATCAAAATGTAAAGTTTCCTTTGCTTCTGAACCAAACTCAGTCTCGATCTGTTGGCTCCAATGTCACTGGGCAGGCGGACACTTGTTGGGGTCCACTCTGGAGGATCAGTAACAGAAATGGAGAACACTGTAACTTCAATGAACAGATGTGTGAGCCAAACTGTAATTGACATGGAACAGTGTATAAGGCTCGGGTAAAATAAGATGTTTCTAACACTTCCATTTGATATTTCCATCACTTTATTATAAGCAAGTTCAGTGAAAAGGTTTGTCTTATTTGTCAGGTCAATATTAGAGAAACGAAGTGATTCCTTTCCAAGGATGTACATCTAATGATCTTGGTTAAAGCTTCAATCTTGTTTCAAATGCTTCTCCGTTGAAAATGATACCTCTCTTTCAGCTCCCCCATTTCTGAGAAGTATAAAATCTTATGACTTATTATTACCAAAGGGGAAAGGTGGGAGGAGGGATAAATTAACAGTTTGGGATTAACACATACACACTGCTATGTATAAAACAGATCATCAACAAGGAACTACTGTATAGCACAGGGAACTACACCCAATATTTCGCAATAACCTATAAGGGGAAATAATCTGAAAAAGAAGAGATATTTTTATCGACATCATCTCTCAACGACAGTTAAAATGGAACCTAAGGGAAGCCGGTGGTGAGTGCTTCTGACCCTGAAGACTTCAATCATCTAGAGTTTGGACTCTGCCTACTTCCCAAGGCCCTTAATGAACATATGTGTAGCCGTAGCTTAAAAAATTCCCCAGTTTGGGTTTCGGGGAGACACTGATTTTGAAAAAGCCCTGGTGTTCTCCTCACATGAATGGGACCTTTCCTACTGCTAAAACATGCCTGTCACACACAGAGGATGGTATGCCGTCTGATCGGGAAGAGTTTGGAAAAGGCATCTCATCTCCTGGTGCTCGGGTTCACCCCTCCAGCGTCTTTACTAACAGTCTCCCCACTCGGAGATGTCAGCACTGTCAACATCCTGTTGCGTACAGTTTGGAATTTGTCCAGGGGATGAAGCGGAAGGATGAGGAACAATGAGACACAAGTCCTAGGTGTTCGGACAGGCACATGTCACTCTAAGTTCCAATCAGGAAGACGAATTGACCATAGGCTAGGTTTGCCCATGGAAACAGAATAGGGCTTGAGGAAATCCCGCTGCTTTGTGGCCAGTTCCCACAAACACAAGTTGAAAAATGGAACTCAGGGGCACTAAAATTCACGAAACTGCAGCGTTGAAAATATCTATCACTGAAAAATGTCTTGAGGAAAGTCAGAGAAAAGGACTTGTAAGCAAGGGAGAACGGCAGGAAAGGGATTTGAAGAGGTAGAAAGGACTCGCCATTAAGCACAAGAAAAGGGGCTGAACATTGCCAACATTGCAGTTGGCCAAAAAGGGTGTATGCGTCTTTTTCTGTATATATTCAAGAAAAGGGCATACACTTTTTTTAGCCAACCAAACAGGTGGGCACTGGAAATCAATACTACAAAAGATATCACTTCGCATCAGTCAGAAGAGCCGTCCTCATAAAGTGTAAACACCAGAAATGCAGGACAGGGCAAGGAGGAAAGGGAGCCCTTTATAAGGGAGGCTTATAGTGGAAATGTATATTGCCAACGGCCACTCTGGAGAAGTGTACTGTGTTCACTAAAGCATCTAAAAAATGAGCTACAGAGCATAGGGCACTTGCACTCATGGGCGTATATCTTGGGAAAAACAAAAATCGAGAGGACACAGGCACCCCAATGTTTACCGCCTCTCTGTTTCAAAGATCCTCGACTAGGATATAACTTAAATGTCTCTGGAGGGAAAAAATGGATAGAGATGTGGTACTTGTGTAGAGTGGGATATTACTCAGCCTGGAAATCAATGAAATATGGCCAGTTGTAACAACTCCGGAGGAGTTACGTATGATCATTCTAAGTGACATAATTCAAAAAGAAAAAGACACATATCATAAGATATCACTTAAAGGTGGAATCCAAAATGGCTACACATGAAATAAATTACAAAACAAAAACATAGTCAAATATGTAGAAAACACGCATAAGGCTGCTAAACGGGAAAGGTGGGGAGGGGTGAGGCATTATCCAGGAGGTTGAAATTAGCAAAGATACCATTCCAAATACCAAATTGGTCATCAACAAGGCCTACACGGTAGCTAAAAGAACTGCACTCAGCACACTCAAGTCACCGGAAAAGAATATATACGACTGGTAAGAACCTGAAAAAGAGTTTATCGATGTCTCTCTGTACGTGAATCAAGTGGATGTACAGCAGCAAGAAACAGAGCTTTGAAACTCAGCTGTAACAAATATAATAATAAATTGAAAAAAATAAACGACAGAGAGACTGAGAAAACCTCTTACAACTTTTCCTCAGGGACGGTGATGCAACATGGATTGAACACATCTAGACCCACAGCAGGATGAGACATAAGGCTGGAAACTGTTTGCGCTAAGAGAAATGTGAGGTTGGACGAGGAAATGCACACCCTTTAAAGTAATGCTACCTGGTACCCATTCAATGGGTCCCAAATCTGCAGGTTCAAGGGATCTTCCTACAGCTAAAACATGCATGGAAAACCCAGAGGACTGTACACCATGTGATCGGGAGATGTGTCTAAAATGCACCTCATTTATCCTCTCCTGGTGCTCCTGTTCACCATTCCAGCCACGTTACTTAGAATCTCCCCACTTGGAGAATCAGCACATTTAAACTTCTGTTTCACACATTTTGCAAATTGTGAGGAGGATGAACGGGAAGAGGGGGAACCAATGAGAGAATAGTTGTAGGGGTTTGGACGGGCACATGTCACTCTAATTTCCCATTAAGAATAAGAATTTTAAAAAGGCTCAGCCCGTCTCGCCGGAGCCAAAATAGGGCCTGAAGCAATCCTGCGGTTTTGAGGCCAGCTCACAAAAGAGCAACTTAAAAACTGGAGCTCAGGGTCACTGCAATTCACAAACCTGCAGAGTTATAAATGAAAACTAACGTCCAAAAACATGTTGAGGTAAGGCAAAGAAGAGGATCTGAATGCAAGACAGAATTGCAAGAAACAGATTTCAAGAGATTGATTGGACTCGTCTTTAAAGCACATGAAAAGCGGCAGAATTTCGACAATGATGCAGTTGGCCAAAAAGGGCGTATGTGTTGTTTCCTGAACATATTCGGGAAAAAACGCATACGCACTTTATGGGCAACCAAGCAAGCAAGCAATGCAAATGCGCACAACAAAGAAGTCTCATTTCCCACCGGTCAAAAGGGCCATCCGAAAAAATTGTAGAAACCAGAAATGCAGGACAGGCCATGGAGAACAGGGAGCCTTTATACGCTGATGGGCGGTGTGTGAACTGCCGAGAGCCACTCTGGAGAAGTGTATGGTGGTTTCTAAATCATCTAAAAAACAGAGCTACAGAGCATAGGCCACTTCCAATCACGGGAGTATATCTAGGGAAGTCTAAAAATCAACAAGACACAAGCACACCACAGTTTAGGGCTGCTCTGTTTACAAGAACCTCGGCTTCAGTACACCTTAAATATCCCAGGAAAGACAACAATGGATAAAGAAGATGTGGTACTTATGTACAATGGAGTATCTCTTCACCATGAAATCAATGTAATAAGGCTAGTAGAAGCATAAAGAGTGGATTTAGGTCCGATAATACTACTTGAAATAAGTCAAACAGAAAAAGAAACATATCATGAGACATCACTTATAGAGGGAATGTAAATATGGCTGCACAACAAATGAATTACAAAACGGAACAGTGTCTCACATTTAGAAAACACTTATGTCAGCTTAAGGGGAAAGGAGAGGTGGGGTGATGCATAAAACCAGAGTTTGAAATTAGCACAGATACCGTTCAATAAACCAAATAGGTATTAGACAAGATCTACACCTTGCTCAATGAACTGGCCTCAACACCCCCTATACAAAGCAGAGGAATATATCTGAGTAATAAGAATCTTAAAACCTATGTATTGATATATCTCCATAAGGGAATCAAGTGTGTGCGGAGCGGCACAAACACAGCAGTGAAAATGAGCTAAACCCCATTATAGAAATAAATTTTAAAAACAAAACACAGAAACAACGAAAGAGAGAAAAATTCTTACAAAACTCGTTCAGGGGCTGTGATGCAACCTGGATTGACCACATATAAACCCACAGCTGCATAAGACATAAGGCTGGACACTTGGGGCTGACAGGATTGCTCAGCTTTGGTGAGCAACTGCCGAACCTTTAATGCAATACTTCATGCTACTCATTCCAAGGGTCCCAACACTCCAGGTTGAAGGGAATCTTCCTACAGCTAAACCATGCATGGGAAACCCAGCGGATGGTATACCATGTGATCGGGAAAGGTTTCTAAAACGCACCTCATTTTTCCTCTCCTGGGGCTCCGGATCGACATTCCAGCCGCTTTACCAACAATATCTCCACCTGGAGAGTCAAGGCCTTTGAGTTCCTGTATCGCACAGCCTGCAGTTAGTGCGGAGGATGAATGGGAAGAGGGGGAACCAGCCAGAAACTAGCGGTAGGGGTTTTGATGGGCACATGTCACTCTAAATTGACATCAGGAAGAAGAATTAACCAAAGGCACAGCAAGGGGGCCCGGAACAAGAACAGGGCCTGAGGCAATCCTGCGGTTATGAGGCCAGATCACAAAAATAAGAGCTGAAAAATGGAGCTCAGGGGCACAGTAATTCACAAACCTGCAGAGTTATAAATGACAGCTATCGTCCAAAAACAGATTGAAGCAAGGCTGCGAAGAGGACTTGAAAGCGGGGCAGAATTGCAGGAAACCGATTTCAGGAGGTAGACTGGAATTGCATTTAAAGCATAGGAAAAGAGGCAGAACGTCGACAATGATGCATTGGCCAAAAAGTGCGTATGCGTTTTCTCCTGGGGAAA
This sequence comes from Monodon monoceros, assembly GCF_005190385.1. Lineage (NCBI taxonomy): Eukaryota > Metazoa > Chordata > Mammalia > Artiodactyla > Monodontidae > Monodon > Monodon monoceros. Next base: position 134,635,122 of record NW_021703768.1, read on the forward strand.
AACCCATACGCACTTTTTGGCCAACCAAACAAGCGTGCAATGGAGATCCGCACTACAATGAAGTCTCACTTCCCCCCGGGTCAAAAGGGCCATCTGAAAAAAGGGTAAAATCCAGAAAGGCAGGACAGGCCAAGGAGAACAGGGAGCCTCGTTATGCTGATGGGCGGGATGTAAATTGCCAACAGCCACTCTGGAGAAGTGTATGGTGTTTCCCGAAACATCTAAAAAAAAAAAGCTAGGGAGCCTAGGGCACTTCCGCTTATGGTCCTATAGCTTAGGGAAATTAAAATCAAACAGACACAGCCACCCCAAAGTTTGGGACGGCTCTGTTTGCAAGAACCTCGTCTACGGTACAAGTTAAATATCCCAGAAAGCGAAAAATGGGTAAAGAAGGTGTGTTACTTACGTACAAAGGAATATCACTCAGCAATGAAATCTATGTCATCAGGCCCATAGCAGCATAATGAGTGGATCGAGGTACGACGATTTTAAGTGAAATAAGTCACACAGAAAGAGGAATATCATAAGATATCACTAATACACGGAATGTAAACGTGGCTACACATGAACTGAATTACAATACAGAAGAGGGTCTCAAATTCAGAAAACCAACTTACGCTTGCTGAAGGGGAAAGGTGAGTTGGGGTGCTGCATAAAACCAGAGATTGAAATGAGCACAGATAGCGTTCCATAAGCCAAATATGTAATAGACAAGACCTACTCCTTGCTCAGCGAAATGGGCTCAACACCCCATATTCAACGCCTAGGAATATACCTGACTAGTAAGAATCTTAAAACCTATGTATTTATATGTCTCCGTAAGAGAATCAAGTGTGTGTGTACAGCGGCATCAACGCAGCAGTGAAAATCAGCTAAATCCCAGTATAAAACTAAATTTCAAAAACAAAACACAATGACAGTGAAATAGAGAGCAATTCTTAAATAATTCATTCAGGGCTTGTGATGAAATCTGGATTTACCACATCTACACCCACAGCTGGGTGAGACATAAGGCTGGACACTTGGGGCTGGTAGGATTGGTGAGGTTCGGTGAGCACATGGAGACGCTTTGAAGTAATACTGCATGGAACCCATTCCACGGGTCCCAACTCTCCAGCTTTAAGGGATTCTTCCTTCAGCTAAAACATGCATGGGGAACCCAGAGTATGGTCCACCGTGTGATCGGGAAACGTTTTCAAATGCATCTCAGTTTTCGTCCCCTGGTACTCGGGTTCACCATTCCAGACGCTTTACTAACACTCTCCCCACATGGAGAGTCAGTGCCTTTAACCTCCTGTTTGGCACAGTTTGCAATTTCTGCGCAAGATGAACAGGAATAGGGAGAACCAATGAGAGGCTGGCTGTAGGTGTCTGGACGGGCACATTTAACTCTAATTTCTCACCAGGAAGACGAATTAACCAAAGGCTCCGCGTGCCGTGCAGGAACCAGATTAAGGCCTGAAGCAAACCTGAGGCTTTGCGGCCAGCTCACAAAGAAGCCAGTTCAAGAAAGGAAATCAGGGGCACTGTAATTCACAAACCTGCAGAGTTATAAATGACAGCTATCGTCCAAAAATATATTGAAGTAAGGCTGCGAAGAGGACTTGAAAGCGAGGCAGAATTTCAGGAATCATATTTCAGGAGGTAGACTGGAATTGCATTTAAAGCATAGGAAAAGAGGCAGAAGGTCGACAATGATGCACTTGGGCAAAAAGGGCTTATGCGTTTTTTCCAGGGCCCTCATCACCGAGGGGAGGAGGCTCCCAGCAGGCTCCAACAGCCACCAGAGGGCTCACGTCGCCAAGGCAACGTGAGCAAGCCAGGTAGCAGTTACCTCACAGCAGAGGACCCACCTCACAGAAGGGGGAGGAACAGAGCCAGGATCAGACTCTCACCAGAGGGCCCACATCACCAAGGGGCTGGGAGTGAGGCAGGCAGGAGAAGCCTCACAACAGAGGGCCCATAGAATAAAAAAGGTGAGGACTCCAGCTGTTGGAACCTCCCAGCAGGCGGCCAGGAGCACCGAGGCTATGGGATCCAGGCCGGAGTGAACTCAGAGCAGAGGGCCCACATCATGAAACTGTGAGCAACCCAGCCATTGGGGCCTCAGAGCAGAAGGCCCGCATCCCCATGGGGATGGGAACCTGGCAGCAGTGTCCTCGCACCACTAGGCGCACATCAGAAAACGTGGGGAGCACAGCAGTTAGGGCCTGATGCCGGAGGGCCCTCATCACCGAGGGGAGGAGGCTCCCAGCAGGCTCCTACTGCCACGAGAGGCCCCACGTCGCCAAGGCGAGGTGTGCCAGCCAGGCAGGAGTGACCTCACAGCAGAGGGCCCACCTCACAGAACTCTGAGGAACCCAGCCAGGATCAGACTCTCACCAGAGGGCCCACATCACCAAGGGGATGGGAACCAGGCAGGAGTGTCCTCACACCAGAGGCGCCACATCATCGAAAGGGGAGGAACCAGCACATGTGGCCTCAAACCAGAGGACACACATCACGAAGGGGCTAGGTGTGAGGCAGGCAGGAGGAGCCTCACAACAGAGGGCCCATAGAATAAAAAAGGTGAGGAATCCAGCAGTTGGAACCTCCCAGCAGGCGGCCAGGAGCACTGAGGCTATGGGATCCAGGCCAGAGTGAACTCAGAGCAGAGGGCTGACATCATGAAACTGTGAGCAACCCAGCTGTTGGGACCTCAGAGCAGAAGGCCCACATCCCCATGGGGAAGGGAACATGACAGGAGTATACTTGCACCGCAGGACGCACATCGGAAAACGTGGGGAGCCCAGCAGTTAGGCCCTGACGCCAGAGGGCCCTCATAACCGACGGGAGGAGACACCCAGCAGACTCCAACTGCCAACAGAGGGCCCACGTCGCCAACGTGACGTGTGCCAGCCAGGCAGGAGTGACCTCACAGCAGAGGGCCTACCTCACAGAAGGGTGAGGAACCCAGCCAGGATCAGACTCTCGCCAGAGGGCCCACATCACCAAGGGGATGGGAACCAGGCAGGAATGTCCTCATACCAGTGGGGCCACATCATCGAAAGGTGCGAAACCCAGCACATATGCCTTCAAACCAGAGGACCCACATCACGAAGGGGCTGGGAGTGAGGCAGGCAGGAGGAGCCTCACACCAGAGAGCCCCAAGAATAAAAAAGGTGAGGAATCCAGCAATTGGAACCTCCCAGCAGGCAGCCCAGAGCACAGAGGCTATGGGATCCAGGCCGGAGTGAACTAACACCAGAGAGCCCACATCATGAAACTGTGAGCAGCCCAGCCGGTGAGACCTCAGAGCAGAAGGCCCACATCCCCATGGGGATGGGAACCTGACAGGAGTATCCGGGCATCACTGGGCTAAACTCAGAAAACGTGGGGAGCCCAGCAGTTAGGGCCTGACGCCAGAGGGCCCTCATCACCCAGGGGAGGAGGCACCCAGCACGCTCCAAATGCCACCAGAGGGCCCTCGTCTCCAAGGCAACGTGTGCCACCCAGGCAGGAGAGACCTCACAGCAGAGGACCCACCTCACAGAAGGGTGAGGAACCCAGCGAGGATCAGACTCTCACCA